>NC_139724.1:56858216-57458216 GCF_964211835.1 Anser anser
AATAAAAAATAAAGTGAGTCCCAACCACATGGATATGTTCTTTAGGTTAAAAGAAGTTGAGGATTTAATTACTCTCAAAATCAGTGCATTGGAGGGGCAAAGGTGTCTTAGCCTTATAAATTATAAAGTGTAGTCTACAAACGGTAGATCCTCGGCTCCTCTTTTTTTGGTCTTACTTATATCCTACAAATGCTTTTTTATTATCATTACATTATTTTTGATCAAATAAAAGAGAAATATACTGTAGAAGTATAAGAAAAGATTGACACTTATAGAATATAAGCAATCCCCAACAAACGTTTTACATTAAACATTAAAGTAAATATTGACATGCTCCTCTCTATTTCAAATGATAGAAGCAGTACTGTCATTCTCTAACAGGTGAATATTGAATAAATAAATATCTGAATGACTGAACACTCAGCAACAGGCAATTTCTGAAACTTTCCCATTGCCAGAATTATTTCAGGACCTTTTGGTATATCTCCCATCTCTTACTCATAAAATATAGCTTACTAAAGCTTGAATTATTTGTGCTAGCTACTGGGTAATGGTTAATGTGCATTATCTATGAAAATATCTAAAGACACTACAATGACGAAGAATGGAAAAGCTGATTTGATTCATGCAGTCAAATGTGTACCTTGTTATATGTTTTTTACACTAAAACAATTTATTGGAACATACGGTACTAAACGACTTCCAACAAACCTTTAATGAACATATTTCTTAAAGTCTTATAGAAAACACGACTGAAAGATATTAAGTACTTAAGAATATATATGAAATATATAATTTATATGTCAAAACACAACAGGGTTGTATATCTCAAATATGAGATATGCTGTATATCTGCATCCTTGTTTTATTTCACATACCTATTTGAAGATATTTGTGGAACTAAACTAGATGTTAGCATAGAGTTATATTTGAGGTAATGGCCCTATGTTTTAATACCTTTTCTTAATAAAGCATGACAGAATCACAGGAGGGTTGTGGTAGGAAGGGTTCACTGGAGACCATCTAGTGGAACTCCCCTGTGTTCAGGAGTGTATCTAGAGCAGGCTGCTGTGGACCAGGTCCAGCTGCGTTTTGAACATCTCCACAAACACTCTGGGAAACCTGTTCCAGTGCTCGACCACCCTCACAGTGAAAAGATAAAATAAAAATAAAATAAAATAAAATAAAATAAAATAAAATAAAATAAAATAAAACAAAATAAAATAAAAATCTTGGTTTTAAGTGGAATTTCCTGTGTTTCAGATTGTGCCTATTGCCTCTTTTCCTGCCATTGGACAACACTAAGAAGAGTCTGGCTCCATCTTCCTTACTCTCTTCACACTGATAAAATATCTCCTTGGCTTTTTTTTTTTTTTTTCAGGCTAAATAGCCTCACATCTCTCAGCCTCTCCTCATATGAGAAATGATGTAGTCCCTTCACTATCTTCATGGCCCTTCACTGGACTCCCTTTAGTATGTCCATGTGTCTCTTGTTCTGGGGATCCCAGAGCTGGACACAGGACTCGAGGTGTGGCCTCAGCTGTGCTGGGTGGAGGGGAAGGGACACCTTCCTCAACCTGATGGCAATGGTTTTCTTAATGCACCCCAGGATACTATTTGTCTTCTTTGCCACAAGAGCACAGTGGTGGCTGAAGTTCAAGACTCACAGATCCCAAAGTTACTCTCACACCAGTCAGCACCCAGAATGTCCCTGATGTCTTAAGTTTCTTTTTGAATTTTATTCAGTGCACAGAAGCATGTGTTCATGAATATTATTGAGCCCTAAAGAACATATCTACTATAAAAAAAAAGTAGAAAACATAGGAAAAAGTGCAGCATGATCTATATGTGCAATCTGTAAAACATAATCACTGCTTTCACAACATGTATACCAGGTTAAGAATGATTTTTAAAAAAGCATTTTTGACCCAAGCAGATCAATAGTCTGAAATGCTCTCATATCACTGCTTAGCAACATAACACAAATAATATCAAAAGTTAGTTGTAGAATCTAGCCCTGAGAAAGCTATGTTCTAAATTTATTATTTTACTTATTACTGATTTCTTTAGAGGTTATTTGCATGTTCACAAAATATTATAATATAAATGATATATTTTTCTTATTTTCACTTCATTTTTTTGGCATTCTGTGTAGCTATTATAGTTTTTGACATTTCTTGTTTTTGTGGAGGACCAATGCACTTAACCAGAGAATATTAAAAAAGATGTAAATAGCTTAAGGATGCTCAGTTCTTAATTCACTATCAATTCACTATCAGGCAATAGAGAATTGACAGACTTGTTATCATTTTGAATTACTGGGAATTGTGCTTGCGCTTCAGCTATTAATTTTACTTGGATTACATACATTTTAGAACTTCTAAAGGATTTCATGGCATTCTTTTATTCATAATTCTGTAGCTCTTAATAACAATTCTGTACATACATAACTCAGTTGATGGTTAGGTTGGTAAATACATTCATTTGACCTAAACGATCTAGTTATCATCACTATTTGAAAAATATAAACAAAATTTCTTAAAACTACTATAACTTGTATTAGAAGAGAAATTTGCTTTTCCATAGAGTTCAGACAGTTATTATACACTGAAGAAGGGTGCTATCTGTTTTTAATCTATGCATACAGTTGCATTCGATGTCAGAGAAAGTTTTACTACAAGCTGGAGTCAGAAAGTGTGCCAAAAGTGCTTGGAATCATATGCTAAATAAGCTATGGGTTTTCTTCAAAGACTCAATAGAGTTAAAACAAAAATACACAAAAGCCAGTTTCCATGATTTAATATTTTTCATGGATTTATCCTGAGCACAAGTTTTTGAATAGGCTGGTTTAAAAATAGGCCAGGACTAGAGGGAGTTACCATAAGACTAGAACAAAAAGATTGGTAGGGGGAAGATTACTGTATTTTGTGTAAAAGATATTATGTTCCATGAATAGGAAATAGAAGTGAGGCTAGAGAGGCCTGAGAAGGTAATGGATTCTTGTTTGAGAACCCTGCTTCTGCAGGAAAAAAAAATTAAAGAGCTAAAATCTCAGCCAACAGAAGATAGCAAAAGACAAGCACCTATTTTTTTTTTTTTTTCCTGGCTTTGGTCTAAAAAAAACAGTTTGAAGACACAGAAACACACAGTACTTCACAGTTTGTTTCATCTGATATTTGAAAGATATTTGATAAGAACTTTGCTTTTAAGAAGCAAAGGAAGTAAAATCAAGCGTTCACGATTGTTGAAGCATTATTATACAACTCATAAAATATTTTTGATATAATTTCTAGAAAAACAAAACAAACAGCAAAGAAGTTGTTGAAAGAAAGAAAAAAAAATCCAGGAATCCTGTATCCCATTTTAGCTTTAAATTGATAAGTTTCAGAAAATCAGAGTCCCTATGAGCATAGCAGATAGGAAGATGCTTTAGTAGAATCTAAATGTAGTCAGACATTTTAACTGAAGAGAAATGGCCACTCTATTACATAAGCAAAACCAATACTGTTTTGTTATGTTTATCATCTTCATTGTGCTCTTTAAATGGCTTCTTGACACTGCAAAATAATTCTTATCATGGATAAACACCCAAAAGGTCACACTTAATATGAACATCTTCTGCTTAATTAAAATATCCAAAGCCCAAGAAAATTGTGTTGACACAGATCAAAACCATTGTGTAACATGTCAAGAAGGTCTACCGATTAATTTACTCTAAAAACATCTTTCTTCCAGTTCATGTAATGATCATTTCTCTTTTAGGAGATCACAGAGAAAAATCGTTAGAAAGCAAGAAAGAATGTTATTTCATTTCTACAAGTTAACATTTCTCAATCACTTTTTTTTTTTTTTTTTTGTGAATAAGGTCATCATGGACAAATGTCACATACCTCACTTTGAAACTGGAATATCTTTTTCAGGAACATCACAACAAATGATTACTTGCAATGTCATCCGTTTAAAATATTTGCTTCCACTCTTTATCTTGATTTTTTTTTTTAATGAAACATAGAATAAAGAGTTAGGAAAAAAATTAATTTACAGTTCAATTACTGAGTATACAATCCTCTGTAGGCTATATATAGAGGACATTTCCTGAGATATACACTGAGAGCGAATATACGGAATTCAACAAATGCACATATAAAGTACCTTTATCAGGGATGGACTAGCACTTTGAAACAGTACAGGCCTGGAGATGAACGACTAGAAAGTAGCTTTACAGAAAAAGATCTGAAGGTTGTTGTGAATGTGTTGAACATGCATCAGCAGCACTTCCCTGCAGCAAGAAAGGCCAGTTCCATATTGGTCTGTTCTAGAAGGAATTTATTCATCTTTCTTAACCACTTGTGAAAATATTTGCAGAGTGTTTTGGCCTTCCTAGCACAGGAAAGACATTAACATACTAGAGAAAGTTTAGTGGAGGACCACTAAGGCAGTCAGAGGCTGGAGCAGAGGATGAAGAAACAGAGGAAGTAGGCTTGGAACATGAGAAATTCCAAGTCAGTAGACAGAAAATAAAAATAAAAAACAACAACAACAACAACAACAAAACTATGGTGAGAGTGGTCACACATAGGAACAGGTTTCCTGGATAGGTTTTGATTCTCCATCCCTGGAGATTTTCAGAACTTGGTTGAACGTAGCTCAGAGCAACCTCTTCTAGCTTGACGTGCTTTGAGATTGGGGTTGACCTAGAAAACTTGTGGAGTTCCCTTCTAAGCTACATGATTCTGTGATTCAATATAGTAGGAATTAAACCTAGAACGTCAGATTTATTCTTGGTTTCATTGCATTTACAAATTCATTGACATCAGTTTGAGAAGAGGTATTAGGTACATTACAGGCTTAAACTAATTAAAAGAGCTAGCTGCTTGCAAATTCTAAATGTGCTCTGTGTGGTAAGCCCTTTAAGTCTTTTCCTTCTGCTGTAACAGAGTTTATTGGTTCTATTGTTTTCTTTAGAACAGACACAATCAAGGGAACCTGTTTCCTAGGTATGGCTTTTATTATTTTGTCTCCACTTAAAGAAATCCTGTATAGAGATGGAAGATTTTATCAGTTAATTTACACAGTGTGGTGTAGGTGAAGTGGATGAGTAAATCCTTGTGCTAAAATAAACTAGTTCTCATATGGCACAGATAATATGCTATTTAAAGGTTCTACTGGCACTTCAGAACCTAATCAACAGTAAGATTCCAAATCCATTTTCCTTAGTCTTTCACGCAATACATAATAACATCTTTTTTCCCCAATTTTCCACAAATCTCTGCCTTGCTGCAGGTTAGGTCTTGCAACAGACATATCAGAAGAGAGGAAAGATTTCAGTTCAGTCAGTGGGGTTATACTGTGTACCAGTGCTCAGGTACAACAATCTTCATTGAATCACATGGACAAAACTGCAAACTCAAGGTCCTACTCTTTAGCAGCCAAAATGTACCTCACAGTAAGGCTTGTTCTTAGGCCCTCCCAGTTGCTATCAACCAGTTCCCTCAGCTTTGCTATTTTTAGCCTTCCAAAGAGAGTGATTTATCTTGCAAAATAATACATTTGTGATCTCTCAAGACTTATATATATAAAATACAGAATTTACCTAAAATTTTAGTTTACCTTACCTTTTCAAATCCACTTGAAAATACAAGAAACTGTTGGTGATACAGGCTGGAGAGCCTTGAAGTTATTGCTCTAAACATACAAGGCAAATAACTCAAGTAAGTAAACTCAATGCATCTATTTAGGAGAAAATCAGTTAAAATCTTCTAATTCAAATCAATTAGAAAGAAGATTCTTATTCTGCTAGTGTAACAACCAGGAGAAAAAGCTACTTTGCATGGTCATTCTTCTTTTGGGACATTAAATAGAAATTTATTTATACCAGAATGTAAAATTATTCTAAGTATTATATATATTGTAAAAACACATTCTTCTATAGTGTACTTTTTTTTTTTTTAGATTTTTATTATTATTATTATTATTTTTTGAAATATCTGCACTGGATAAATTATGTCTCTAGTAGATGAACAGTTGAAATAACTGTAATGCATTTAAGCTCCAATTATCCTTTTGGAAGTGAAAGAAGAGTGCAGTTACATGCCATTTAATATATGTAAAAAAAAGGGGGGTGGACAAGTATAAAAAGAGGATAATCATGAGAAGGAATGTCAGATTCCCACATTAAAAAATATATAAATATATATATATACATATATATAAAGAAATAAAAATATAAAGAGAGAAAACTTCACTAGAAAAAAAAAAAGTACTCATTTAAAACAATGCTTTTTCTGCTTTCCAATTTGAAGTAGCTATTTTGGGACACCGGGAAAACACACATGCATTGCAGAAAAATCTCAAATTGGTGAAGAGAGAAGGAAAAGAAATATTATTGTAGTTTTCAACCTATATTGTTTGATTCTTTCTAAGTGAACACTCAGATATTTCATTTAAGTAGGCATAGGCATACAGAAATAGTTTTCTTGTATTCCCATATATATGAATATTCTTCTGATCCAAATTTTGTGAAGTTATTAATGAATTACAGTGCCTCATATTCTGACTTGCATTTATGGAAGGATTATTTTATTTGGACAGACCATCCTTGCTAGAGGTCAGCCAAAATCACCAATATAGCCTTCTGTACTCCTTATGTGAAAAATATAGGTCAATATTCAGCATCTCAGTTTAAGACTGTATTTTCTTGTCATTTGCAATATTAATATATTGTTTTAATTCTGAAGATTGCCACATCTAGTTCTACAGATGTCTGCCATCACTAGGGCAACTGAATATTAACTAAAATCGTTTTAAATTCAGACTAGTGAAATCTCATTCCAACTCCATTTCACCTTACTTTTTTTTTATTAATAAAAATATGCAACATTAAATTTGGACACAAAAATGTGCAAACATCTTTTAATCTAGTGTTTTTCTATACATGTAATTTTTAATTGATTTTTGGAAGGAAGGATACTTGCCTGTTTATTTGTTATTCCATGGGAAGAAAAAAAAAGAAAAAAAGAAAAAAAAACATACAACTCCTTATTGCACATCAGAAATAAGTCGATTTTTTTTATGATATATAAATTGTTATTAACAATACAAAATGTTTAGTGTAGGAAGAAATTCCTTTTAAGAAAATAGGCAATCTTTATGTACAGAGTTATGATCCTGACTGTACTTTCTCTGAATTACATTATATATTTATACATTAAACTACATGCATAGAATCATACAATATCACGAGTTAGAAGGGACCCACACAATCATTGTGTCCAACTCCTGGCTCTACACAAGCCTACATAAAAATTAAACCATATGTCTGAGAGCACTGTCCAAATGCTTCTTGAACTCCAGTAGGTTTGGGGTTTTGACCATTTCACTGGCAAACTTGTTCCAGGGCCAGACCACTCTCTCAGTGAAGAACCTTTTCGTAAAATCCAACATGAACTTCTCTTGATGTTTCATGCCATTCTCTTCGGTCCTATCCTGGTCACCAGAGAGATCAGCACCTTCCTCTCTGCTCCCCATTGTGAGGAAGCTGAAGACTGCAATGAGGTTGCCCCTCAGTCTCTTCCTATCTAGGCTGAACAAACTAAGCAACTTCAGCTCTTCCACATACGTCATCCCCTTTAGACCTTTTACCGTCTTTGTAGCCCTCCTTTGGACACTAGCAGTTATATGCCTTTCCTGTTGTGAAGCCCAAAACTGCACACTGTACTGAGGAGAGGATGCATCAGTGCAGAATCTAGCACTTGTTCTTGTTAAACTTCAAGAAGCTGGTGATTGCCCAGTCCTCTCATTTGTCAAGACCTCTCTACAGGGCCTCTCTGGAGTCAACATCTCCTCCTTATTTAGTATTAACTGCAAACTTACTTAGTATGCAGTTGAGTCCTGCATCCAAATCATTTATAAAAACAGAAGAGAACTGTCCCTAAAATGGAACCCTGGGGAACCCCACTAGTGACTGGAAGCCAGCTTGAGGTAACCTCTTTTCCTATAACACTTTAAGCCTGACCCATCAGCCGATTGTTCACTGACCCTGTCTATCTGTGTACCGGATATTTTGTCCAGAGGGATACTGTGAGAAACAGTATTGAAAGCTTTGCTGAAATCTGAAAACATTATATCAATTGGCTTTCCTTGGTCAACTAGATGGGTAACCTTGTCATAAAAGAAAATTAAGTTCATTAAACAGGACTTTCCCCTTGTGAACCTCTGTTGGCTGTGACCAATGACTGTATTGTCTATCAAGTGCTTTTCAGTAACTCCCAGAATAATCTTCTCCATAATTTTAACAGGCACTGAAGTGAGACTGACAGGCCTATAATTACCAGGGTCTTCTCTCTTACCCTTCTTGAAAATTGGGACATTTGCCTGCTTCCAGTAGACTGGAACCTATCCAGATTCCTGATACTGTTCAAAAATAATTGAGACAGGTCTTGTGATATTATCAGCCAGATCTCTGAGAACCCTGGGATAAATCCCATTGGGCCTCACAGACTTATATGCATCCAGCTGGAGCAGAAAAGCGTGCATACGTCTGGAGTTGGCTGGGAGTTTATCATTCCCACAGTCATGGTCTTCCAAATCAGGGCTTCAGGCTTCACTGATGTTGGAAATAAATCTTCATATAAATTGTCATTACTTCACTTAGGGGCTTATTGTCATTTAACCCAGCAGGCAGATAAGCCATTCATTCACTCCCTGCTCCCCACAGTGGGAGGGGAAGAGAATCGGAAAAGAAAATGTAAAAGTTGTGCGTTGAGATAGAACAGAACTCATAGATGTAATAGGACAGAAGAGAAAGGGAAAAGAATAATAATAATAATGACAAAGCTGATATAGGAGTATACAAAGCAAGTAATGCAAAATGCAACTGCTCACCATTGACTGATGCACAGCCTGCCCCTGAGCAGTGGCTCCCCCAACTCCTGACAGCCTCTCCCAATTCTATTGTTCATCAAGAATTCATATGCTGCCAAATTCTCCTTTTCAGTTGGAGTATAGTAGGCCTGAAATCAACTGCATCCTGGACTCCAAAACCCTAGGAGATGACCTCAGGTTTCCCCTGGTACTTTCTGCCAGAGGCTCCAGGGAGGGCCATTCTCCCTGACTGCAGTGTAGAACACATTTTTTACATCCTGCCCTGCCTGGACTGGCCCGAGGGCTCCTGCATGAACTATCTCCTGTTTAATTTGTTCAAAGGCTTGTCATTGCTCCATCTGAAATCATTCTTCTTCCAGGTCACTTGGTAGAGCGGGTTTACAATCAGACTAATTTGGAATATGCATTCTCCAAAACCCCATGATACCTAAGAAAGCTTGTGTTTCCTTTTTGCTAGTTGGTAGAAACATAGCTGTCATTTCGTTGAGCACATCCATTGGGATCTGATGATGCCCAGCTTGCCATTTTATTCCCAAAAACTGGATCTTCTGTGCAGGTCCCTTGACCCCACTTTGCTTTACGGCAAAACCATCTTTCAGAAGGATTCAGACAATTTCCTTCCCCTTCTCAAAAACAACTTCTGCTGGGTTGCTCCACATGATGATGTCATCAATGTATTGCAGGTGTTCAGGAGCTTCAGTTCCTGTTCCAGTGCAGTGTGAATCAGTCCATGGCAAATGATAGGGCTGTGTTTCCACCCTTGGGGCAGTCAATTCCGGGAGTACTAAAAGCACCCCCGCAAGTGAAAATGAAATGAATCAGATTGTGGATATGAATTAGGGAGTCTGGGTGCAATATTGCTGTCAGTGCACCATTGTGGTAGCAGCTGGCACCTGCTCTAACCCTCAGCAACCCTGTAAGAGAAGGGTCCTCCAAAAGACCAGGAAAGATAGTTCCTGTCTCCAAGGCAGCTATGCCAAAAAAAAACATCAATGGGAACCCTTTGGGGTTTTCTGAGGTAGTCTATGCCAAGGATGCACGGAGCCTTGGAGCCTCAAGGTCAGTCACAATAGGGTGCTTTTGCCACACCCTACACACACCCACGTAGGCTCACTTTGGCCTCCAATACAGTTAGCTGTTGGGATCCCCCTGTCACTCCAGAAATACAGATGAGTTCTGTCCCTTTATGTCTTGATGGCATTAGGATACACTGTGCACTGGTGTCCACTAGAGTCTTACACTCCTGTGGGACTGATGTGCCAGGCCATGGAATCCACACAGTCTAATAAACCTGCTTGTGCCTTTCCTCCAGGTGGCTGGAGGCAGGGCCCCTCTAGTCCTTAAATAGTTGTTTAACCATAAACAAAACTAGAAGCTCATTCAGTAGACAGCAATAGGAACATTCTAGCCTGAGAGAGAAGGGCAAGGTGAAGGAGTGGGGGAAAGTGTTCTCCCTCATCTCTACCACAGATTGCAGAAAAGGTAAAAAGTGTAATTATTAATAACTTCTGAGGTATGGTTCCCAAAGTATGAAGATGATGGCAATGCTGAGTACAAATACCAAATCAGACTCATGACCAGTAACTTTATCATATCATATGCCAGTGCTACACAGTACAACCAGAAGCTCTGGGGGCTTAAACCAGCCCTCAAAAGTGATAAACAGTACAACAGGGAAATTTGAAAATCTTTCAGTTTCAAAATGGGTCTGCTTCAGACCAGACTCGTAAAGAAATCATCTTACAATAATCCCAACTCAGAAATTTATAGCCAGATTTTACTCCATCTCCCTTGCTCCCCACATATGACAAGATAGCACAGATAAAACAGTCTGGTCATGGTACAGGTTATTATTTTTTTTTTTCCCTACAGATTATTAGTAATTCCATGTGAAAACAAAAATCAAAAGGAATTGTTATTCATAGGACACTTATGGAGTTTTAAACTTATCAACCTGTTTTGGAGATTTCAGTTTGAGAGCAGTCTGTGACAACTACCAAAAGTACATGCAAAACCACCACCACCACCAACAACAAAACAACAACAACAACAAAAACAGCCAACCAACCAACCAAAATAAACAAACAAACAAACAAAACAAAACAAAACAAAACTCTGTCCTCAAATGCTGAGCATGAACTTTGAGAATTAGAAGTTTTAATTTTATAGCATTTCTAAATGTTTTGGGTTCAAAGTATGTGTAGAAACCTGACAAATCTTGGTGACAAAGATATAATTGTCTTTCAAATATTTTCTGTAAAAGTTCATAGTAGAGATTACAAGTGCTTTTTATACACAAAATGTCACAAATGGGATGTGGTGGTTTTATGCAGCTGAGCAGCTGAACTGTACCACAACCACTCTCTCACTCCCCCTCTTCAAAGGGAAAGGGGAGAAAACACAATGAAAAGGGCTCATGGGTTGAGATAAGGACAGGGAGATCACTCAACAATTATTGTCACCGGCAAAACAAACTTGGCATAGGGAGACTAATATAATTTATTGCCCATCGCTAGCAGACTAGAGCAATAAGAAACTAAAAGCAAACAAGGAACACTTCCCCCCCATCCACCCTGTTCCACCTCCTCCCCCCAAGTGATGCAGGGGAACAGGGAAAGGGGGCTGCACTCAGTCCATAATGGCTCATCTCCACTGCTCTTTCATGGTCACTGTCTGCCCCTGCCTCAATGTGAGGTCCATCCCACAGGTTGCCACCCTTTCTTAACTGATCCTGTGTGGGCTTCCCACAGGCAGCAGATCTTCAAGAACTGCTCACTCCTCTCTCTCAGCTGCTGTTACACAGCAGGTTTTTTTTTTTTTTTTTTTTTTTTTCCGTTTCTTAAATATGCTCTCATATTTGCTCATGTAAGCAACCAAAGTCTCTTATTGGCTCAGCTCTGGCAAGCAGTAGGCCCCTTTTGGAAGCAGCTGAAAATGGATCTGATCTGACATGGGGCAGCTTCTGGACTCTTCTCACAGGGGCCATCCCTGCAGTCCCCCACTACCAAAACCCTTCTATGTAAAACCAATACATGGGTTTAGACTTAAAATATTTCAGCATGTTTTTGTGTGATCTTTTGCCTATTGTCTGCTTTTACTTTTTTGTTTAATTTTACAAATAGTAGGTAGCCCTATAGCAAGCCCTTATTGCAAGATTATCACAGAAATATGACAAGGAAGAGCAAGCCCAGTTACTCCTACTACTATCTACTGCATTTTGCCAAAGACTGACTGGATTGGTGCTTTCTAACATAACCCTATTCTGTTCTAGGGCTTGTGTTCTGTACCTTTTTTCACTTTCTTAACATAATGGACAATATGAGGGATGTACTTTCTTAAGAAATTGATCTCTCTCTTTTTTTTCTCTTCTTTTTTTTTTTAGTCCCTTGGTTGCATATGTATTGCTGTTTCAGCAACAGAATGTTGTCTGGGGAAATAAGTAGAAATAAAAGGCAAAGGGAACTTGGGAGAAGGGGAAATGGAGAGTGAAAACAAATTACTGTCTAAGTGATAGGCATTGACCTGATAATGTAGGTCCCCTGCTGAAATCAATCTAAGGCCTCTGTGGTGTTCTTAGTATATTGCTGTAAATACTTGGGAGAGAGTATCAAAAATAGAAGGGAAACCTATTCTTAACAGAACTCACTTTATTGAGTGAGAAAAAATGTATGTGTTTACAGTTTAAGTTTTTATATTCATAAATGTCTAGAACAAATTAAATTTTACTAATGAATTACTTTAGTTTTCAGGCATATTGACAGATGCATCCATCTTTAAGCTACATGTTAAAAAAAAAAAACAAAAAAACACTACCAGCAACAACAGAACTTTCAGAAGGCCTGCAATCTGTACAGAAATTACAGAAAATATGTAATAATTCTGGACCATCGTGTCAAAACTGTATATTCACCAAAGATCTCAGCACTTCAACTCAAAGGTCTTAACTGCAGGGCAATTTAGTTATGTTTGTATCTTCCTTTAAACAGGAGTTTCTTTTGATTCTTCCATAGAATAACGTACTTTTAAGAAGATACATTTGATGTAGAGTTGCTGTAAACTTCAATATGTACTGTCGAGTTCAGAAAGATCATAACTGTGATTTGACACTAACCACACAGCAAAAGTACGAAATTATTGTGTTCTCAAAACTAACTACGTAAAGAAATTTTTTTTATTCTTGATAAATATTGCTGTTATTTTTACTGGAAACATTCATGCAAGAATGTGATTTAATGCACAGCTAGGTAAATTGAGATCACAAACATTTTTAGCATTCTTATGGGGAAGAACACCTTTGTATTGTAACCTCACCATTTTAAAAAGAAAAAGTAGGTTGTTAAGTAACTCTCTCTGGTAGCTTCTTAACTTGTACTTCTGCTAGTGAAAATGGAAAAAAAAAAACTTGTAATTTTACTTACCTAAATTCTTCATGAACAGCTTGAGGACCTCCCACCGACAGCCAACTGCAACAGCTTGTAGACCTTCTGCAAGAAATGAAATAAACCAACAAGGGTGCTGTAAGGAAGCCCTGTTTTGAGATATTTTCTTCTATTTTTGCTTTATTTATACTGTTTATAAAAGTAAATTACCTGTTGGAGTGCTGTTCTTGGAGCAGACTGATTCTCTATAGGGAAGAAGCCTACCAAAACCTTTTACTTTTACAGCAAACAGTTGAGCTTTAACTCAGGGGATGATATCTGCAAGGTTAAAAAGCTTTGCTTTCTAAAAGAAGAATCAATCTAATTTTAGAATAGTGACAAACAAGCTGAAATAAATCAGATGCTGTGGAAATTACCTGGACTAGCACTGACTTGGAATAAACAGACATACCCGGAGTATTTGTGGTTTCATAAATAGTAAGCTTCCTATTAAGCAACAACAACCATAAGAAAAAAAAAAAAAAAAAGAAATCAGCTTTAAACTATATTCCTTCACGCACTGTTTCATGATATATCACAGACATGAAAGGATGCAGTACTCAGTAAATTTCACATTTTCATGTGAAATTCGTACTTTCTTCAGCTTCTACAAGCTGGTTCGTAATCAGTGAGTTAAAGCTTAATTCTTTGGGGGTAAGGATAGTGATAATAAAATATTTAAAGAGCCTGGACAAACAAACAAACATATACATATATATGTGTACATAATATATTCAATGACTCTAACTTTATGCCTATAAGTGTCTATACACAGAATAGTATAATTTATTATAACTATTCCTTGACCACTAGAGGTATTCTATCTGTTATTTATATTTCCATTTGTGGTGGGCAGCTGAGCTCCGCCACAAGCGCTCTCTCACTCCCCCTCTTCAAAGCGAAAGGGGGGGAAAATACAGTGAAAGGGTCTCAAGGGTTGACAAAAGGACAGGGAGAGCACTCGACAATTATCATCACGGGCAAAACAGACTCAGCATAGGGAGATTAGTAAAATTTATTGCCTATTACTTACAAGCTAGAGAAGTGAAAAACAAAGAAAGCAAATAAACACACCTTACCCCCATCCACCCTCTTCTAACTCCTCTCCCTGAGGGGTACAGGGGAAAGGGGAATGGGGTTTGCAGTCAGTCTACAGTGCTTCTCCTCTGCTGCTCCTTCACGGTCATTCTCTGCCACTGCTCAAACGTGGGGTCCCTCTCACAGGATGCTGTCCTTCCCAAACTGATCCTGCGTGGGTTTCCCACAGGCAGCAGCTCCTTGAGAACTGCTCCCACATGGGTCCGTACCATTTGGTCCATCCCCCAGGAGCAAACTGCTCCACCACAGGTCCCCCACGGGTGGCAGCTCCCCCCAGACTCCTGCTCCTGCGTGGGCTCCTCTCCACGGGCTGCAGCTCCAGCCCAGGGCCTGCTCCTGCGGGGGCTTTCCATGGGCCGCAGCCTCCTCCAGGCCACATCCACCTGCTCCACCGGGGGCTCCTCCACTGGCTGCAGTGTGGAGATCTGCTCCATGTGGGACCCATGGGCTGCAGGGGGACAGCCTGCTCCACCAGGGGCCTCTCCACAGGCCACAGGGGAACTTCTGTTCTGGTGCCTGGAGCAACTCCTCCCTCCTTCGCTGACTTTGGGGTCTGCGAAGCAGTTTCTCACTCCTCACTCTCCCAGCTGCTGTTGCGCAGCAGTTTTTTCCACTTTCTTAAATCTGCTTTCACAGAGGTGCAAACAACATCTCTCACTGGCTCAGCTCAGGGCAGTGGTAGGTCCCTTTGGAGCCAGCTGTAACTATCCTTTACTTAACAGGGGGCAACTTCAGGACTGTTCTCACAGAAGCCACCACTACAGCCCCCCTGCTACCAAAACGCACATAAACCCACTACACCATTAAACATTATTCTTAAAAACAAACAAACAAAAACCTAAATTTACATGTTAAATTTCTATTTCATATATATATATAAAAATCATATCCGGAAAAAGAGTTAAATATATCTTAAATTGGAAAGCACCCTTGCCCTTCAAAGTGATGTGCTGTAACGTAGCGTATTTCATAGGTAAAAGAAAATCAACTTTTTTCAATCTAAATACTGCATTTTAATTACTTCACCAAGTCATTTAATTCTTTCAGAAATCATTTATATCCCCTTAACTGTCAAGATATCCCAGGAAATTTTTGCATATAAGTAATCATACCTTTTTAATTGGTAATATCTATCTGATTGCAATAAAACATTTCAACCAAATCTAAGCATTCAGTATCTGAGCATCATTTTTAGTAATCTAATAAAAAACAGTCTGGGAACCTAGTCTGCAGACTTCCTTATGAAATTTCGGTCTTAAATGAGAATCTGAAACATTTTTAAGCATGAGACGTGAAAGAAAAGTGATAGATAATTTTTGAGTCCTTCTGATTATACAATACTCCAGAATAAATTAGGGTTTCTGGCATCATATGCTAACATATGATATAAATGATATGCTAACATGTTAATGATATTCAGTCTTTTATCAAATAGAATCACATGACAAGTCAGTACCTAAGGATTTGTTCTTCACCATATACTTACCACACCTTCATGATTGCTAATAGTGACCACCTTCACTGTCTCTACCATTTTCATATTATTAGAGATTTCCTCCACAAAGGGAAAAATTAATCTGTTTTGCTCACAGGGATCTAAAAGAATTAAAAATTAAACATAAATGTACATTAAATATTGTGTTTGTCATGCTTACTTGTCTGCATTTTGTTGAAAAGTATTCAGTATAGAAAGGAAATACACAAATCATAGGTAGTATGAAAGAAGTCATCCTCTCTTCCCTAACTTCAATAAAATCTAGTTTTAAAATGTTCAAACTTTTAAACTTTTTTTTTTTTTTTTTTAAGTAGTGTTCATGGATATTCAGTTATTTGAAAGAAAATTTATGAGTGAAATTAACAGTAAAAATAATAGTGCCATCATGAAAAAATAAAAAGCAATCTTGCGGCTATTTTTTTATTTTTAATTGGTTGGAAACAGAAGTGTTGAGGTACTAACAAACCAACTCCTGTTTTTACCACTGCCATCAGAGTGTTTCCAAAGAGTGTTTATTAATGTGGTGATAGGTGCTTTATATATATATATAAACAAAGTCACAACACTTTAAAAAAATATATATATAAATTTATATATATATATATATATGTCATTCAATCCAGTATATACATAAAGCAGGGCATATCCTAACTAGCTAAAGATCTTCAGCCAAATACTTGTGTTCCCAACTGTTTTCAATACAGCAGCTCTTCCAGTCTGTATTTAGGATGTTTGAAGAGTAGAACTCACATGAAATCTGGGAGTCAGGTTTACAAAATATTGCTATATAGGGTGCTATTTAAACAGAGCAGATTATAATTTAATCTACTTAGAATGGGAAAATCTTTGTCAAAAATATATAACAAGTATATTTTCTGTTAATAAATGAGGATTCCTTGTTTTGTGCCTTGGTTATTGAAAAATCAGTCAGACTGCCACAGCATGTTAACTACCATGGATGCCACAGATGCTTCTTGTTTAACACACCATGCTTCTATTTCTATAGTGAAGTAGTACAGCAGAGTCATTGTGTCGCTTCAGTTTTCTTCAAAGGCTCTCAGGGCAGTGGTGCACTATCTTTACTTGAACAGATGGTCTTTAGCTGTAGCTTCCCACTTTGTGGAGCTGGTACCACACAGTTCAAGATTTGCCCTGAGCATGTCTTTACAACACTTCAGTGGCCTACCTGTCAGCCATTCATGGTGTTTTTAATGGGCATAAAAAAATGGCTTAGGGCATTCATGTTGTTCATCATGTGTGCCAGATGTCCAGGGCTGAGCATGCAGGAATATTGCTGTAATACTGGAAATTTGATACTGATGTAAAATAACAGTATACCAGATTGAGAAATTATTCAGAGACTAAGCTTATTAAATATATCAGCAACAACTTTTTTTCTTTTTATAAACAGAATTAATTTAAAATTTTAAATTAAGAATACAGGTATAAGAATACCCATACTGAGCTATTTTTATTTTGAGAAAGGGAACACCATTTATATAAATATTATATATTCTACGTACACTTTTATTCAAATAATCATACATTAATTTCTAGCAATAATGGGAGGTGATTAACATTATATATTTTATGTGGTGAATACGAATATAATGGTATTCATTGAGAATTGCATTGAATGTATTTTATATACCAGCTTATATTTCAAGCGTTTAGGGCATATTTTAACAAAATTTAAATTTTCCCGAATTACACAGATTCAGAAATTTATACTTTTGAAATTCCTACTCAAAGGTGATATCACAATTCAAATTTTGTTATTCTTCTACTTCAGCTATTAAGCAGTTTTGCTAGCAATTAACAGTATTAGCAGTAGTGAACTACCTGGTTGATTTATTATCTCTGTCTAATAACCTTGGGAACTTTAAGGGCTTAAAACCTCAGTACAGTTGGAAGAAAGGCACTTTAATTGATTTAATTGTCTGATATAATAGATGGATGAAACAGATTTTTGTGTATGAAATGTGTATGACCATGTGTTCTGCACCGGGGTGGTGGGAGGGTTGCAGTGGTTTTTCCAAGCCTCAATAAGCATGACAGCAAATAGCATAACTGAATTGTTCTAATAGGACGGAAATTGGAAGAAAAATATAGATTCAAAACATTTGTGGTGAGGACATAGCCATATATCTTCAGTGAACAGTATTTTTGGGATGTTTGTAAATTGTTGAAAATAAATGTTTGACATTATTTTCTATTGGGACAGAAAAACAAACTTAGTGTTTCACTTCCTCTTTCCTGCTAAACTTCATGCATCAACTGTATACACCCTCAGTTGTGTAGTTATGTGGGTAACTCCTCTCACTGAAACGCTATGCATTTTAACACAGCCTGTGAAAGCAAAACTAAGTAACTAAGCTTTTCCAGTTTTAACTTAAGAGCAGTTACTTGTGACTTTTTAAACTGTGTTTTAAGAAATTTCTGGGGTAAAATATATATTATTCCTATTCATTAATTTTAACAAATAATAAATGGGGCATTTCTGTTCATTGGACAACTTCCCTGCCATTATCAGTTTGTCCTTAATATCTCTAGATACCAAATTTCATTCCACACGTAGATATTAATCATTCCCTCTCAGATCCTACACAAAAACCTACTGGCTTATCAAACTTGCTTTCTAGCCCTTGAAGTCCCTCTTCAATACCCATTTCTGCTAATATGTCTAGGAAAAAAAAATCACAAGTATTTGGCTAAGTGACTGGGCAAAAAAGTGAAAAAAAAAAAGAGAAAGAAAAAAGAATAAAGCATATGGATACTGCACAATCATAGAATCACAGAATGGCTTAGGTTGAAAGGGACCTTAAAGACCACCTAACTCCAACCCTGCTGCCATAGGCAGGGGTGCCACCCACAGGTTGGCCAAGGCCACATCCAGCCAGGCCTTGAACACCTCCAGGGATGGGGCATCCACAACTTCTCTTGGCAACCTGATCCAGTGCCTCGCTACACTTACAGTGGAGAATTTCCTGCTAATGTCTAGTCCAAATCTATGCTCTTTTACTTTAAGACCATCCTCCCCTTGTCCTATCTTTATCTACCTGATTTAAGAGTCCTTTTCCATCCTTCTTATAAGATGCCTTTAAGTATTGAAAGGCTGCAATGAGGTCTCCCTGGAGCCTTCTTTTCTTTAGGCCCAGCTCTTTCAGACTTTCTTCATAGGAGAGGTAATCCAGCCCCATGATCATCTTTGTAGCCCTCCTCTGGACTCATTCTAACAAGTCCACATCTTTCTTGTGCTGGAAGCCCCAAACCTGGATGCAGTACTCCGAGTGGGGCCTCACGAGGGCAGAGTAGAGAGGGACAATCACCTCCCTTGACTGCTGATCACACCTGTTTTAATGCAGCCAAGGACACAGTTCGCCTTCTGGGCTGCAAGTGTGTACTGCTGGCTCATGTCGAGCCTTTTGTCCACTAGAACCCCCAAGTCCTTCTCTGCAGGGCTGCTGTCAATGAGTTCTTCTCCCAGTCTGTACACATGTCTGGGATTGTCTTGACCCAGGTGCAGCACCTTGCACTTGGTCTTGTTGAACCTCTTTAGGTTCACATGGGCTTACTTCTCCAGCCTGTCCAGGTCCCTTTGAATGGCATCTCTTCCTTCTTTGGTATCAGTTGCACCACTCAGCTTGATGTCATCTGCAAATGTGCTGAGTGCACTCAATCCCATCATCTATGTCATTGATGAAGATATTAAAAAGCACCAGTCCTAAGACAAACCCCTGAGGGGCACCACTCATCACCAGCCTCCACCTGGACATAGAACCATTGACCACCACTCTCTGGGTGCAGCCATCAAGCCAATTCTCTATTTATCTCTATCTTTCAGATTTCTCTAGGGAACCTGCTTTGGCAGGGGGGTTGGACCTGATGATCTCTCAAGGTCCCTACAATTCTGTGATTCTCTGATTCTGTGTAACTCCTTATCCACCTGATGGTCCATGCTTCCGATGAATATCTTTCCAATTTAGAGATTAGGATGTCATGTGGGACCGTGTCAAAAGCCTTACAGAAGTCCAAGTAGGTGACATCACTCGGTCTTCCCTTGTCGACTGATGCAGTCACTCCATCATAGAAGGCCACCAGATTGGTCAGGCACGATTTGCCCTTGGTGAAGCCATACGGGCTGTCCTGCATGACCTCCTTGTCCTGCATGTGCCTTAACATTGACTCCAGGAGGATTCATTTCATGATCTTGCCAGGCACAGAGGTGAGGCTTACCAGTCTGTAGTTCCCTGGGTCTTCCTTTCTACCCTTTTTAGAAATGGGAGTGATGTTTCCCTTTTTTGAGTCACCTGGGGCTTCACTCGACTGCCATGATTTTTCAGATATGATGGAGAGTGGCAGGCGACTACATCAGCCAATTCCTTCAGGACCCTGGGATGCATTTCATCAGGCCCCATAGACTTGTAGTTGTTAAATTGCATCAGAAGATCCTTAACTTGCTCTTCACTTACAGAGGGAGGGATTCTGCTCCCCCAGCACCTTCCTAGAGGTCTGGGGACTTGAGGAATCTGGGAAGCCTGACCACTAGTGAAGATCAAGGCAAAGAAGTTGTTAAGTACCTCTGCCTTGTCCACATCTGTTGTTACCAGTTCTCCGTCTTCATTTGTCAGAGGTGGTATGCTCTACTTAATCTTTCTTTTGCTGCCAATATACCTGTAAGACCCCTTCTTGTTATTCTTTGCATCCCTCACCAAGTTTTGTTCTGTCAGTGCCTTGGCTTTCTAGATCCCATCCCTGCACATCTGAAAGCATTTCTGTACTCTTCCCAGGGTACATGGCCCTGTTGCCACCGCATGTACATTTCCTTCTTTTGCCTAAGTTTGACCAGCAGGTCCTTGTTCAACCATGCCATTTTCCTACCTTCCCTGCTTGATTTATTGCATATGGGAATAGAGAGTTCCTGCGCTCTAAGGAAAATATCCTTAAAGAGTTGCCAGCTCTGATCATATCCTATGTCCCTAAGGATTCTGTCCCATGGGATCTCGCCTAATAATTCTTTGAACAGCTGAAATTTCGCTCTTCTGAAGTTCAGGGTCCTGACTTTGCTTTTAGCCAGGCCCATATTCCTTAAGATCACAAACTCAACCAGGGCATGGTCACTGCAGCCCAGGCTTCCTCCAGTCTTAAACTCTTTAATGAACTCTTCAGCATTGGTGAGCACCAGGTCCAGTAACACTTCTCCTCTGGTTGGTTTGTCTATTACCTGGAGGAGGAATTTGTCCTCAGTGGGCTCCAGGAGTCTCCTGAACTGCTTACTGCCAGCTACATGGCTTTCACAGTAAAAATACGGGTGGCTGAAATCTCCCAGGAGGAAGAGAGCCTGTGAGCACTATGCTTCTTATAGTTGGAGCAAGAAGGCCTCATCCACAGGCTCCCATTGGTGGGGTGGCCTGTAGTATACTCCAACCACAAGATGTCCTTTGTTGATCCGGTCCTTAATTTTTACCCACAGGCTCTCAACCTGCTCTTGGATGTTTCTTAGAGGGAACTCTTCACAATCTATCCATTTCTTTGAATTGAGGGCAACACTCCCACCCTTCCTTCATTACCTGTCTCTCCTACAAATCTTGTAGCCCTCTATTCCAATGTTCCAGATGTGTGATTCATCCCACCATGTTTCCGTAGTAGCAATTAGGTCATAGTTTTCTAATTGCTCCGTGACTTCCAATTCTTCTTGCTTCTTTCACATGATTCATGCATTAGTGTACAGGCACTTCATCTGGGCTATGGGCTGCGTCATCTTTTTAGAGAAGTTCTTCCTAATTCCCATGGGATGATTCACAGGTGTTTCCTTGCTGTTCTCCAAAGTACTGGCATTCAGTGGTTCATGTGAATCACAGGTACATCCCTTTCCCCCACTGAATCTAGTTTAAAGCCCTGCTAATGAGTCTGGGCAGCTTGCTGCCCAAAACACTCTTGCCACACTTGGTCAGGTGTGCCCAGTCCTGTGTCAGCAAGTCCAGTCTCTCAAAAACATGCCCAAAATCATATAACCCGAAACCCTGAACGTGGCACTGGCTACACAGCAATCATTCACCTGATCTGTATGTACACTGCTTCCTCCTTGGGTCCCAGTGTCCGACAGGGAGGATTGAGGAGAACACTATTTGTGCTCCTGATCCCTTCAGCATCTTTCCAAGGGACATAAAGTCCCTTTTGATGTTTTGGAGTCTCTTTGTCATGGCCTCAGTTGTCCCTATGTGAGAGAGCAAGATAGTCCTCTGGCTTCACCAAGTTGAGTAGCCTCTTTGTGATGGCATGAATACAGGCCCTGGGCAGGCAGCAAACCTCTCTTGAGAGATTGTCTGGGTGGCAAATGGGCACCTCCATGCCTCTCATAGAGGAATCTCCAATTACCAACACCGTCCATGTTTTTTTTGTGGCACTGGTTCTTATACAAATGGTTGTATGCTGGTCTACCTTTTGCAGTTGCCCTTTCCTGGGCCTTGACCATTACCATTGTTGTTGTTGACACCCTCTCCTTTTTTTGAGCCCCAGAGCATCATATCTTTTGCATAGGGGCAATTCAGGTGCAAGGGGGAGATTCCTCACTCTGCTGCAAGCGGAGTGAGGGTCCAGCCTCCCTTGTCTTGCGAGTCTGTCAAGTCTGCTGGTTTCAGGTTGGAAGCCGTTTTGCCACCCCCTTGCGAGGACTTAAGGTAAGGCTGTTGATCAGCCCATGCCAGCACATGATACCACACATTGATCTCTTGCTCAGAATTCCTGGATGCATAACAACCTGCCAAGCTCCTCTCACAACCTGGCAACTTGCTCAGAGAGTGCATCTATATGGTCACACTTGCACCAACAACACACAACTCTGCCTTCAGGCACTAGGGGGACCTCCAGATTCTGGAGTTTCCTGCAACTGATGGTCTGGGCTGTTCTTTCAGTCCTTGGGAGGTCTGTCTGGATAGAGGTGTCTGCTTGAGGGGGTTGTGGCCCCCTCGTCTGGGTTTGAGTCTCAGACTAGCAGGTGCGGTGAGTGGACACCATTTTTGTCTCACGGAAAGCTGCTTCATGGTGCGCCCAGAATAGCAGGTAGAGATTGGTCTGCTTCCTGCCCTGCTTGTGCACACTGCTGTGCAAACTGCCACGGTATGCCCTGGTCACTTGTGCTCCCTAGGGGCTGCCTTTGCATGATATGGGTGGGGAGGGTGCTCCTGGCTCCAACCAAGCCTCATCAGCCACCCTCAAGGGCTGCCTTGCTGGGTCCTGGTAGCTCCCACCGCTGCCTCGAGGGCCTTTGATGTAGGAAACCTGCTGCACGCTGCCATCTCCTGCTCTACTGCAGAATGCATCTGCCCTAGAGCCAATCGCCTCAGTGATAGTCAAGGTTTTATACTTCCTTCCTCTCCTATGGATGCAAGCCTTTTGGCAATATTTAATATTCTTTTCCATTAGAAAGGGGAAAAAAATGTGATCCAGTGGGAGTTGTGGTTGATGCCACCAACTTGTATTTTCTGATTTATATTTTTCAATATCTTTTAAAAGGACAGTAAGCAATTTCAATATTAGAAGGTATTCAGCAACAAAGAGAACATGACAATTAAGAAATGCTAATTCAAACTTAACAGTAATTGGACATCCCTTGTTTTAAGTAAAGCCATTTTTGGAAAAAATAAAATAAAATACATGAAGTAGCTTAAATCTTCACAAACACTTTTCAACAATAATGTCATTATTCCAATAAATCTAGTTACAACCCTGAATATATTAAATATTTATTTCAGCCTAGACAAACTGGAAATAATAAAAATCAAGAAAATATTTAAGAATTTAAATAAACTTTAATAAAAGAAGATTTACAGAAGGCATCTAAAAATGGAAATAAACACATTTGAAACAAAAATGTTTAAAAATTAACAGGCATGTTTTTTAATTAATTCACGGTTTTTGAAACTATGATTGAAAACTAACCAATTTTCTGAAGCTCATTAATGTTTATTAACTTAAGCAGACTTTAAAATAACAGCTGAAAAAATCTAACTGGTTTGTCTTAACCTACTCAGTAATTCTTGCATACTTTTGTTATAGAAATAAGTAAAAGAAAAAAAAAAAGTTATCAAATGCCATCTGAAGTATCTTATTTCTCTGCCAGAGAAGATGTCTGAAATTTAAACCTTATACGTAATAAAATAATCTGACTATTTTGTTCTTCAGAAAGAACTGTGACTGAAAAAGAGACAGTATTTTCTGAATTTTCCTTGGGAACATTTATTGAATATTTATTTAATCTTGCAAAACCACTGCTTTTTGGCTTTGGTCTTCCAAGCTATTGGGGTTGCTGGTCACATAAAAACAAACAAACAAACAAACAGGATCATCTTCAAATCACTTTTATCATTGTGTTACATACTTAACCGTAACAATTGATGTGCTTTTACAAAAAAAAAAAAAAAAGTGGAAAATTGTGTGTCACAGTTTTAAACAGCTGAAGGCTGACTGCCATCAAGAATTGTGATCAGAACTGTTTTAACAAGCTCTGTGGTAAGGCAACATTTTCTAAACTGTGTTTGCTTCCTTCAGTGTTGTGTTTCAGTATTCATAAAGTGATGATGCAGAGGTGGCTGTGGGAGAGAGAAGACAAGTGGAAAAAGGGCCGTGAGTTCTAAAAAGAAAAATTGTCAGAAAGCTTCTGTAGCTCCTTGGACAAGAAACATATATTTAAGTTTATACGTATTTCTGTTTTCTTGATGTAATCAAACCTGTGCTGAGAGGCTGTGAGTGAATTAGCCAAATATTTCAGATGAATGATCTACCAATATTGAAAATATTTCATCATAAAGGTATATATTTATAGATAAAACAATTAACAAAATATTTTTAATATTATTCATCTTATTGTGGTAGACAACTAATACTGGGAAAAGACAAAATAATGTACTAATGCCACCCTTGGTTTGGAGGTATGTATTACATTATAGTATAGTATGGTTTAGTAATATATTATTAATTAGATGTTTATTTAAACAAAAATGATAAACTCTTGTTTTCAGTATCTTTCTATGAAGTTCAAGAAGCTTTTGACCCTCTTAACTACTTCCTTGTCATTGAGTAACAATAGGCACCAGAAAGCTATGCTGTCTTCAATTTATTCTTGCAAGGCAGGGCAGTAAGTAATCATTGCCACACAAGGTGTGCTGAGTACTTTGTCTATTAAAAATCTCTGCAGTAATGTAGAATAGTGTCTGAAGAAAGTAAAATAATTCGACTAATATTTTAATGACATATTTTAAAGGCAGATCTGCTTTGTGGTGTTTTAAAACACCATTGCACTTATTTATTGTCACAACATATTTGATTTAATTTGAGTTCCTTTTGTTTACAACCTCAGTCATATGAAGAATTGTTGTCTACATCCCCTGCCTCCCTCATTTTGAAGTGGTATCCTTCTTTATGAAGAAGTACAGTGTTTAAGGTTAAAATATATGGGTTGGAAGCTAAAAGACTAGGCAAAACATCCAGATATATCCAGATTGCTTGGGCCAGACTTCAACAGAGTTCAATTCATGATGCAAAGACACAACATCCAGCACACTTAGTAGTGGTCTTCCTCTGCTTGCACAATAATGAGTGCAAAGTCAACTCCTCCAGACTGGAGATATTCTATTTAAGGTACATCTATGTGTTATTTTCTTGGCAGAAGCAAGCTGAGTCTAGACTTGCAAAGAAAACTGTGTCTGCATATAAAGTTGGTAGCAAGCCCGTGCAATTATATTCTGTCTCTCTGTAGGGCTTGTTATTGTAAGCTTAGAGTTGCACTGATCACAGTTATATTGTGCTGATGTACCCCGAGGCTCCAAGGTAGCAAACTCCTGTCCATTTAGAATTCATAGCAGAGAATGGTCTCCTGAGGATGTATCCGAAGTCGTTGTTAGCATATATCAGGTTGTTTTGATCAATTTGCCTTCAGATATTGTTAAAAAGGAGAAGGTTGACTAGTTCTTTTTTTTTGCCAGATAGGAATGTGCCCTTATATGAAAAATACCCTGCTTTTTATAGTACTATTTTACTGGGGAAAAAGAATAGACAAGAGGAACAGTCTTAGATATGATGATCAGCGCTACTACAGCAAGTAGAAAGATAACAGAAATGTAAGGAAAAACAATGAAATGAAACCAGGAGCTAAAGAAAGGGAACGAAGTTAAAGTCACCAGACTTACTAGCTTTGGCAACCTGAAGCAGATCTTGATAATTACTTTTTCATATTAATTTGAAGTTCTCGAGGAAGGTATTATTGTTTGAAACACTTGTTAATAATCTGTCAAACATAAGAACTCAATTCTTGATCAAAGCAGACAAAATGAGGAGGTTTTTCAATGAACTACAAAATCTTATATACGTTTTGCCAGCTCATTTTTGACAATCCCCCTACAGGTTTTGGAAGATAAAGTGGATATCTTTACAAAACATCCTCAAATATTGGCTCATGTAACGACTGTGTTGAATGATACTCTGGTATACTCTTGATAAACATTTTGTAGGAATTTTATAAGGCTGTTTAGTTTATATGGTTATTCAAGGATAATTTGTAACTTTATGTAGAGATGAAAACAGTATTCTTAGACTTTGTATGTTTGTATAATATACAGGGTTTATTTGATGCATAAATTATAGCATAATTTCTTATTTTTTTCCTGTCTTTCTTGCTACAGCACTTTTAAATATCTTTATTCTTGTGTTCTGTTTATAGCCTGACATCATCAAGGAATTTTTATTGCTTTTTGTTAAGATGCAAAGCAATTTATGAATTTTATTGAAATTTATACTGAGAAGAAATACAGGTACTATAGCTCTCATTTAATAACAGTTTCTAAAACACCAGTAGATTAACTGAACATCAAAATAGATATGTAACTTTTCAAACTAAAATCATAGCATGTAAAAAATATTCATATTTTATATGAGAAAATAAAGATTTAATTAAAAAAAAAAACACGGAAGTAGCAGTTTACCTGTATTCTCTTTTTTTAGTGGTGGGTCACATTGATTTTTAGCATGCCATGCTTCTGTGTGATATTTGGCAAGACATTCTCCTTGTATCTTGAAGAAAATTATACAGGAAATGATAAGATACACATGATTTCATTCCTAAATACTTCAGGCACACCAGCATGTAATTTCATCCACAGTTTATATCAAAGGGAGAAAACAAGGACAGGCTCCCAAAGATTAATTCAGTGCACAAGTACCAATCATTATGACACACTCTTACTTCGAACAACTGAATCTACCTAAAGAAGCATAATTAGCAGTAAAATCTTCTAGATGAACCATTTCTTCAGAGTTTAGGAACTAATAGAAGTATCATTAACGCAGAGATACAAATACTGGCTGGCCACTGTCACTTCGGGAAGTATTTTAAAAAAATATTTGAAACATTCTAAGCTATTTATATTTTTAAAATATCTACATTTATGTTTGTTTTCTTTGAAAGGTTGAAGCATTGTAGCTGTTCTCTGACAAATATAACATCTCTCCAAAGGTCATCATGTCATGTTTGTTCTCTTTCTATGTCAGATTTCTCTATGCATGTCTCAAGGGCCAATTCTCAAATTTCCCTCTAACTTATTGGTGCTTATTTGCAGCATAGATATTCTATTTATGATTAAAACATCAACTAAAAGTATCAATTGAAACGAACATTGCAAGACTTGCATCTCATTACTTCAAGAGAAAGGAGGAGGGGAGAAATATTTTTAGAGAGAGAAGCCTTTCACCAATGTAACCAGCTTCCTCAAGAAGTTCTTAGAAAAAAGCACATCACAGACCTAGTTTTATCTGATCCAGACTCCCTGAGGTCATTTGAAGATCTCTGCTGGTCATATATTGAAAGTTTTAAATTAGGACAGAAAACTAAAAGCAAAATATACTCACTCTTGATCAAGTTCTCAAGAGTAGCTGCACCAGGCACTTCTTAAAAACTACTTTTTAATGGATTTTTGATTTATTAGTAAACTTTTTTTTTTTTTTTTTTTTTTAGCAAACAGCTAAAGAAGGCTATATGTGCAAAGCATTATTCAAGTGTTACAGGAAATGGAAAAAATTGAAAGTAAAAATAAATTATGACAAGGTGTAAAAGATCTCTTTTGATACAAAGTTAACAGTGCTTTTTCGAAACTGACTGACTAATGGCAAACTTCATGAAGTTGCCATATACAAATTTGCATGTCAGATATTTATTGAGCACTCATTTCTACCTAATTTATCCTGAGAAGGAGGTCCCTAAGAATAAGTTCTGGGAGGCTTCTATACATGTCCATTATATCCCCTTCAAATATGATATGAAATTTCATGATAGAATTTTTCACCATTTTTCAGACTAACATTCAATTAATGACGTCTTTAATGTATGCCGCAACTATTGTATTATATGTATAGGTGATTGTATTGTATGGGGGGAAACATAACTCTTAATGTTAGTTCTGCTGCATGTGTGAAGTAGACAGTATTCTACTACTCAGTCTTATTTCCTTTTACTTCCCCTACACATTCAAGACTGAATGAAGACATTAAAATGAAGGAGGGAGACACTGGAAGGATGAAAACTAGCAATATAGGGTAAAGTCATTATTTATAAATAGAGTAGAAGAGGGAATGAGCAAATGCCATAAAAACAGAGTTTCTGGAATTACGTGGAAATTATTATAGCAAAGGGACTCTAGATGGTAAAATAGGTCAAGAAAAAAAAGAATGAAAAACCCAAAGTTAAATACGCAGGTATTTTATTGTTGATGTTCACTATTGCAAGTGAATGCTAGAAAATAGTATAGGTTATAAAGCAATAAGGATCATTTTAAGGTATAATTAGCAACTAATCACTATAATATGCTACATAATTATGCATTTAACTTGCTTGGTTTTGAAAATGAGTTTTATTTTCTAGTTTTGGATTAACCTTAAATATTTAAGAAAAGGATAATTTATCATTGTATCCCAGATTATTTTCTTCTTCTGTACTAGTGAAAAAGATAGAAGCTGTAACCAGATAAGGGGTTGCAGTTTGCCTTGGCAGTCTAATCTCTTTATGTGGATGAAAAATGTTATTTACCATGGCTTTCAGTGCATGGTGTTTTTCAAACAAGGGTCAAGTAAAAGATTAGCTTTCTGATGCCTAAGTCTGGAAGCATATACTGTCCCTATGCTTGTTATGTGCAACCAGTATTTTGCGAGTTCCACAGTTATCTCTTGAAATCTTGTATCCAGGTTCTTCTTTCTTCTTGGCTTCACATTCCATTTCTATGTAGGAGCAAATGACAGAAATTGCTTCAGTAGTCCAGAATGCCTGCTTGTAAGGTGATTTGATGAGAATTTCAGTGTAGAATTTCAGGACCAAATTGCCAGAGAAAGTCAATTTTTATTTTTCTTCATTTTTTGAGGAGGAGGGATTAGCTTTGGTATCATGATCCATAGATAATTTGGAATCTTACTGCTACATGCATATGTGTTGGCAATTACTCTGCCAACAGAGTGGCAACAATCTGGAACAGCTGTGGTATGCTGGAGATGGCTTGGCTGCTTGATAAACCAGGAATTAGTATCATGGAAAAAAATCTTTTTGATGCTGAAATATTTTTTTTTTTCCATGAAGGAGTGATGACTTCCGTTTGTCCAGGAATGTGATACTTCATGGCTGAAAACTGCTTAAGACCTCCTGAAGATCCTGATGGTTAAGGGATATGCTAAGATTTATTTTTTTTTCCTTTGCTCCTGTTTCTGGCCTTACTTTAAGCACAATATAGTGTGTGGATTTTTATCTATCTATCTATCTCTCTATCTATCTATCTATTTATCATCTATCTAATCTATCTATCTAATCTTTCTATTTATTTTGGAAGTTGTAAGCTTTTTACTTTAGATTGCAATTGTTCTCCCCCATCAAGGAGCTGTCATCATGTTGGCAGCCATTTCTATACATCTCTATACATAATCATTCTCTTTCTCCTCCTCCTCTTCCTATGCCTCCTTGGTGGCTTGCACTGTGAACACCAGCGTGACCTTGGTGTTTGCTTTGCTGTTCCAACCATCCTCTCATTTTCCATTTTTTTTTTTCCATTTCTTGCATTTGTTTTCTCAGAATTGCTGGCATGTCAGCTGATGGGCTCAGCAGTGTCCTGTTGAGGACCTTGCTGGAACCTGCTGACTCTGTCCTAGGGCAGACCCTGGTCTCTTCTCACAGAGGCCATCCCTGCGGCCTCACACTGCCAACACCTGGACACTGACACCCTATACCTGGTACTAGCTTTTATGTGCTGTTTATGTAAGTCTCTTTATATTAAAACTAGGCTGTTTTTCCATAGTTGGTATTGCAGTTCTTTCTGTTATTTTATAAGATTTTTAGCTCATGTAGTACTTGACCTCCACAACCATTATTTTTAACTGTTGTTTAAAAAAAAAAAAAGTTTGCCTTCTACACATTTATTTCAAACATTTATTTTGTTATTCCAAAACATTTATCAAGTTACTAAGGTCACAGGGAGAGATTGGATTCTCCCTAACCAACATGAAATAACGCTATTGAGGTCTAAACAACCATTTTTGGATGGATGTACAGTTTTGTGGTTCAGTCACTGCTGCCTTTCTATCCAACCCATGACCCAGAAGGTAGCTGAATGGCAGTTTTGGAGAAAAAGCACTTAAAGCCATCACAAATACAAGTGAGAAGCTTCACCATTAGAGCACAAGCCAAAAGGTAAACAATGTTTAAAAATCTTCAGGATTTTAGGAAAAGTAAAGGAGCTGCTGAAAAAAAAATAATATATATATATATGTATTTTAGCATAAGTATTAAACCCTCAAGCCTTCTTAAGTGTGGAGAGAAGACTTACTGCTACCTACTTTTTACTACTCTTTTTGCTAAGGAAACAAGTGGTCTTTTGTATTTTGCTAGTTTATAAGCCTCTTTTTTTTTTTTTTTTTTACTATTTTTATATTACACAATGTATGTTCACATAGATGAAGAATATGGAGAAGCTGAATAGGCTTGATCTGATAGGTATGGTCTTCGAACATTTAGCAGGCAACGTATTTCCATAGTAGTTAATGATAAGCTGTAATGAATGCTGTGCTAATCATATCATTGTATAGCTGAGAATGTTACCTTTTTAACATTAAAACTATATTTCTAACTTCTAACATTCTTATTTATCACATGAAGAAGGAAAACTTATGGCTCACCAAACATAATTAATTAGTCTTGTCATAAGACTGTGTACACTCAAAACAGCAAGGCAGGACTGAACAGACCTAGGTTAAGGCCTAGCCTGAAAGAAAGGCAATAAGAAAAATGAGATTATTAATCATGGATGATTGTTTTAAAGTGTCAGTTTTTTGTTTTCACCAAAAATTTAATTAAATATGATATAATAATACTGTATATATAGAAACTTTAAAATATATTAAAACGTGTTTAAAAAATACTGAGTTAAATTTCTATTAAATTATTAAACCAAGTCAACTTAAATTTCACCTCTTGCTTCACTTAAATATAGTAAATTTATTTCATTTCTATGCCTGTAATAAAATGTTGTGAAATGTAACTACAGTGTTAGACAGATCGTGTTTCACAGTGGAAAATCCTGCTTTCAGTGTAGGTGATATACCAGATATTTACAGAAATTATAATACCGATAAATACTTGTAAGGTGTGATGCACTGGTAAACACAATGTTATTTACCAAAATAATAAAAACAACAAACCTTCAATTCGTAGATTATGCTGCATTGGGTATTCCTGCTACTGCATCTGTCTTTCAGAGCAAAATAAAAATGGCTTGGAAATATAAAAGTAAGTTGAATATATTAAAAATCTGAAACTCATGCCTAAAATAACCAGAAATTATTTCTTTTAATTTATTAGATTTATACACTGAGATCTATTATCATGAAAAGTGTTTGTTTCCAGCCATAGCTATACATCATCTGAGTAATATCCTTTTGTTGATAAAAAGATGTGCTTGCAGATAGCATGTTCTGTAGTATTCTCGGACTGTGTTTTGTTCACCCATGAGCTTAGCCTTGATTGAACAGTCATTCTTACTGACATGGACTTGGGCCAGGGAGCATCAGGGGCTAACCAAATTTGTCCAATTTAGTAGAAGTGATTTGATTTAACTAGCAGTTGTTACCTTTCTGTTCTTTCTCTTGACAGGCAGATTTAGAGCCTTATAAAATACACAGGCTGAAAGCCAAGGCATCACTGACCTACACAATGCTAGATCACCCTATGAAAGTCCTATCAAAACAAACAAATTAGCATTTAATAGTCAAAATGGTCAGCCTTGGGATAAACTGAAGGGACAGGCATTAAATAAGCATGGCCTTTCCTAAACTGGAAAGATATCTGGCTTAAATGCATACTTTTTTTTTTTTTTTTTTTTTTTATTAATACTGACCAGAAGCCAACCAACAAAATATGTCTCTGACAATCTTCAAAGAATCTGAAAGCAGGCACAGTTAAAATATCACAGTGTACAGAATAAACAATTAAAATATATAAATATACAGTCTAAATTGGCTTAACGGGTCAGTCAGATTGCATTTTCACCTAAACGTATAGCTGACTTGTAAGCATTTGGTGGCAGTAAACATAATTATATTTTTGTTTTGTGGATTCTGTTCCTGCTAACGAAGGCATTGGTTAAATACCTACCCAACCAAAATAATAATCATTAATGAGTGCGTAGCGTAGCGTAACGTAGCGTAGCGAAGCCTGGAATAGACTAGACTAGACTAGACTAGACTAGACTAGACTAGAATTAGAACAGAACAGAACAGAACAGAACAGAACAGAACAGAACAGAACAGAACAGAACAGAACAGAATAGAATAGAATAGAATAGAATAGAATAGAATAGAATAGAATAGAATAGAATAGAATAGAATAGAATAGAATAGAATAGAATAGAATAGAATAGAATATCCTGAACTGGAAGGGACCCACAAGAGTCATGGAGTCCAACTTGTGTCTCCACGCAGGACTATCCAAAAATCAAGCTGTATGTCTGAGAGTGTTGTACAAACTCTTCTAGTATGCTCACAGGCTTAGTGCCATGACCATGGGGAGCCTGTTTCAGTATCCGATAGCCCCCTGGAACAATGACTGCATCTATAATCAATTAACAGGAAAACTGATGAATTGAGCTTTGACTTAGCACAGTAACAGTGGCCATGGGATACCAGATCTGGTCTGGCAATCCAAAAAATGCTACTAAATAAGCTCTTTGAAAACTCCTTGCACTTCAAGCAGAAGCAAATGAGAAAGCATGAAACATATAAAAGTCTCTGAAAACATCTAGATTATCTATAGCTGAGGAAGTCTGCCTGAGGTTTAACAAATGTAAGTTACTGAGAAACCACTGAGCTGCCTGAATGTACTGCTTGCTTGTGCTGGAATGGTAGTTATTTCCCACATCCACACATCAGAGCTCCTTACAGACTTTTTTTTCTTTCTTGAAGCTGCAGACTGGTAGTATAGTAAACAAGAGAAAAAAATGAACCTGTGTCCTGTATATTCAAATTGCGTTCACCTTTAAGTTCTCAGGTTATCTAGCAAGTACACAGATAAATAACAGATTATCTAGGTACGGTGGTAACTCTTTTTATAGTAAACAATGTAGCACAAATATAATAAAAGATGTTCTAATGAAAGTGACTGAAGATAAAATATAAGACAGTCATTAAAAGAAACATTGTTTACGGACAAACAAGACCTCACATAATACCATATCACCCCACCAAAAAAAAAAAAAAAAATGGCAAAACCAACCACCTTGACTAGCCTCAGATGAGGAAGATTTTTAGTTAATCCACTGTATTTATTTACGGGGAAAGTAGATTTTTACCATTGGAGTGCATTGCCTTTATTCACACTTGTATGGAGTTCCCCTCTAATGTTTGCCTTCTTCCATCCATCCATTCTTACTCACTCAAAATAAATAAATAAATAAATCATAAGCTGTTTAATTTTTTATTTTTTATTTTTCGAAAATCTATGTAAAGAATACCCCGGTAAATTGACTTGTCATGAAATCTGTTGGAGACTTATTAAAAAGTCCTTCTATTTCAGCATTATAATTAGGCTCCTTTTCAACATAGTCAGTTTCACCCTTAACTCATTAACAATTATTTTCCTGTAATAATACTTGTTGTCTATTATTTTAGGCTATCTGGAAAGGGACATTAAAGAGAACTAAGCTACATTTATTGTAATGAGAGCTAACCATAGGACTTCCGCAACGTTTTGAACATTGCAAGGTTCTACTAGGGTTTCTTATATATTCAGTTGATTTTTTTTTTTCTTTAGTGTTGGACAGCAGAACAACACTGATAGGTAAGCCAGAAAAAAAGATTCAGTGTTTGCTGTTAGTCTCATAAAAGCAAACTATTTTGTTTCTGTTTTGTTTTTCTTCATTGCTGCAAAAGTTAAAATGCACAGGAGACTCTACTGTGAGGAAAAGTTAGAAGAATGTTAGTAAGTGATAATAAGAAAGGGATGTATAAACCCATATATTCTAATGTAAAGTTCCTTCATAATAGATTAATGTAATATCAAAAAACTGTTCCAGTCAACAGACCTAAGTATCACTGATGCACAAAATACACGATGCAAAGAAAATCCAAGCAAAGCAGTTATACATGAAGATGCCGTATTCATTTATTTCCTTATTTCCAAGAAAATAGAAACTAAACAAGTTTCTACACAAGTCCCTGAGACCTAGATACTTTATGTTATTGGGATAGTGTGACCTTCAAGCTTTAATTAGTTGTGAAAAACAGTATTGTCAAGTGTCTGATCCTTAACTACATAACATTAGCTAGCTTTGTTTCAGTTGAATGAAAATTCACTGATTTTGGTATTATTTGCAGGGGAAAATGTATTTTTAATTTTCATCTGAGTTTATTGTTAATTAAATCCATAGAATCAGCTCTGTAGAAAGTTATACAAGACTGTGTTCAGACTCATTGTCTATGAGAAAACATAGCTAGTATTGTCAAATGAAAACAGTTTTCAGCCTTGTTCTACTTGTCTTTGTTTGACTATTTGTACCTTTTTTGTACTATTTATCTCTTTGTACCTGAAAGATTGGACTTTATCCTGGAATTTGTTATGAAATCTCATTGATGTTATGAAATCTCATTGATGCTAGCCAATTCACTCAAGGCATTTTTAATTTTGTAGTCTTTATTTTCTTCTTTGTTTATTAGGCTTTAATCTAGAATTTGGTTTATTGAAGTGTTGAGAAAACGAGTTCTAAGTTTCTTCAGAGATTCTACATGTACTGCAAGTAAAAATTGGCAGAGCCTGTATCTGAAACCCATTGCTTAGAGCTGTAAGCTTACCTTTTAAGCGATTCTGTAATCTTCTATTTTTTAAAGGTATGGATTTCTAGTGTGTAATGTTTTTAACAGCATGTTAGTAAAGAGTAGACTTCTGAAAGAAAAACAAACAGAAAAGAACAACAGCAAAACTCCTGAAAATGCAGTAGTCTTGTTGTTGTTTTTTTTGTTCATTTGTTTTTCTTCTTTCCCTACTGATCTGCATTAAAAAGTATGTAGCCTAGAGCATGAAAGCTCATTGCACACTGTTTGTGTGCTTTCTTAATTATAATCCCGACAGAGCAAAGTTCACTATCTTCTGCTGAGTAGCAAATTAAATAAATTTGCTAGAAAAGGTACTGACAGGTCTTTTCATAGTATTTTTGTTGTCTTTGAGGTTTGGGGTTGGGGGGTTGTATTTACTGATCTTTTTACTTCCTGTTTTTTATTTACTTTTTACTTACTCTTTTTATTTACTGATCTTTTTTATAAATTGATTTGACCTCTTAAGGTGCGTATTACTAGATACTTCATTTGTTTGTTTGTTTGTTTTTCAGCTGACAGTATTTGAATTTTTAATTTATATTGTCTTTATATCCTGCAGCTACAAAATGGTCACTGGATTGCTGTGATACACAGATCCAGAGTAAAATATTGTCATTGCTCACCTTATTTATTGTAAATTGATAGAGATAATTGTATCATTCACTGTCTCTGTAACATGACGATTTTCTGAAAGCAGCCTGTTCAATAAGTTCCTGTGATCAGTTCTGGTGACAGCCACAGGAAAAAGTGAATGTCATGGAGTTGCATCGGGGAAGGTTTGGGCTGAATGTTAGGAAAAGGTTCGTGACTGAGAGGGTGGTTGGGCAACGGAACAGGTTCCCCAGGGCAGTGGTCACAGCACTGAGCTGGTCCAACTTCAAGAAGCATTTGGACAGCACTCTCAGACATATGGTTTAATTTTTAGGTAGTCCTGTGTGGAGCCAGAAGTTGGACTCAGTGATCCTTGTGTGTCCCTTCCAACTTGGGATATGCTATGATTCTTCCTGATGAGCAAACAAATATGCATCACAGATGTTCGATCACCTCTGGAACATTCTGTCCTTAAAAGTGTACAATCAAATGGAATGACATGGAATTTTGAAAGACTCTTTACCAGGTTGCGTAGTGAGAGGACAAGGAGTAACTGTTCTAAGCTAAAAGAGAATAGATCAGATATAAGGAAGACATTCTTTACAATGATGGTGGTTAGATAATGGAAGAGGTTGCCCAGAGAAGTTGTGGATTCCCCCTCCCTGGAAGTCTTCAAGGTCAGTCTGGATGAGACCTTGAGCAACCTGATCTGGTGGATCAGGAGTCCCTGCTGGAGCATGGTGGGTGGGGGTGGGGAGCTCGATTTTTAAAAGATCCCGTCCAACTCAAGTATGATTCTGTGATTCTATGATTCTGTGACCAAGAAGAGTATTGTTGCTGCCAAACACGTAAAGCTTTGGTTGAGTAAACATGGCATTGTGGAAAATAGTTGCCTTGGTATACAATTCTAAAAGCAGTAAGAGAGTTTTGCTGTATACGAGTTCAAAATATGGGGTATACTGTATTTCCTCTGACTTTTCTCACTGAATTTTTGTTACCATTGAAAGGACAGACTGTTCAGGTTGTCTGCAAATGCAGTTTCCTTGATGGAATTTTGAGTCACAATGTCAAAAATCAAACTTTAAAATAGCTCATTTCATTCTACTATTGTCAATAGGCAATCCATACTTTGAAAACAAAAAGTTATCCTCTGCTCCAAGATCTTCTTCTACTAAGAAGATATATCTTGATTAAACTAAAAGAGCAGAATTCATTTATCTCTCATTCATGATGTCTTCCCCTTCCACAAGAGCTTTCTACAACAAAAGCAGAAGTTTTTAATGGACTATTAAAGCATCTGGATCTAGCAAAATGAACTTGGAATTTAGCTTTGATTTCACTTAGTCATATTGTTTTGTGTTGTTGTTGTTTGTTTCTTTCAATAGTTATTCTTTAAAGGACTATTTTAGTTGATACTAGTGTAAAGGTCAAATTTCATATGTGATCATGGTGATTGTCAGAAGCAGGAACAAGGGAAGTTTTGACTGCAAATTATCCAAAGAACCTTGAAGAATATAATCACAGTAGACACTTTAGAATCTCCAGTAGGGATTTAGCATAATATGTGATGTGAGAAGCACAGTTCAGTGAACTTGAATCAGAATACAGATATTTTTAGGGTACCTATACTGGTAGGGAAACAAACAAAAAAACCTTTCTCAGATTACATTCTTTTGTGACACTCGTGTTTATTTTTCATACGTGTCATAGCCAAAAAGTTGTTAGAAATGACCCAATAAAAAAATAAATCAAAATACTAGAGATACTGGATCAGCAGGCAACTAGGTTAGCTGTTTTGATTTGTTTTTCAGTTCTATTTATTTATTATATTGTTTTAGAACTACCAATATAGATAATTATTTAATGGTATAAGTGTACAGGGCCTGGCTGGGATGAAGTTGATTTTCTTCGTAGGTATGGTGCTGTGTTCTTGGATTTGTGACCATAACAGTACTGATAACACACCAATGGTTTGTTGAACAGTGCTTGCAGGATCTTCTCTGTTTCTCTCTCAGCCTTTCCAATGAATAAGCTGACGTGGGCAAGAGGTTAGGAGGGGACACAGGTGCAACAGCAGACCTGAGATGACCAAAGGATATTCTGTACTGTATAATGTCATGCTCAGTAATAAAAATGTGGGTAGTCTTTTCAAAGTAGCCATTGCTTGGAGACTGGCTATAACACTCTATAAAAAGGCAAACAGTTAACAATCCTGATTAATAAATAACATATTTTCCAAATTCTTAACCAGTAAATCTTTACTTTAGCAAAACATTCAAACTATTTGGTAGAATGCTTTGTTAGTTTTTCACCTCTCTTTTCCTCAAATAACCTTATAACAGGATTTATAATATACAATATTTATCACTGAAATAGATTTACTGACAAATTGTGTTATTGCCTGTTAAAAAGGCACACTTAAATCTTATTCTGCACTACTAAAATTGCAAATTATTTCCTTTCAAAGAAAGTATAACAGACGGCTAGAAAAGTTGCAGTACTTGCTTCAATTTGGATTGACTGGACTAAAAGGCTTCAAAGAGAAATGTACCTGTATTCTTCCCTTGCAGCATGTTTTCAGGCTGCACACTTAAACATCTTTGGTGGTTTGTGTCCATTTAAAAACAGGTGGTTTTTTTTCAAAAGTGTATAGTTTCTTACTTTTCCAAATTGCTTTTGTATCTATACAACCAAATGATTGTCTTTGTTTCCTTCATGCAACTTGGTGTTTATTGAGATTATAAACTTCATAATTGAATTTGGAAAAAAAAAAAATCCTTAGGTAATCTGACTCCTTAAACTTTTTTTTCCCCCTATTTTACCAGAACTAAAAGACATTTAAATTGTTTCTTCTACTGAGACTGAAAAAAGGCTTCAATCCCAATTGCTTTTTTTTTTTTATTACAAAAACATGACCTTGCTTTACCTGTAAGATCATGAATTTAAAAGATTCATGTTATGTCACTTCAACACATATTAGACATTTATTTGTAGTACTTTACAGTCCAAATTTAATGATTTTCAGATATTTAAAGCCAAGTACAGGTTCTGAAGAATTCTGCTGCCTGATGTCATGCGTTCTATTTTCAAGTGTTAAAACAAAACTCTTATGCACTACAGAAATTTTCCACAGCCTTTCAACTCATAAATTTCACTAACAAGGAAAATTATGCTTTTTTTTTTTTAATTATTTTTTTTTCCTAACTGTTGACTAATCCGAAAATTGGAATCATAGTTCACAAATTAGATTGAGCTTTTTATTTAAGCCTTATGAAATCTGAATCAATGACATGCATTGGAGAAAGATTAAAGTTTTGATGTGTCAGACTGGGAAAGTCATGTCAAGATGATAATCCTGCATAATTTATGAGAAAAAGTGCAAGACGGGTTCTTGTGTGTATGCATAAACAAGTAGTTAGTTCAATCAATCAAAACAATTGTATTCCTATTCATCAGAGGTGACACAATGAATGTACAACCAGTTCTGCTCTGTAGTATGGATCTGCTAGTCATGATTTAGAAACATCTTATGTAAATGAAGTTAATGTTGAAAGATTGTATTTTATTGAACTTGCATGAGAAGTGATTTGGGAGACATGAGAGAAACTACTCGACTCACTAAATAAAACTTGTTCATTGAACAGGTTAAGCTAATGTAACTGCAAAATCTCAGAATCAACAGTCCTATTCAAACAAATAAAATTAAATATATATATATATCTTAGATGAACAAGGGCTGCATGTTCATTTGTTTTTCTGTTTTGCTTTATGAAGAAGATATTGTAGGAAAGCCCTCAAAGCTTGAAGTCATCTTTTTTTTTTTTTTTTTTTTTTTTCTTTTCTCAGCTGGTAAGCCCTTGCCAACACAAGATTAATTAGGAAATCTAATTTAGCACCTCAGATTGTCCATAAGTACGATTTCTTATGTGGTTGGTATCGCAATAGCAAGATTTCTACTTAGGTAGTGGCTATTTTACTCACAATATTTGATTCCTCCTCATTTATATTTCTGCTGTATCAAAATTATCTTCAGTATTTTGTAGCAGAGTTTATTTTTAATCTTCAGGCTACCTACTAGATAGCCATCCTTCCCTTGGTAAGAGAAATGCCCATGTGGGAATTTTGTAAAACCAGACAAACAAAAAATGCATAATCTATAAGGTACAGACATATTTCCAACCCATTCATTTTACTTGTTCATTATAAATGCACTAAGTATTTGTACGAGTGAGGGACATGTCTTAAGCTATTAGAATTTGGATCCATTTCTGAGCAGTCCATCTTTCATTTGTATTTCCACAAGCAGATGTATTGTAGTGCATCAGATATAGTTTGGCCATTTTTAGTGAAAAGTTGAAGACTTTGTATGGAACTGACAGTGCAGGGTCTTAAGGCTGGTCTGGGTTTATTTTGACCTGAGCTTGTTTTAGGTTGTTTAAACTGCCTTGCAAGCTACAGCTGAAGCTGTGAGAATGCTATCCATGGTATTAAGTCTGACTAACTGTGGTAGTCACAGCGTAGCAGACTATTTCCTTTCCTGCCAATGGAGGCTGGAGAACACTGTTTTGAAACTTTCTAACTTGAGCTAATAATCCCTCAGAAGAAAGCAGACAGTCGTAATAATAAATATATATATATATATGTCCCAAAACAGACAAGATTGAGAAAAAAAAGGACCCTCACCAACAGCAAAGAAGTGTGGAAACTGATGATTTTCTGTGACTTCCCACTATCTCTAGGCTTAAAGAAGACTGGTGCTGTCTACATTAGGTCCCAGAGGACATTGAATTGATGAAAATTACATCAAGGGAAAAGGAAGACAGGAGGTGATATTAGTAAGTGTGTACCAATTTTAAGATTATTATATCATATATAGTTTTTTTCTACTAATTCTTTACTGTTGACCTTCTCTTTCATTCCTGTTAATTTTCCCCTATGTCTCTTCCTCATCCATAGGACTCTGAATTTAATACTGTACTGTAAGTGTCAAGGTGTTGGCAGCAGGAGGACTACAGGGGTAGCCTGTGTGAGAAGGGACCAAGCACTAATCCGTGTCAGACACAGCTGATTCCAATTAACCCACTGCAGAAACAGCCAAGACGGCTAAGCTGGTGGTGTCTCTGTGAAAACATATTTAAGAAGAGTGTTAATAAAAAAAAAAAAAAAAGAAAAAAAAGTTTGGCAAACAACCCTGCAGACACCAAGGTCAGAGAAGGAGGAGAGGCAGGAGGTGCTCCAGGCACTGGAGCAGAGGTTCCCTTTCAGCCTATGGAGAAACCATGGTGGAGCAGTGTGTGTTTCCTGGAGTACTGAAGGACTGCAGCCTGTGGGAAGCACTTGCACTACAGCAGGGCAAAAGTCTGAGGGAGGAGTGTCTGAGAGGAGCTGTTCTGGACTGACTACAACCCCTCATTCCCTGTCTCCTTGCTCTGCTCTGGGTCAGGGAGAAGGTAAAGGAAATGGGAATGAAGGAGTGAAGTTGAGCCTGGAATAAAGTGTGTGTGTGGGAGGGAGTGTTTGAGGTTTTTTTTCTTTGTCACCATCCTACTCTGTTTTTAACTAGCAATAAATTTTCCCCAAGTTGAGTCTGTTTTGCCCATGATGGTAATAGGTAAGCGATCTCTCTGTATTTATCTTGACTCATGAGCTTTTCCATCTTCTTCCTCTGTCCTGTTGAGGAGGGGGGGAGTGAGAGAGCAGCTAGGTGGGAGTCTGGAAGAAGGATGAGGTCAACCCACCACAAATACTTTTATAGACTGCAGAACAGATACCATCAGTAATGTGTACGCTGCTCCAGTCCCCTGGTTGTCCTGTTGGGAAATATGTTCCAAAGTAAACACAACTGCATGGAAAGAAGGATGTGTACCTATAACTCCTTCCAGATGTGCAGATAAAAATGGTAAATTGCAATCAGAGGAGACAATCCTCAGGGTACTAAAAGAAAGCAAAGAAAGATGCTTGCATTTAATAGTCCCTGGGACAGTTTTCTTGTTAATTTCTGAATATATGAAAACTTTTGCATCCACAGTATTCTGTGAATATTACAGAATGATAAACCTATGGTTACACCTCAAGCTGTTTCACAGTCTAACATTTTATGTAGTGTATCATCTTTCCTTGCTTTCTTTTTTTTGAACATGCCTCCTTATAATTTCACTTTATGATTTGAAATTTTACATTAGAAGATACAATGAACAAATAATGCTTTCTGTAAAAAAAAAAAAAAAATTGCTTTTAATTGTTCCTTCTAGCATCTCTGTAATGAGAAAGATGAGCTTTCAATTATTCCCCTTTTTGAGATTAAACACAAATGAACAGAAATCCATCTTTCCTAGCTTAGGCAAATAAGACCATTGAAAGAGTAATGGTGGATCGCACTCTCTATCGCCACTTTGCAGAGTATAGCCACACCAGGTACCCTGAGGATTGTCTCCTCTCAGAACAACAGTTCTGAGAGCAAATAAATCAACATTGTGAGCAGCAACTATTAAACTAATATAAGGCTTATAACAAATTAATTTTAACACACTCTGGTCAGGTCTGTCATCTCAACCCTCAAGCTGCACACTGGGTGCCAGAAGGACTGGTTTAACCCAGCAGGCAGCTAAGTACCACACAGCCATTCACTCTGTCCTTCCCACCTCCCAGTGGGATAAGGAAGATAATAATAAAACAAAACAAAACAAAAAACAATACAAAAAGAAAAAAAAAGTAAATAAACTCATGGGTTGAGTTAAAGACAGTTTATTTGGACAGAAAATGAAGGGAAAATAATGAGAAAAGAATATACAAAGCAAGCAAAGCACAATTCCTTCTACTTTTATTGTTCAGCATGACATCATATGGTATGGAATATATCTTTGGCCAATTTGGGTCAGCTGTCCTGATTCTGTCCCCTCCCAGCTTCTTGTTTATCCCCAGCCGCCTTGCTGGCAGGACAGCATGAGCAACAGAGAAGTTTTTTTAGTTAGTGTAAGCACTGCTCTGAAACAAATAAAACATCGGTGTCTTGTCAACATTATTTTAGTCCTGAATCCAAAACACAGCGCCATACCAGCTGCTAGGAAGAAAATAAACTCTATCCCAACCAAATCCAGGAGAATAAAGAAGTACAAGAATTCAGGATTGTACAGAGAAAGGCAATCAAAGAAGTGAATGCTCTGTGAGGAGATTCTAATAAGTTTGTGACTTCTCAATATGAGGAGAAGAAAGAAAAGTACATTGAGGCTATCAGAATCAAACAGGTGATAGGCAAGCTGAATGTAGAACAATCTGACAATGCTGGAGCTAGAAGACAGTCATTAAGGTAGGGCAAGATCAGCTTAAAACTGTTAAGATAGCACTTTTTAATTTATTTTTTATTTTTTTATTGAGCAGTAAGTGAATTTTTGGATCCTTCTGTTGCTGCTGTAGACTGTACAGGAGACTGCTGCAGACCACAGCCGGTATCTGGAGGTACAAAAAGGGATTAGACAAATTTGTGAACAGAAGATCTGGAAGCATGTAAGAAGTGGAATTAGCAGGAATTAATAGTTCTAAACCACCTACTGTGTGCTTTCTGAGAAGGGAGCAGAGAGAGAGTGCCAACGAGAAGGACAGACATCACAGTGTCTAGGATTGCACAATCTTCCTAAACTGCATCTGTCACCATCTTAGAAAGAATAGTAGGCAAGAAGCACAACACATGTGATGGAATATGGCATATTTTTTACTTTTTTTTTCTATGATTCTTCCCATGCTACACTACTACTGTTTGTTGCAAGACTGAAAGCAAAAGACATTCACACAGAAAAATAACAATAGGAATAAGATCTAACTTAAACTGAATTTGGCAACCTCAAAAATGATCAAATAGATTATAACCTTGTGATATTCAAGTCTAATGTAGAAGGTCTTTAACTACCTAAAGCTTCTTTGAAAACTGTAACAAAAAATTCACTAGAAAATACGTTCTTACCATTGCAGGTTGGGTAGATAAAATATAAGCATTTGTATTTTTAAGAACACTATTTCCCTTATTTTTGTAAATTATTTGTTGACATAAAAAATCTAGTAAAAAGTTTACAAAGTGTTGAAGGTGAAAAATTGCCAATGCTGTTTTTATTCATATAATACAATGCCATGATATTAATTGAGAAGTTGGGGTATGACATTTGATCTGGAAGTGGAATTTTGAATTGAATTTGTTGCAGATGCTGTTTTAATTCTTCTGACATTTTTGTTGTTCATTTAAAAAAAGTGCAAGTGATATGGATATGTTAGAATACTATCAGGAATATTGAACATGAATTACTGAGATCAAGAAAATCTTACACGCCACACATGGCAAAAAGCCAATGTTTAGTAAATTTCATATAAGTCATAGATATATATCATCTTTAGAGTATCTTTTGAAATGTATTTATAAATTATCCATCACAGGAGATAGTCTTTCTCTTGAATCCAATATGTCACACCTGAATCTTACTGAAACATTTGTGCTGACTATCAGAACATATATTATAGGCTTCTCCTACTCAAATATGCAAATAAAAAAGATTTCATATTGAAACGGATACTATGTATCAACTAGCAAACTGAAGTAATTTCTTGTCAAACTAGAAATGTCATTCGTTGGAACAGGCGCTTTACTTTTTAGATATAGATGTATTGGCTATTCTGTATATGTTGTTTCTGAGAATAGATGCATTGTTGATTGAAAAAAAAAAAAAGATTTCTCTTTACAATATATATGTTGTCTTTTTTAAAACAGCAAAGATTGCACTATAAATCCATCCCAATATATTATCTATTTTAACAAATTGCCTTCTGAAAAAGAAATGTGTCTATGAATTTGCTCTCTGAGCAAAAGAAATGAAATATACCAGTGCATAGAGATCAGCAGACATTTATTGTATCAAATGTAGTTTTCTGTCCAAGACAGAAAGTAGCTTCCATCTCAAAAAGTCACGTTCTAGAGATAAATCAAGCCCACATTCTGTCATTTTCAAAGTACATGACTATATTTGCATCAGTAATGTCAATGTGCTAGATACCCTTTTGAATTACTGGTGGAAGTGAATCAAAAAAACATTATAATAAGGGTCTGATTTTCACATGACAGTAAATTGGGAATAATTACATTTAAGTCAGAGAGTTTGCTCTATATAAAAACAAATTACTAGTGGCAATTTTTTGTCCTTGGGCATCAAAATTAACTCAAAAGTGTCACCCTAAGTGCTGAACACTTTCTGTGGTGGTCAAAACTAATTGGCTCCATGAAATGCATTTTGTTTGTGCGTTTTAATATTTTTGACTAGGCTGGATAAGTATAGTCCTAAATTATTATCTTTCAAAGTTGTGTGGTAAAAATTCCTATGTTCATAGTACTAAAGTAATAGATGAACAGCTGCTGGACTAGTTATGTTTAACATTTCTCCATTTATAGACTAAAACTTCTCATTTATTTATTGATTCTTCCTGTAATTCTGCATTTGGAGAAATCCCAAGTGTTTCTGTAGATTTAGTAAGGTATTTTAAAGGAAATAAAATAAGCCTTTTTTACTTATTAATGGCATTGTGAATTTCATAAATTTTCCCTCTGTGGAGGGAGCTGAACTTGCAGAACAGTACTGTGGTGTATTGGCCCTGTCTAGCAGCCATGCATTCACCCAGACTCTCTCTCACTAATCCTGCCTCAGGTGGAAGAGGGAGAGAACAGAAAGAACAGGGACAAGAAAACCTGTGGGTCCAAATAAAGACAGGGAACATCATTTACAGATACTGTCATGGCCAAAACAGACTTAGAGAAAAATAATTTAATTTATTGCCAATTAATATAATGTGTATATATACATTCAGATACATTAAATATATAATTAACTATAGAAATATAGTTGATATACAATACAATACAATACAATATATAACATATAAGGGTTACAGTAAGAGGAGTTACATCAGGCTGGCATCCAGTCACTACTGGGGTTTTCCTGAACATCATTCTAGGGCCAGTTCTCTTAAATGTTTTTGTAAATGATCTGGATGTAGGACTTGACTGCATACTAAATAAGTTTGCAGATGATAATATATTAGGGGAAATTTTGACTCCCTCGAGGGTACAGAGGTCTTGCAGAGAGATCTTGACAAATGAGAAATCTGGGCAATCACCAATCATATGAAGTTTAACACAAGTGCTGCACCTGAGTCAAGGCAGTCCCAGGCATCAGGACAGACTAGGAGAAGAACTCAGTGAGAACAGCCCTGCAGAGAAGGACTTAGGGGTTCTGGTAGATGAAAAGCTCAACACAAGCTAGCAGCCCAGAAAGCCAACTGTATCTGGGCTGCATCAAAAGAGGAGTGTCCAACAGGTCACGAGAGGTGACTGTCTCCCTCTACTCTTCCCTTTTAAAGCCCTAATTAGAGTACTGCATCCAGGTCTGGGGTCCCAGCACAAGACATGGACCTGTTAGAGCAGGCCCATAGAATCATAGAACCATTAAAGTTGGAAAAGACATCCAAGATCATCCAGTCCAACCATCACCCTACTACTAATGTCACCCACTAAACCATGTCCCTAAGCACCAGGTCCAACCTTTCCTTAAACACCCTGGGGGACAGTAGCTCCACCACTTCCCTGGACAACCCATTCCAATGCCTGACTACTCTTTCTGAGAAGAAATGTCTCATATTTTCTAACCTAAACCTCCCCTGGTGCAACTTGAGGCCATTCCCTCTAGTCTTATCACTAGTTATCTGCAAGAAGAGGCTGACCCCCAGCTCCCCACAACTTCCTTTCAGGTCGTTGTAAAGAACAATAAGGTCTCCCCTGAGGCTTCTCTTCTCCAGACTAAACAACTCCAGTTCCCTCAGCCACTCCTCATAGGACTTGTGTTCCATGCCCTTCACCAGCTTCGTAGCCCTTCTCTGGACATGTTCAGGGCTTCGATGTCCTTCTCGAAGTGATGGGCCCAAAACTGAACATAATACTCAAGGTGTGACCTCACCAGAGCAGAGTACAAGGAGACGCTCACCTCCCTGATCCTGCTGGCTGCACTATTCCTGATACAAGCCAGGATGCTGTTGGCCTTCTGGACCACCTGGACACACTGCCGACTCATGTTCAGGCAAGCATCAATCAACACCCCCAGATCCTTTTCCTCTGAACATATTTCCACCCACCCTGCCCCAAGCCTGTACTGCTGCATGGGGTTGTTGTGGCCAAAGTGCAGGACCCAGCACTTAGCCATGTTGAACCTCATCCCATTGGCCTCTGCCCAATGACCCATCCTGTCCAGGTCCCTCTGCAGGGCCTTCCTACCCTCTGGCAGATTGACACTTCCCCCCAACTTGGTGTTCTCTGCAAACTTACTGAAAGTGCACTCAATTCCCTCATCCAAATCATCAATAAAGGTATTAAACAGGAAGGGGCCCAATACCAACCCCTGGGGAACACCACTGGTGACCAGTCTCCAGCTGGATTCTTTTCTGGGCCTGGCTGTTCAGCCAGTTTTTAACCCGTCAAAGAGTGTACCTGTCCAAGCCATAGGCTGCCAGTTTCTCCAGGAGAATACTATTGAAGACCGTGTCAAAGGCCTTGCTGAAGTCTAGGTAGACTACGTAAACAGCCTTTCCCTCATCCACCAGGCGGGTCGCCCAGTCGTAGAAGGAGATGAGGTTCGTCAGGCAGGACTTGCCTTTCATGAACTCATGCTGACTGGGCCTGATCCCCAGGTTGTCCTGCACATGCTGAGTGATTGCATTCAAGGTGACCTGTTCCACCACCTTTCCTGGCACCAAGGTCAGACTGACAGGCCTGTAGTTCCATGGGTCCTCCTTACTACTCTTCTTAAAGATGAGCGTCACATTAGCAAGCCTCCAGTTATCCTGAACCTCTCCGGATGACCATGACCGCTGATAGATGATGGAAAGTGGCCCAGCAATCACATCCGCCGACTCCCTCAACACCCTTTGGTGGATCCCATCTGGCCCCATGGACTTTTGAGAGGCCAAGTCGAGCAGCAGGTCTCTGTTTCCACCTGAACTGTGGGGGGTTTCTTCTGCTCCCTGTCCCAGACTTCCAGGTCAGGAGGCAGAGTACCCCGAGGATATGTGGTCTGGTTAGTTTAATGGCCCAGAGGAAGACCATGAAGATGATCAGAGGGCTGGAGCACCTCTCCTATGAAGAAAGGCTGAGAGTGCTGGGGATGTTTCACCTGGAGAAGAGAAAGCTCTGGGGAGACCTTGCTGTGGCCTTCCAGTACTTAAAGAGAGGTTATAAAAAGATGGAGAGCAACATTTTACATGGGCGGGTAGTGATAGGACAAGGGGGAATGGTATTGAGTAAAAGAGGGGAGATTTAGACTAGGTGTTAGGAGGAAATTCCAGAGGTGAGGCACTGAAACAAGTTGTCTAGAGAAGTTGTGGATGCCCCATCCCTGGAGGTGATCAAGACCGGGTTGGACGAGTCCCTGGGCAACCTGATCCAGTGGGTGGCAACCCTGCCAATGGCAGGGGGGGTGGAACTAGATAATCTTTAAGATCCCTTCCAACCCAAGCCATTCTATGGTTCTGTGAAATTCTGTTTCCTTCAGCGGATTTCTGCATTAACTCAGTGTTTCTTCCCTATTGGACTTCAGGGCAGAATCACAACCTAGAACTGTTGAATCTGCAGGAGGATTGCAGAAATACCTACTAATACTTGAATGAGACACTTCTTATTGTCTGAATTCCCGCTAGGTTAAACGTTACTCTTAAACAAGAGAGGGTTTATGACTTCAATGTACAATGTATTGAATCCTAAGTGTAAAGTGTACATACATATCTTTGCAATTACTTGTGGAACATATTACTTGTTTAAAAAAAATCTGTATTGTATCTTTCCACAACTCTGAAGAACTCCTGAAATAGCTGAAGTGGCATCTGAAATAAATGAAGTTTCAATTTAGGGCCTAAATCTATGGTCCCATATATTCAAATATTTTAAGAAACAAAGCAAAAGGCAAAGCATTTGTGTATTTTTCAGTATTTAAAAGTGATGCTAAAGAGTCTGCTTTATTCGTTTTTTTGTCTAATATGCACACTAACATTTCAAAGTAAGAAGGCTATTTGGAATTAAATCTTTCAAATAATACACCCAGATGTTCAAATTGCTTCCTACAGTAACATCAGGTTGCATATGCTACGAAATACTAATTACAGCCCAGAGGAATAATTCTTTAAAAATTGACCTCATATATTTTGCTTAAGGGTTCAAAACTAACAATTGTTTGTAGTTTATGATTAATTGTATGCATAAATGAATAGTAATAAAATGGTTATGTATTTTCTGAGGCCTTCTAAAATTACTATACATGAAGAACATGCATTATTTATTTATTTGTTTGTTTGTTTGTTTATTTTCTGCTCATATAAGGGAAATCAGAATGTAAAGTTCTATTGCAGTACCTATATTTTCAAGGAATATCATACACTGTTTAAAGCTACTTCTATAATGAATACTTATACACTTTTTTTTTTTTCTCATTTTTTCTGATAAATAGATATGGGAAAAAGGAAGAACAAGAAGATTATTATGTGATTTTGTTACACCTAAACTTTAAATACTGTTCTGTTACAGATTCCTGCTTTTTTTTTTTTTTCCTGCTCTCTCTCTCTCTCTCTCTCTCTCTCTCTTTAATAATACCAAATAGTTTCTGGAGCAAGAAAGCTCTATTTAGAAAATCTTGCAGTTTCTGTAAAATTTATGAGAAGCCCCAGGGTTTAATACCAGGTATTATTTAACGTCTTTTTTAATGATGTAGATGATGGGATAGAGTGTACCCTTGTAAATTTGTGGAAAACACGAAAATGTGGGAAGTGGCTGATCCACCAGATGGTCACGCTGCCATCCACAGGGATGTTTCCAGGCCAGAGAAATGAGCTGACAGGCACCTTATGAAGTTCAAGAAGGGGGAGTACAAAGTCCTGCACCTGGAAATAACTCTAGACACCAATACATACTGTGGGCTGACCATCTGTAAGGCAGCTTTGCAGAAAAGGACCTGGGGATCCTGGTGAACACACATTTGAACATGCATCAGCAGTGTGCCCTTACTGCTAAGAAAATTAATAGTATTCTTGGCTGCATTAGGCGAAGTACTGCCAGCAGGTCAAGAGAGGTGATCCTCTCTTGAGGAATACTTTTTCTGTGGTACTCTATGAATGGTCAACAGCTCTCAGCAACAGGAAAAAATAACTTTTATTATATTTAACTAATTTCATAAAATTGAATTTTATATTTTTGACCAGATGTTTTAATTTTATTTTGTTCATTAGAGAATATTTAATGAAGGTAGAAAAACTTAAAGATGGGCATACAAAATTGCAAAGTAATATTTGATCTTCTTTCCAATGGCAATTAACAATCTGAAGTGTCTATTTGCCACAGTAACAGAACAGAAAATTCTATTTAAAACATTAAAACAATTTTAAATTTCATTCTAGAATAAAAATCTTACAACATAAGCATCCAAACAGACTTGACTAGTTTGATTCAATATGCTATATAAGAATAAGAAAAAATTCCCCAGTACGTAAGTGGTTATGAAGATGGAATCACATAATCAGGCAGACTGCTTTATTATGTTTGTTAAACCTGAATATGTCAAATTCAAAACAGTAAGAGTGTGATTATAAAGGTGCTGAATCTGTTTGTTTAGAAATCTCTCTTCTAGCAATTAATAAATATTAAGCATTTTAATTCTTAGAAAGCATTCTTGTTTTAGTTATGTCCAATATCATAGAAGAATTCACTTTCTTTTGTCAGTTCTACTTTGACTATGCTTTGTCTGACCTCCAAGTTCCTGAATCTCAGACCTGTGCATTCAGACCAAGTTTAGCATCACGATAGAATTTAGGCAGAGAGTTTTCACAATAAACAAAAGGAATGAAAAATATTGCATATGTGGATATAAAAACAAAGAATTTATACATAGATTTTATTGGTTAAAAGATTCTGAAGAGGAAGGAGATAATTAAACCAAGGCTGACCTAAATATCCCAGATCATAACATCATTTTTGTATTGTAGCTCTGGAGTTTCATCCAGATACTTGTGACTTTCCCTGCCCTTCTGTCCCTGATAATTTGAAATGGGGGCAATAGTCTTTCTTAACCTTTAATATTGGATAGTCAATTTTTCTCTGGGTTCCACTGACTGAAAACTACTGTCAGTCATGTAATTAAAAATATAGCTATATTTTATCCTTCAGACTGTGAGGAATCCACATTCTGCACTGAAGGCTGTTTTACTGTGAAATTTTCTTAAGGGCCAGAAATTATCTTATATCAAAGCTGAAATACTTAATTTCACTTTCCAGCCTTTGGATCTTGTTATACCATAAATGCTTGGAAGCCTCCTCTCCAACTTCAAATATTTTCAAAATAAAAATAATAACCGTCAAGTCACACCCTATATTTGTTTTAATGAACTTATTTTAACATTATCTTCTATTTAAAATGCTTGTTCCTAATTTCTGAATATATATTTTTTCTCTTCCTTTGAATTTCCTCACTTTCCAAGAAGAAGGAAGAAGGAGAAGGAGAAGGAGAAGGAGAAGGAGAAGGAGAAGGAGAAGGAGAAGGAGAAGGAGAAGGAGAAGGAGAAGGAGAAGGAGAAGGAGAAGGAGAAGGAGAAGGAGAAGGAGAAGGAGAAGGAGAAGGAGAAGGAGAAGGAGAAGGAGAAGGAGAAGGAGAAGGAGAAGGAAGAAATTATTTTAGTACCAAAATGTAATAGCTATCCTATGATTTTATTATTATTATTATTATTTATTTTTTAAAGATATGACTTTGGATTATGACCATTTTAATTAGCCATTTAGAAAACTTTTTAATGGTGACATATCTTCATTATTAACATTCAAGCACCCATTGTGTTATGTGTAAATCTCTTAAGGTAGTATCCTCATACCAGTCACTGACAAAAGGAAAAAGACAATTACAAAGCAAAGTGTTTTTAGCGTAGGTTGTTACAATAAAAAGATAAATCAAGATCTTTAAATAAGAGTATTTTTATCATTGATTACTTATGTCAAAAAAAAAAATAAAATATAAAATGCCAGATAAAGAAGTAGACTTCCTTCCTTCACTTTCTATTCTAATTGGTTGAGTTACGTAAGTAGTACTAACTTGATTTTACTAGCACTGTATCTCTGAGATTATTTTAAAAAAATATCCTTTGTGGAATTGTTCCAGAGGGACACAGGCTGTTATCATTGTATTTTGTGAGTCTTATTCTATCCTAAAAATATAGTGTGTGTGTTTTTTTAAGGAAAAAACATTCAAACAAAAAACAATCAATCAAACAAGCAAACAAAAAACAGAAAAAGACATCTTAAGCATTTCATAAATTCTAAAATGTATCAGAACAATATCAGTTTTATAGCCATAACTATAATAACTACATTATAATCCAAGTTAGAAATAACATGTTTATAAACAGAGAAATTGTTTTGTGTCTCTCCACACCCCCTCCCCAATACCTAATGTCATTTTTTGTTTATTCGTTTCCTTTTCTGAATCGAAGTAGTGAAAAATAGTTCTGGCTAAATAGATTTACATTACTATTATTTGAGATACCTGCCATGTTGTCTTAATAATTAATTTTTCATGATTCACTTCACTATGATTTTATTAACCCAATCTTGAAGTATAATAAAATAAGATTACTCTGTGCTTATGGTGCTGGAAAATCAATAACATGTAATAATTATTTTTATTTGTCAATAAGATTTGAACTTAAGATAGAAATAATGCTCATAAAAATCTGGTGCAGGAAAAATGTAGAAAGGATGCGAATGATTAATACTGATAACTTCAGGGATGTAATTTGGAGTAGGAGGCTAGTCTGTTTAGAGTACTTAGATATACAAAAGAGAGGGAGAGGGAGAAAGATATAAAGGCAATTAGGTATGCTAATGATAGGGCCCTGCTCTGTTCAGCTGATTAAAAGGGGATTGTTGGGGATCTCTTCCCCTAACTCAGGCATATAATTTAGATGCCTGGAATTATGTGAAATAAATATTCATGAATATATTTATCCTGTAAATATGTCATCCTGCATCTTTGCATTTTTAGAACAAATGATCTATAAACATTACAGAAAACAAAATGGATAATATATTTAAGTAATTGAAGTCTCCAGAAAAACTTTGAGTATTTTAGCTTAGAGATATTATGTACCTAATTAACCATTTGAAAAGGTTTAATGAGATTAGTGGTTTTATATGATGTCAAGGGATAAAACTAAAGGAAGAAACTCACAGAATCATAGAATCATTTAGGTTGGAAAAGACCACTACTACCATCAAGTACAACTATTAACCTAGCACCGCCAAGCCTACCACTAAACCATGTCCCTAACTGCCACACCTACATGTCTTTTGAATACTTCCAGGGATGGTAACTCAACCACTTCCCTAGGCAACCTGTTCGAATGCCTCACAACCCTTTCAGTGAAGAAACTTTTCCTAACATTTAACCTAAACCACCCCTGGCACAACTGATCCCATTTCCTCTTGTCCTATTGCTTGTTGCTTGGGAGACGATATCGACCTCTACCCTGCTACAACCTCATTTGAGGCAGTTGTAGAGAGCAATAATGTCTTTGCCAAGCTTCCTTTTCTCTAGACTAAATAACCTCAGTTCCCTCAACTGCTTTTCATAAGACTTGTTCTCTAGACCCTTCACCAGCTTTGTTGCCCTTCTCTGGACAGGCTCCAGCACCTCAATGTTCTTCTTGTAGTGAGGGGCCCAAAACTGAACATAGTATTTGAGGTGCAGACTCACCAAAGCTGAGTATAGAGGGACAATCACTTCCCTGTTGGCAACACTCTCTCATACAAGCCAGGATGCTGTTAACAGCTAAGCACACTGCTGGCACATATTCAGTCAGCTATCAACAAATACCCCCAGGTCCCTTTCCTCCAAGCAGCTTTCCAGCCACTCTTCTCCCAGCATTTCATGGGGTTGTTGTGCCCCAGGTGCAGGACCCAGCACTTAGCCTTGTTGAACCTCATACAGTTGCCCTTGGCCCATTGATCCAGCCTATCCAGATCCCTCTGTAAAGCCTTCCTACCCTCAAGCAGATCAACACACCCTCCTAGCTTGATGTCATCTTAAAATTTACTGAGGGTGCACTTGATCCCCTCATCCAGATCATTTATAAAGATATTAAAGAGAACTGTCCCCGATATTGAGCCCTGGGGCACACCACTGGTGACCGGCCTCCAACTGCATTTAACTCCATTCACCACAACTTTTTGGGCCCAGTCACTCAACCAGTTCTTTACCCAGCAAAGCATATGCCAGCTTCTTCATTAGCCTTGGGTGGGGTAATTCCTTAAAGAAGGAATAAAAAACAGGTTAAAGAAAGAAATTAATGAAGACAGAAAGCTAGGACACAGTGGTGTAAAATGGTGGTAGAGAATGAATTCTCCTTCTGTTTTGGGGGGACTTATGCCAGGGAAGAAGCCCTTTCTTTTCATAATTGATTGCAGGATTGCAGAGGGAAGCAATTTTTTTGCATTTTTTTTGCAATTTTTTTGATTGCAGGATTGCAGAGGGAAGCAAATTTTTTTTTTTTTTTTTTTTTTTTTTTTTTTTTTTTTTTTTTTTTTTGCCATGCATTGTAAGGAAAGGGAGGTTGAGCTGTCTGAGTCACTCTTTGTGTGTTTAACTTTTCCTTTTAACTAAAATTGTGTAATTCAACTGGTTTTAACTAGTTTTGTCAGTGTCAATGCATGTGCGAAAAGTTTCCCATGATATAACTTGATATAACTGTCGTTTTTCTAATACTGGACTTTCTTGTCTTCCTCACATATGCATCAGTAAACTGTCTTTATTATCACTTTTTTTAATACCATAAAAGCATTTTTAATATATGCAAGAAAACTTTTTTACAGTGAATGAAGCGCTTAGTGTTACAGATTAAAACATCAAAAAAGATATGCCGATAAACATATTTCTTTCTTCCAGGAAATTAGCTTTTATACTTGACCTAGCAACAGGACATGAAATTAATTGTTTTCCATAAGGGCTATTAATCACAATTGTGACAATTTCCCATAATACTCTTCTACAGTAATTGAATATTGCCATTCACTTTGAATATAATTTAAATCACAGAGCAAAGTTAAATGCTGCAGACAGAAAAGAGTGTAAGTTTTTGAGGATGATCCATGCACTAATTGCTAAGCCATGATGGCATTTTCATTTATTACAGGCTGCTCAACCATTAATTGTGTGTGGTGATACAGTTCACTGGAGTTTCTCATTGAACAAGTTACAAAGGTTAACTGCATCTGAGTTGAAAAGAAAAAGAAATAATCTTGAAAGCAAATAAATTGCACAATGATATAATTTTAATGCACTGAAAAACTGTACGTATGAGAAACATAGAAAGATTATTCAGTACTCTGTAAAATCGGCTCAGTTTTTAATATAAAGGTTGAATATTTCAGCCCACAAGCATCAAATAAATAAAGCTGAATGTCTGGTATTCACAAAGCTTTCAGACAGAAACAGGACGTCTTTCTCAAGTTAGTGCTCAGAACAGAGTCACAGCTTGCCTGAGCATAAGTTTTAAGAGAACTTTTACTATGCTACTGAATTCCAGTGTATTACCTCACTACATGCTAGACAATTTCCTGATAAATATCTGTTATTAAAATATTAATATATTAAACTAACTCTATCTCCAGCTTTTGAGGTACCAATTAAATACTTCAAAGTGTTGGGCATTCTGTGGGAGGTTCAGCATTCGACTTTTAAAAATTATGACAGATAACTGCATGTCAGATTATTTAATCTGTTAAATATCAGACAGGTTATAGTGCTAACATAATGCTTACATTTAAAATTCATAAATTTTGTAAAACTTGAAATAAAAAGTATAACTTGTTTTTATTAATCAAAAGCTAAATAAAAATTTTGAGGAAATCAATGTACATATCTGGCAAGAAGCATTGGAATATCAATGTTTTAATTGATGCAGTAACACATGGACTTTTTCAAAAACTTCTGGATTTTAGAGATTTCTTAAAATATGATCTAGTATTTTGAGTTTATTTTATTCAAAAAAAAAGTATTTTCATATATAATTCATATATAATTCAAATATAATGTCTTCACCAGTTGATTAAGGATCATTTATAACATCCAGTGGTAGATTGTAGATGCCTGGTAGATACTTTAGTCCTGCCTGTCCCAGCAATCTTAAATATTTGAATAGTTATTTGCTGTGTAAAACCTTTCACAGGTGTTTCCATTACAACAAGTCTTTCAGATAGAGTCCTAAAATACTAAATTTTTCCACAGTCAGGTGCTAGCTATATGAAGAAAAGGCTATATCTCTAGAAAATCTATATTCAAAAATAATAATAATAATAAAAGGAATAGTATGTGTTTTATAATTCAATTTTAATTTAATTATATATAATCATCAGTTGCTGTAAACATCACATGTGATATGTTAGATTAGTAAATCATAAGTCTCCTTGTTGTATCTAATACACACCATTATAAGGAATTTGTTTACACTGAGGAACAGTCAAATAACAACTGAAGGTAAGAACAAACTGACTGTAACCTCACAGGTTTTTTATCAGTTTGCTCACAACCCCACACAGGTAATATTACTTCATAACCTTGAAATCATGCACTGTAGGATGTCATACAGTGTAGCCCCCTTACTCCTACAATAAAGCAATATACCGTGGAGAACTTTATATCGTATCTCCAATAAACCAGTACATATACCGTTCAATGAAGTTATTAACTTATGTGTCTAAACCTAATAAAATTTGCCTTTTCTAAATGCATTGATTTTATCTTTGTATTTTGGTGCATTGTTAAAATGTACTTCATTGATGGGGAGTGGTATAAGTAAGATGGTCACTGCCCTAAAGCAAATACAATTCAAAACAAAAACAAACAAAAAAGCAATGTCTAGTCAAAGCATGTTGGGTTTTAATGTTTCCATGAAAATTATTTCCATGAAAACCTGAATCACCTTTTCCTATGTTATCTGGCCAGAACAGAACATTTCAAAGCTGTCGCTTGCAAGATCAGTAGTGTATTAAGATCTCTTTCACCTGGCATTGAGTATACAATCGACACTTTATTCATTGGATATCTGTTTGTTGTTGGTGGTGGTGGTGGTGGTTGGTTGTTTTTGTTATTGTTTTTCCTAAAAAAAAAACCAAAAAAACACCACCTTCTAGATCAATGTTTATCACATGCTTTCTGAATCAGTATTATTATTAGATGGTTATTCTTGAAGGACCTGTGGTATGTGAGCCTTCAAGGTGCCAACATATAGAAATGCAAAAATACAGAAGCAGAACATTACATTAATGACCTTACAGAGAATGCAGTATGAAATGTAATTTAGATTTATTTACTTAGGAATTCATTAATGTTTAATGTATACTTCCAGTTTGAGATAAAATGAGGCTATACAGGGCGGCAGGAGAACATCATGCAAGCTTCATGGTTTTGCCATTCAGCCAGATGAAATTCAGTGATTTTGACTGATTTTCATTTTGCATTTTTACTTTTCTTTGAATGAGAAACTCAAAGTGAACCTTGAAGAAAGGGTGGGATAGCAGGTGCCAACCCACATGGATCAAATCCTAACAAAATGTTCACACTAACATCAGTGAAACAAAACTGTGAAGTTTCACACACAGATGTCTGCAGAATATATTTTGTCAAGGCAATGAAGTATATATATTTTTATATTGGATTGCATTATTGCATTTACTGTCTCAGTGTCTTCGTACCCTTCCTGTTATTCACTAGAGAAAAGCAGACTCAAAGGAATCTCGATGTGTTTTTGAGAACACTACCTTACGAAAAACAAGATAAATCTAATTACCTCTCTGAATCATTCTGAATATCTCACTCTGAATCTTTTGAAGAAAAATTGTGCAAAATTTTGTTAGAAGTTAATCATTTGAAAGTGATTTCTGAAATTAAAATGCTACATTTGTATTTTTTCTTCACAGAATCCTTTCCTTTATATAAAAAAGATTAAAAAATCTTAAGAAATCAATCTACATTTATATATTTTTGTCAAATAAATAGGTATTTATTTAGTTGCAGTTGTGTTTATTAATATTCCTTAAACAACTGCATTCTCATATTCAGAAAAATAGGCTTATTTATGGCTACTTCAAATATAGCTAGTCACATAAAACAAAAAAAAACAAACAAAATATAAAAACACTTACAGACCTATTTCAGATGTAAAAGAAATAATGGATATGATCTAGAAACCATACAAATCTGGTAATCAAGTGGCAATTGAAATCTTAAATGTAAAAAGAATCCTGTCAACTTAAAAGAAGTTTCAATTTAAAAAGAAAGGAGGAAAAGGAAAAAGAAGAAGAAGGAAAAAAAAAAAAAAGAGAAAACTATTTTTGTGGAACAATAACTGAGATGATAAAAATTAAGTTTTTTTTTTTCAGAATAAAAACATTTAAATGATTACTGCACATAGGCTCTACTGAGTTGCTTCTTCATTTTTGTGATTACATACATGCATTTGATGTGAACTATTTAATGAAATTTGAATTAGAAAATCTGTAATTAAACAAAAATCAAGATGTAAGAGATACAAAGTCTTTAGTATTCTGTAAATGACTAAAACATATAGAATTCCCTGTTTAGCAAGGAGTTAATTAGAATTGTCTTTACTCCTTCCCTTTTAGAACATATAACTGGTGGGTATTCCGTTCCATTATGCAGTTATTATTTTATTTATGCAAATACCAAAACTTGGATTAACTTCATTCTCATAAATCTGCATTTCATTTTATTTAATAGATTAGTAGATCATTCTATTTATCTATATATATTAGTTTAATAAATACTTTGATTTTATTTAATAGATTAGCAGATCATTCTATGTATCTATATATATTAGTTTAATAAATACTATGTGTAAGAAACCGAAATAACCTCACAATATGCTCTCTTGGGTTTCTGAGACATTTGCTACTTGCATACTGACAAGTCTAGAATAACTCTTTATGGCATCCAAATCTCTTAATACAATTCAACTCAACTCTGGATATATTTTTTTTCTAATTGCTCTAACATCATCACCTCACCCCCACCCCCGATGTTATGATAAGCCTTTATCACAGCCTTATCAAAGCTTAGTACCATAATGTAGAATTGACGAACAAATAAAAATAAACAAACAAACAAAAGCACACTAAAAAGAGAACCTTTTAAGCCATCATGTGAGTGAGTTATCTAAAATGACTAAAGGAAAAGTGGAGTACAGTACTGTATTTTAGATCCTTTCTTTACCCTTTTAACCTGGCTGACAGGAAAAGGCATTGCCCTTAATTCATTATCATCAGAAGTTAAAAAGAAAAGGGAGTCTATAAGAAGACTAGTGACATATGTCCTGTTTCTTTCTGAGGGGGTTATATCCACCACTTGACATGCAAATATTTATCTTAAAAAGAATTCATGATAAATATGTTCATAAAAGCAAGCTTGACACCAAATGTCAGCTCCAGGCTTAGACACTGAAATTTTAGCATGAGTGAGGACAAGAGTATTCTAAAGATCATTCCTCCGTTTTATTTTAAACCAGGTCTTCAGATCTGGAAGTGTCATCTTCTTTTCTTCCAGAGTCATTCTAAAAGAACTTGATGGCTGTCATTGCATTTTTTTTTTCATGAGGTTATGAAAAGCCATAAGGCTTTCTTGAACACTCATCACGCCAAACTTTCTTAGAAAATGCAGTTAGAGGGATACTTACTTATTTCAAGAATCCAGTGAATATTTGGCATGACTCAAGCATTACTGAGGTGTGTTAGCACTTCTGTTCAGAAATAGAACAGAAGTCTGTGATTAGTTTTTTTTTATGTGGACATCCACACATAATATAGAAGCTCCCAAGGTAAATGTAAATTGGAAATTTTGGGGATAATAATTCTGAATTTATGTCCATGTATCCTCTAAAATCAAACCTGTTTAATACATCTTAATTTTTAAAGATTTCCCACCTTATTCTCCTCTCAAATGTAGTTTTGTTTGTTTGTTTGTTTCAAAAAGAGGCTCAGTTTAATTGTAGTTAGCCTAATCATTAGCTAACTTTGATTTTCAACAACACTATGTCTTTAAGCATTTTATCTTATCCATACACTTACACTGTCTGAGCAGAACAAAACAGCCCCAAGGCTCTATGTTTATCTCTGTGAATTAGGCAATCACCATTTACAAGTGGTAGTTCCTGCCTAGAGTCTAACAAGGACTGAAATGAAAGAAAATCATTCAAGTCTGAAATCTACAAAGGTCACTAAATAAATTATTTTTTTTTCTATTGGAGTAAACTAAGATCACAGCTCCCTCCTAAAGCTGAAGTTAATTTAGGTGAATTATCCCTCAGAGATTCAAAGGAAACTGATTTCACAAACGTTAGGACTAATGGGGTGCATTCTTAATGCTGATATAAATGCACTATCTTTCTATTTCTGCTTTGTCCTTTTGCAATATAAAGGTTATTTTATCACCTTCTGGTCTCATAAACCCAAATCATGCCGAACACTTAAACCATTCCATTAATTCTTGCTGTCCTTAAGAAAACAAAAATGCTGATTGCTTGCATCTATCAAATTCTTTGTTAAAAAAAAAAAAAAGGAAGTTATTTTTTTCTTTTTTTTTCTTGACTGTTTGATTTTCTTTATTTGTCTGGCTGCTGAAGTGGTTGATTTTGCTTCACCCTGCTGTTTAAAAAGAGAAACTCTCAAAAAATAGTGTTGATTATACAATGAATAAAAAAAGCTAATTAAATTTGTAAATAATTTTCAAAGCATGAAATAATAAAAATTAGGACATGCTAAAGTCATACCAATTTCTTGATACAAACAAACAAAAAATGATTAAGGAAAAAAATGATTTGCTGCTTCTTGGATTATAAACAAAGATGTCTTTGATTTCCTGTCAAACTTAGTTAGTTCAACACTATAGTTATTTGATATTAACTTCTCTAAACCAACCTTCATAATTTCACACAAAATTAATTTATTTGAAGTGTATATATTTTTTCACTGTTAGTCTCCATCAAAGGATTTGGGATTTTTTTAATACATATTTCTAGTTAATCTATTTTTAATTATTGAAATTTTAACAAATTCAGCTAATACTTATTAAAACCCAGGCTGAAACATCCTGTGGCAAATCTTAGCAAGATTGAAAATTTATGGAAGTATTAAAAAATCCTCTCATAATAGAGTTTTATAATGGAAATACTGTCACATTCTGAATAATTGTGCTGTTGGGTGCATAATGAATGTTGTATTCTGGAAACTAAGTAATGACAAATATGCTATGTAATAGATATTTCTATGGAGACTGTGGTGTACACATCATGTGTACTAAATAGCTATTAATACAATGAAACTTAGATTACAAAATACACTTAATCATTCCTTATTAAAATGAAATCTGATTGACCTGTGACCACATAGAACAGAGCTAATAAAAATTCCATGATAAAAATGATAAAAATCCAAATTAGATATGGAACTAATGCAAGTTTTGGAGTTTTCCAGACCATTAACCATTAATCTAACAATATCCCGTAACTTAATTTCAGTGCTGCTAGGCTCGGGATTGGGGGGTGGGGTGAAGGGGGAAATAGGTACAAACACTGCTTATTCTTGTGTCTCTGAGGCTGTTCAACTACACAACAAAAAGAAAACCACAAAAAGTTCATGATAAAGATCATAGGCCATAGAAGTTTAACCTATAAAAAAATGTTTTTAAAAAGTCTCAGACTGAGGTTCTTCCCTTACTCACCTGACATCTTTATATTGTGTCTAAAGAGCATGGTAACAGACCAGGTGAGATATCCTTCCAACAGTTCAGGGGTGAACGCTTCAAATCATCTATGTATTTATTTTGAATTTTTGCCTACAGAGGTTGTAAAAAATGAAGGCACTTGCAAAGTAATCATACTAAAACGACTTTTCTCTTTGCATTCATCTAGTTACAGGAAACATAAAGTTCTCTACTCCAGACTAATGGATTATTGAAATTTCTTTATACCCTTTGATAATAGATTTGATTTTATTAAGGTAATTATCGAAGTATGTACTTACCATTAAACGTCTTCTAAATTTTTTCAAAGAAAAATGACAGAAGCATGCTTAAAATGGAACATATATCTCATGTACAGCTGTAAAATTGAGATAGTATTCCAAAGAATATATGTGGTTTGATGGTTATATTGATGATGGAAATGTTATCACATTTCCATTATGTAGAATTTTTATTCAAAAATATACTCTAATAGGGTAGCCTCTGTGCTAATAGAACTTGTTCAAAAACATTCATAGAATATTCCAAAAATAATTCCAAAAATATTCCAAAAATAGTTCTAAGATGTGCAAAGCATATGCCTGCATGAGCATAGGAGTGTTGTTTCAGCTATAAAATAAGAAGCTACATCTTAAATCCAATCCCTTTCTTTGGGTAAATACCAAACTTTTATGAGGGCTTTCAGTTCTTAGAGTGTTGGCCACATTTAGCTTTTTCTCACAAATTAAAAGTCTGAAGAGATTCTGTGTACTTCCTAGCCAATATGCTTCAGGCTATTATTTTCCCATGAGGAAGTAGCTCCATTTCACATTCCTTCTTCTCCATAAAAGATTTGAGAATATCCTGAATATCCAGTGAACTGTGGATGATCAATAATGTAAACATGATTGTATATGCCTGTATATACCTTCAATTCTTCTGTGCATATGATTGCTTTCTCATTAAGTCTGTGTATTAGCTATGATGAAAAGTTTAGTTTTTATTTAGTTTTTAATTTTACTGAAATTATTAAGGTACTTGACTTTGCTTTAAATAACATTTTAAACTACTAACAACAGTTAGTCATGGGAGTTAGAATTAGGGAAACATGTAGGGAAAGGTACAACTTCACACCAGAGGTTATACTCTGATTAATGGTTCTACAGTTACTATTCAAAAGAACATTTAAGCCAGTGTCTATTGACAGTGGCCAGTAACAAAAGCTTAGAGAAAGAGAAGAAAATTAAAAAAAAAAAAAAAAAGATTATGAATACTTAAATTTTCCCAGAGTTAACATCCCACAGATCAGTAGTCGATGTCTTAGGGACAGTTTTTCACAGTTTCTAAAGAAGGTATTCTCAAAGAACTTTTAGACTCATTATTGCAAATAGTTCCCAAATTACAGAATTTCTTTGTTTTTATATATCTAATCTAATGTCTATCTAATGTCAAATAATTTCACCAAACAGAAATGTTCTTGAACTATTAAAACTTGTTTTTATTAACCTCTTCTTATTTTATTTATTTATTTATTTTGTTCAGTTTTATGCCGTTCTGCTAAATCTTGTCTTTATTTATATTTTTCACAAGGCAAACAGTTCTATTTAACTTCTCTTTATACAGAAGCCATTCCTGTGGAAATACTTGACAGAAACATATATTTTTAAGGTTTTTTTTTTATATATTATTATTATTAATATTAGTTTTATTCTTTTATTCTTCTGAAATGTTCTTTCAGAGTTTGCTGACTAAATGGCACATAACCATCAAAGCTATCATGGATGTATAATTAGTTCTGATTTTCTTCCTTTTTTTTTTTTTTTTAAATGGTCTTATTTGTTTATTTGACCAAGCAATGAACTATGGTTTTGAGATAAGTATTTTAAATTAATCACATTTTTATCCATTGCTTTCCCTTTGCCCTTTAAAGAAATTATTCATAACTTTTTTTTTTTTTCATTTTTCTATAATTAGTAAGTGGATATAACAAACACCATTCATCAGTATACAGCAGTCTTTTTTTTTTCTATTTTTTTTTTTTGGTAAGCTTATTTATACAAAATGTTTTATTTTGTACATCTCTCTTAAAATGTCAGACAGGATATTTGTTCCACTTTTGTGCCTCATTCCCCTATACATTTCAGAATAGGAATTCAAAAATATCTAAATTGTTGAGTAATTTATACTGAAATTTCATTGCAATGAAGTTCTTCCTAAGATGCCCAGAAATATGAAAACTGTAGTTTGGTTATATTAAAAACATCAGTACATGAAATGAATGAAAAAAATGCTAGAAAGATAATGAAAACTGTTCAAACTCCTCCCTCCTAACCTTAAAAAAAAAATGCATTCCTTTGTTTATTCTGTTTGAATGCATTGAATGTTTTCAATGACATAATGGTACACATTTTGTACATATACATATTTTTAGTTTCAATTTATCAAGTAAAAACTACCTTCTTTAAAATAGTAAACTTAAATTCAAAGAGAACAGATGTCAGAATGTTGTAATTAAATGAATAACTTTAAATTATGTTCATTAATCCACAGCCTTGATTTAGACTAGGATAATCCCAGGTTTTGGACTTAAATCTAAAGAGGCTTTGGAGATTCATATTAACCTTCTGAAGGGCATTTCATAAAGTCAGTGCCGTGGCAGAAAATGATTATTAATACAAGTGGAAGCTGTGGTATGAGGCATAGCTGCCTCTCATTTAATGAGAATAGCACTTATAGCAGGAACTATAGAAAGAGATATAGCAAATAGTTGCCAGGGCACAGCAGGATCTAGGGACTCCCTGGCAATCTGGAGGCTGTGAACTGGTAAATTCTCTCAGGGTGGTTCACCCTGGGAGCAGCAGGAGACAGCCTCACCAGCCAGTCCAGTCCCACCACCCCAGCCAGGAAGCAGGCAGGACCATGGGGGCAATAGAAAAAAAAATAAAATAAAATTAAGTTACTTTAAAAAGTTGCTATTATTCTAACTCTGTGCGTTTCTGGGTATCAAGAACTTGCTAAAAATTTTGAATTTATATAGGTGAATATACTATAAGTGAATACCAAAATATTCCGAAATCTTACTCTTAGCTTGTGAGTATTCAAAAGATGTCAATTCATATTTAAAGATCTAAAGAAAATATTTGTATAGTGTTTGGGTCATCAAGTCCCTTAATTATCAGCTACCTATTTGATTAAATATTTTCAGATAACAAAACAATTGCTGATAATAGTTGTAGAAACTCAAAAGATTTGACAGTAATGTTTAAATTTGAGAGCAGATGTGAAATGAACACAGTCAAAACTGAAATATTGAGAATGCATGTATTTTAAGACGTTATTGGGTTAGATTTATTACAGGAAAAACATGCTAAGTGTAAATAATACATAATAACAAGAGCTGTATAAATCTAAGTGCATTTTTCCTTTAAGAGCTTGTAAAACTTTTATAATTTTAAATTTTCTGTATGCCCCAGTACTTTTCAAGATTTTGCCCTTACTTTCTTTTCCAGTTTCATGTATTAAATTGGATTCTGCTGAAAATAAACAGCAATGCAAGGGAACATAAACTGGGTCCATGAGAACTTTAACCAGTTAAATTTGCTTTAATTTTGCACCAGAGCGGGAAATCAATTACATAAACTGTTTTACTATACTCTCAATTTCATCAATTTTCTTTCACCTATGAGAGATGACGCAGTGCTATTTTTGCAATATTCCTCCTATTTTCTTGTGTTACAAAGAAAAAAAACTGCTCAGTTTATATAGTTTAAATCAAATCAAATAAAAATATTTATTTTTTTATTAACAATATGTTATTAACCAGCAATCAGTGTCAAGGATCAATATCAGTAATAAAACAGAAAAAAAAAAATACCAGCCACATACAAAATGTTAATAAACACCTATAGATTTCTAAACATCTTTCTATAAACAACCCCAGGAAATTGTAATCCTTCAGAAATACTTATTCACAGTGTTTTGGCCACACACACCGTCTCACAGGACATGTGGGCTACAACCAGTCCCCCCCTCTCCTGGTACTGCAGGGTTACCTGTACTTGCACACATCTGTATTGGATATTCCTGCTTTATGTTTATTCCTGATTTTTATCTAGCACTGTGTGGATGACTGAGCACCAGAACCGCTTGTGGAGCCTCCCTTCTTGAAGAACTTCGAGAGTTGTTTTGACATGGTCCTGGGCAACCTACTCCATGTGTCCCTGCTCGAAGAGGGGGATTGGATCAGCTGATCTCCTGATCTCCTGATCTCCTCTCCAACCAAAATCATGAAAATCATTTCATGATTTTGTGATTCTATTCCACTCCCTACACCTTGCTTGTTCATCTTTAATGTGCATGCCAGTGATGAAGCCCCTCACAGGGCCATATACCACTCCCCAAGGTTACAGCTCCCATATGGAGTAACCAGTACTGTCACTTCAGGAGCTGGTGCAGGCTGCTCACAACATCTGAACATTTTCTGAGCATCACAGCCTGCTGCCCTGTCCAGTCTGGGCAGCAGTTCTAGCAGTACCAAACCAGCTCCCCACTACTGCTCTTTCCCCTACATGGTCTGTACTCCCATGTGACTGATTTTCATGTTTCATATTTCCTTTCATGTTTACTCCTCTTCTGTTTCAACAATCTCTTCAATATATGCTGGTTGATGTTTATGTTGATTGTCATTTTCCTCGTTAATACTATCAGCTGGAGGCTGACGGTCATATCTTTAATATGATCATTTTCTTTCAACCTATCCACCAGTTTTATGTATAAGATCCACACATGCACTACCTACACTCACGTTCCTATTTTTAGAGGTGTTGTCTAGAAATATTTTAAGATGGGAAAGGTCAGATTCTTAGTGATTTTAAACTAAAATCATTTAATTTTGGTCTACTGGCAGTTTAGTTTAGGGGCAGACAGTTCTTTAAGATTTTTTGTTATTTATTTCTCCTTCTAAGGAATCCTATTCAGTTAAACTTATGTAAATCCTCCTTATTCATGGTAGGCTGGAAGAATGTTGCATTATGTATGGAAGTATCCACTACTGAAAGCAGCAGCTGAACTGTCTTACTTTATACATGAATATGATTAGACTGGTGATTATAGTCTTCCACATAGCACTGGAAAAAGAATGCGTCTGTGACTGCTTTGTAACCCACAGTGTCTGTTAATGCTAATGCTGGTTATTTCAATGCTGGCTGCCCATTAGTGTAAAGTGTACTGCTTAGCAACATGTTTTTCAGGTAATAGCCAGTACCAGTATTTCACAGAAATTCATAGTATTAATTACACAGACATGTTTTGTAAATCCATCTTGATGAAACATGCATGTGTTTAAGGGTGCACAGACAATGTCCTTAAAAACAAACAAACAAACAAACAAACACCACTGTTTTTTTTTTTTCTTTAAACATCAATTATACACAGCAGCATCAAAACCAAGAAAAACATTCTGCTGCAACATTAGCTTCGATGAGATGCTGAGAGCAATGGCAGAGTTATACAGCTAAGTACTCCGAGCTACACAAAAGCATAGTTAACATGTCACATAAAGGCCAAACTTCTTAAAAAGGTTATTAGTATATATGTTAACTCAGAGAAAAATATTTGCGTCTCCTTACTTTTCTCTATCAGCAGATAACATGCACTGAACTGCTACCAGTTTCCCACCGAGGAAAAAGTCTTGCAGAACTTATTTTTTTTTAAAGGAACTTATATTAAGTTCATAAATGTAAAGTCATATTATGCAAAAAACACTGAAATACATGACAAAATGTTTTCAGTCCTCCAGTTCTCAGGTATTTTTAATTACTTTTGAATATCGCATATGTTAAGTAAAAATAGAATCATAGAATATCCCAAGTTGGAAGGGACCCCTAAGGATCATCAAGTCCAACTCCTGAATAATAAAATAAAATAGAATCGTAGAATCATTAAGGTTGGAAAAGACCTCCAAGATCATCTGGTCCAACCATCCCCCTACCACCAATGTTACCATAATAATTGATAATAATTGATCAATGCTTTTGTAGTATATAAAACCTGCTTTGGAAATGTAGACCTACATTTATAAGGCATATATTTAAGGATACTCCAACATAGCTAAGAAAAACTTTAGTCTGAGCAATTTGTTGCACTTCCGCAATGATTTTCTGCATTATTGTTTATTCTGTATTCTGTAATGTATATAATCCCCAGAATGACCATCAGTATTCCTTGGTTATCACTGTATTTCTAGGGTGTGAAACTATTTCTAAGACATTAGAAATGCCTTAATAATATAGCTTTATGTATTTAGTACCAAAGTATTTTTTCTGGACACATTTGCCTACTTTATTAGAGAGTTTCCTCCTCCAGGGCAAGCCAACTATCTTTTTCAAAACAGGGAGAAATGCTGAGTTTGAAAACTAAGCATGTGGGTTGTTTGCCTTACATTTACACCTAGTGCTTCTCTTTTTGTTATTTATTTCACTTCTATTCTGTCTTATTCTTTTATTCTATTTCTGTTCTTTCTTCTTTCCACTTGAGTCCTTCAGAAGAGTCAAAGGGACAACTGTGACTGTCTTTGTTTTAACTCTTCTCTAGCAAATAACGTTTGTCTTAAGGGCTTTTCTCTCCCCTCTTCTTCTTAGAGCCTTCATCTAAGTCTGTGAGCCAGATGGAAACGGGCACTTCAGGGTTCTTAGTATGGCTGGAATTTAAGTCCCGTTTAGCAATCTGCAACAATTCTGCAGAACTCCTTGCATATCTGAGAGTCTCTAAGCATAAGAACTTTCGCCACGTAGTTGCTTAAACATTGAAAATGTTGTCTTTTTTTTTTTTTCTCCAGTCACTTTGTCTGAATTGGGCAGCTCCAGACCCCTATTTCATCTAAAGCCAATTAAGATTCACTGGTTTAAATAAAAATTTGGTCAAGCCATGCCAAATTCATCCTGCAAAATACTTTTGCTTCCAATGTCAATGAGAAAGGATTGGAATGATCGTACCATGCTAAGTCAAAATCTATTTAATCAGCAGTAGGAACTTTGATTTCTTTTTCCACCTGAAATTATATCAGTGCACATCTCCTAAAAAAAAGCAGTTAATCACAAATAGGTGTGGCCGAAGAAGAAAGTATCCTTCATCATTCCTGTTGAAGTTATTTCACTGAAAAAAAAAAAAAAAAAAAAGGTGTTTCTGTGGCAGTTGGAAACCTAGTTGTCCATAACTGACTTTGAGAATTCACAGTGCCAGGCAGAGAATTTATCATTATAAGAGTGATCATCTTCATGCCTAAGAGCGAGTCTTCATGAACCTCATCTTATAGCCTTTCACAAAATCACTTACTTATGTACTTAAGCCTGTCTTTTTGAAGGACAAAAAAAAAAAAAAAAAAAAAAAAGAGACCATTTTCTTGTTGTAAAGACAGAAACACTTGAAGGATACCTATTCCATAACTCCTTGGTATATACACATTTAATATATCTTTGGTTTCTGAACTGTGATAGTCACAATATTTTATATGAATGAGCTTACCTGTCACTTCAGATATGTCCACAGAGCCCTCTATAGAACAGTACTCCAAAACTTACCTTTGGGAAAAAGAATATAGTGTTATTATCTTTACAGTTTGATTATAATGACTACAGCTATAGTTCTATTGCTACTGAAGTTACTATTACAAGTGTAATATACCACAGCAGAGTGTGACATTTCCTAGGCTATTTTAAAGCCTCTAGAAGCCATCAAGAATTTGCTTAGTGTACTACAGAACATGTCTGAGCAATTAATTTTAAGAGACAAGGCACCACTGTGAATAAAAACACCTCCAGCTTTCAAAGTGAAGTTTTGTAACCAGTGTGATAAAGCAAGAATTTAATTTAAACCAAAAGAATTTCTGGAGCACTGTCTTTTTCCACATACCATATTTTATTACAATAGACAAGAACAAACCACACAAACTGAGAACGAAAATTAGCAATGTGCATTATGAGTATGCCAAGCTTTTACAGGAGAGTAGATTTGAGGTAGGAAAAGAAACCCTGTTGTGTGATACAGTTTTGTACATGAATATACTGAAATTGGAGTAGATTGAAATTGGGACTCATGCCTTCTTAGTACATAGTTCATGTTTCTTCTAGAAGAAATTCTAGAAAAGATATGTATTAAAATGGACTGAGAAAATATCAGGTTAAAACTGATTAAAAAAATAGGGAAAGAAAGGGAGGGGAAGGGAAGGGACAAAATTAATGTTTTCTAATCTACTGTGGAAAATAAAAAGTCAGTTCTCCACATTATTACTTCTGAGCTATTTAATATTCTGAATTCATTGTCCCCAAAGTCAGTTTGTCCAGGAATGCATCTAAAATCCAGGAAAGAGCATCAGGTACATGACTGAGTATTTAGATCAACTTTGTTAGAAACATTACCAAAGGAACAGAATTTTCCATTTTGCACTGGTTTACAATTAAAATTTCCTTCTTCTTAGAAATTAGAAAAGAGATCTTTATTTCCATTTCTCTCCTTCATGCAACAAAAAGCACAGGCTACTTTATAGTATAAGGGCATTTATTTTTCAAAAGTATACAAATGGTAATCAAACATCATAATCGACTTTTGAAACCCACAGTTTTACTTGTTCAAATAAACCTATTTGTTTGTTATAATATTGGTATTGCTATGCATGATACACTCAGATATTCCTGAAAACAACATCTGCATTAAACATTGCATTTCCTCTTGAGTTTTGCAACTTGCCCTTAAAGAAGTGGTTTCATAACCCCTGTGTGGTGAAGTCAAAAGCACTAGGAGGAGTACAGGGAAATCTAACATAACACTCTCCTTTTTCGCTATTGTTTTCAGCCAAAACAAACTTGTATCTCGAATGGCAATTCCAGTCAAGGAAATGCAGCAATTTATTTCTTAACAGTAGCTTAAAAAAAAAAAAAAAATCAAATGTACTGATAACACTTTCCAGAGAGTATAAGAGAAATAGATAAATATATAATTATCACTTTTATTTATTGATGAATAATAATTATACAAAACAAATAATTAAATTACACTATCATTTTATTTTTCTAACATTCTTGCTCTTAAGAGACAATGATATTCTCTACAAACACACAACAATCATTAACAGCAGAAAATACATTAATCTACTCCACATTAATATTCATTTATATTTCTATAATTTATATCTAAGGTATGAAAATCTTGGACTATTCTTGCCTATATCCTCCTAACAGATCAATTTTCTAAAACTTTCTGCAACAACTACTAGAACTCTGATCACACTGAAATGTCAAAATCACTGTATTTTTTATTCCAGAAGTACTTGGTAGTTGTCCTAAATTATTAGAATTACATACATTGCAGATACACAATTATTTTACTAGTATTAGTAAATATATAAAGTATTTTAATTGTATAAATAATAAAGAAACATTTTCAATCACTGTAGAAATAGCTAATTAAAACTTACACTCAAAAATGCAGAAGGTTGGGGTATAGCAGGCTGTGAATCTCTGTTTCTCTATTTAAACCTCAGCTTAAATATTCTGAAACAATCTCTGAGATAAAGATTGAAAATGCCAGAGGGAACATATTGCTGGTGATAATTCTGATCCAAGAAATAGAAAGATACTTAGGCTTAACTGTTACAATTAGTATTGGCATTAATTTTGTATCTCACAGAAAAGAAAATGGATCAGATTTCACTATTATATCAAAGAATAAAAACAAGGTCAAAAGATACATGAATCAACAGAAAATGTTAAGACTGGAAATGTAGCTGGAAAACATAGAAAAAGAATAAGAAATAACAACAGATGAGACAAACATAACCCCAAGGCTTACAAATAATCTGATTTTGCGGGTAAGTGCTTCTGGGAAAAGAAACTAGTACTTATATATATGATTATACAATTATGATTATGAAAGAAATACTTTCAGACTAACGGACTACACCATTAAAATTATATAACAAGCTTAGCTCATACCACAAATTAATAAGGGTACCATCAGTTGTTCTTTGGTGGCCATACAAAGATATAAAAACTTTTACAATTCTCAAGCTTTATCAACTTTTTGTGCTTTACAAGTAGTTACATCTCCTATTAGTCCTTAAAACTGCAGTACTCTAAATCAGCAGCTGCTTCATTTTGTTTCTTGTACAATATCAGTTAGCTGACAGAATCAGTGCTCAAAGAGTCTGTAATGGTACCTGTTAAGAGCAATCTTCACCAAATTCAATAAAAAAAAAACTGTGTCCATGAAGTGTTCTTGGTTAAACACCAAGACAAAATGTATATCAAATTTAAACAATACCTTACACAATACCTTTAATCTGATATTAAATACTAGAACAGCAGTCCAAAAAAATCCAGTCAGGATTTTGGACTAAAAACAGTGAACTGTGAATATCAGTTTTATATCTCATAAGAAAGAAAAAACATGCTTTTTTTTTTTTTTTAATTTGGTTGGTTTGAGGAAATAGAAGAGTGAAAGTCTCATCCTAATAAAAATCTTTTTCCCTAATGCCCACTAACTATGATTTTATTTGTAGATGAGTCCTAGCTCAAGATGTGTATTACTGAGAAAATATTTCCCCGTAATCAGGTCATTTAAACTTTACTGTTTTTTTAATATTGAGACACTTTTTCATGCTTTTTAAGTAATAATTTTAAAAAATATTATCTTTCACAGATATTTTATTTATTTTTTATTTTTTACTGGAGATACTCAATTTTTAATCTTTGAAGTAATTAAATCATCAAATATTGTGACCAACAGATCAAAGTACCATATTGCCTTTTTCAGACTTTCACTCCTCACGAGGGAATTATTTTGTGATCAGACAATAACATCTACCAATAATAAAGTTAAGAAATAAAACACTAAATAGTTAATTTCTTTTTCCCAGTCAGTCATTCAGAATATTATTCTGAATAAGGAAAGAAAAGAAACTTATCTCCGGGGGAGGTGGGGGTGGGGGAGTGGGGGTGGGAGAGAGAGAAAGAAAAGAAAAAGAAAGAAAAATACAACAAAAAATGAGTCTTATCTTAATTTTAGGAAAAGCATTCTATGACATTCATTTGGTGAGTGAAAATAAGCATTTCTCTAATGAAATACTAAGTGTATATAAATGCTCTGCTGGTGCATTTCTAATTCTGGATTTCTAATTTTATGTTTAGATAGCTTCATACATAATGGCCAGTATAATGGTATCATGCCTGAGAGAAGAGAGAAATTACACTGCTTTTTCAGATTTTTTTTTTTCTATACAAAACCTAACGTAATTGAAGTATAGTGTTCCAGAGGAATTTGTTAATAGTCTTCTTGCTAATTGCACTCTAAAATATTTCTGCTTGATTTTAGCTCTGTCACAGTGGACCCTTCTACCTCAAATGGGAACAAGGGTTACAAAAATTGAGAAAAAGTTGAGCAGCTGTAATCAAAACAGATGTTTGCTTCTAAATTCCCTCTGAGATCCATTGTCAAATTCAAAGATTGAGATTACACTGCAGATAATACATCTGTGAAGAAGACTGTTTTTTTTTTTTTGTGCTGAGACTTTATGATAAATGAAAAAAAAAATATGAGGAAACTACACCCAGCTGGAGGAGAAGTTCCTTTATGTGATTTCTAGAAACAGTACAAGGATTATACCAGTGACTAGTCTGCAAAAGGCAAGACAACTATCAGTATTTGCATTTATTTTATTTTCTTTGAAATTATTAAAGGTTTTCAACATGATTACATAACCATAATGAACTCCATTGATATCTTTCAAAAACCTTTAAACTCTTCCCCAGCTTAGCTACAAGAAGAAAATCCAGCACCAAAATGAAACCAAACCAAACAAAAAAAAAATCTTTTCAGAGATCAGACATATAAATAAATATCCCACTTGCAGTGAAATGTGATCTAGCGAAAAATAAAATGTTTTCGTCAGAGTGCAATCCTTTGTGGCAATTAATGATACCATTTCAGATGAAAGTGTAACTCAGTTCATCTGAATGTGTTTCAAACAATTAAGTAAGAGGTCCAAATAATGCACTGAAAAAGAGAGGAATAGAAAGAAAGTTTACTTTCAAATGCAAGAATTCTTATGCTTTCAGAAGATGCAAAAGAAATATCCTTTTTTCCTTTTTTTTTTTTTTTTTCTGTATGCATGTATGATTCTTTAGAGAAGTTCCAAATATGACTGAAATTCTTAATCACTATGATTTTTCTTATGTGTTCTTTGGACAAGAAGCATTATAAGTTAGAAGTTAAGAAAAATGATTTGAAGGAATGCTTGATATAATAAGAACAGCAATGGAGTGTGCTACAGAACATTAATAATATTAGAACATTTCCCTTACATTACATGACAAGATGAACTGCAATAATACTTTAATTTTAAAAGAAACAGAGAGACTAACTCTTAGATGGCTCATTACAACTAGGTTTCTTTTTCTTTTTCTTTTTTCTTTTTCCCTTAAAATATACGACATAGACACATAAAAAAATATATTTTTTCCTAAAGAAGCAGAAAAATCTTTAATCCTTTATTTCAACAATATAAAAAATATGACAAGCTCTAAGAAATAATGCCCTGATGTAGTGAAATTCTTGCTGGCACAACTCTTGTAAAGGAAATTCTCAGTGTCTTTTCTCAGTGCAGTCTCTTTAGTGAGATGGTGAGGAAGAGATGAGAGGATGTTACTGGAGTGTAGTATACTATTTTTATCAGACCTTTGGCTAGCGAAAAAAGTTGACTAAAATCTGTGAACTTAGAGTTATGTTCCCCATTTCTTTACAACAATTACATTTATACAATATAGCATGTTTATAGCATTTTAGACTCTGAAGCACAAATAACACTTTCCTTAAACTATATATTGAACAATAAAACTGGAACTTTCCGTATAAATTTCAGTCTTGATTCAGAGCACATTGTCATCCTTTGAGTAGTTCCTATTTATTGATATCATTGCTACATGGAAGCCACTTAGAGAAAGAGTAGTCAGACTACTCTACACTATGAGCAAATGACTAGGGGAGGGATAGAGGTGTCAGGAATGAAGGAGTGAAAAAGTCTGGGAAAAAGGGGGAGCTGGCTGGAAGGTGTTGTTTTAATTTTTCTTTTTGTTTCACTCTACCTAAATCTACTCCAATTTGAAATAAATTACATTAATGTTCCCCAGGTCATCTGTTTTGTCTATGACAATAAATAGCAAATAACCTTCTTGTCTTTATCTCAAGCCATGAGCTTTTGCATCCTGTCCTATTTTGTCGTGATGAGGGGGAGGAATGATAGAATGGCTGTATGAGCCAAGGTCAGAAGTGATGCATATTTATCAATAACAGAGGAGAGAAGATAAATATATATATATATAAAATCAGAACTATCAGGAAGAATAAGGGGGGGGGGCAGTGTCTCAGCTAACTGCAAAAGTTGATAAAAACTCATATAAAGCAGTTCACTGATGTGGCTAGTACATATTTGAAGTCTGACACATGATATATATAGATAGATAGATGATAGATAAATGATAGATAGGTATCACCACTAACTTAGTCTGAGATGTTTTGTTGGTAAAAATCAACACAACTTCATTGATCTTATTGCTTTTGGAACACAGAGCCCTTCTGTTTTAGAGAAGATAAGAGTTCAATACCTTTGGTGTTGTGCTCACATTTTTCACATCAGAGTTTTCCTCAAGCATTCATATATAGCTAAACAGACTAGCTCTGGAGAATTGTACACATGAAAATTAAACCATGGAAACTGCAGGCAGAGTAAAAGAGTGACATATATCTACATTATCAACATTTCATTAGACAAGTAACAAGTGTTCACAAAAACACACTGCAACAACATCAAAATACACACACACACACACAAACCCAAAAGCATGGAAAATAATTCTGAAGGAGACTATCTACTTTCAATGTCTTTTTCCTGCATTTTCATCCTAGAAAAATAATACAGCTTTTTTAAATGACCTTTAAAAAATGTTTTTTCCTTCTTTACCCTGAATCAACAGTCTGAGATAACCTTTACTGTATGAAAATTAACAGAATATTGACTAAAATGTGGTCATCTTCTGTTTAGATATAGTGCATATTTTGTTACTGAACTTTAGCCCTTGTGATTTTCTTGGAAGTTCACAGGCATTTTATATTAAAAATCATAAAAGCAAATAAAATATTTTGATATGCTTTTTATTAAATCCCTTATTGTTTCTCATTCTTTATTTTAGTAATAATGTAATACTTTGCCGGAGTAGCATTTCTCTAGACCATGTTCATAAACATGGACTGTTACAAACATTTCTTTAGAGGCAGCAAAAGGAAGCCTGAAGCTTCTTGAACAATGATACAATTAGAATGAAACTTCATTATTTTTTAACGTGTTATGTTTCCCATTAGACAGAGATCAAAGAAAAAATACTAAAGGAGATCTGTAGGATACAAGATTGATTACAGACTGATTCAGCAGTACAATCACTGTTTGGTGCAATCTCAGCATGAATGGAGTCCCCAGAGAGCATGTTGCTATCTGATAGCACTACAGTAAGGGAAAAATCAAACTACTTTTAGAAAGTAAATTATTTTGGGTTACATTACACAGGAAAGGATTATATCTCAGATTGTCATTCTTCCTAGGATCCAAAAGCAGGTTTATAAAAACATTTCAGTTTCAGTTTCTTCTGAATCTAAAGCCCAAAATACAAAACTGTTCAGTTGTTCTAGTGGAGCAAGAAGAAACTACACATTTCTTCTTTTGTGTTATTGTGATCCCTAACCAAGATTTCATTTAATACCTCTTCCTTGGTATATAACTCAAAATATTTTTTTTAATGCAGTTTTTTTTTCCCCTTTTTACATAATTTTCCTTTTTAATTCACCGAATAGAGTTCCATGTCTGAAAAACATACTTAGACATGAATTATTTGTTCCAAGCACAGGAGTGACAATTTAAGGTGTTATTGCAAATTATCTGCTTTTATGAATTAGCAAATATCCATTGAATCAAATCTTAGAGCATTTGTTAATATCAGACATATTTTTCATTTGAAGCTATCATTTGCAAAATTGCTCCAGGAATTTGAATTCTCAGTAACAGTTCTGAAGTTGTAGGAATAGATGTCTAAAGCTGGCAAATTAATCATGCAGCAATGAAACTATTAGAAAACTTAGATTTACAAGTTACAAACATTTAGAAAAATTTAGAAGAATAATTTTATTTTAAAAGTTTTCATTTTGTTTTGTTTTGTACAAAAGGCTTGTGTTTGAATGCTGTAGTATACTTTTCACTGTATTATGGTATAAGTTCTGTGTTTAATCCTCCAGGTCATTAAACGAAATTCTCAAAGTTTTTATGAAATTAATTGTGCTGATTTCCTACAGAAATATCTTCCTTGTTTAGAATGAAGCAATTTCAAAATTTATGCTATAGCACCATACACTGTTTCTGTATTCAACACTGATCCTGTAACTGAAGTTTTGAGAGGAATGAGGGAGAATTAATAATAAATGGAAGCTGCCATGGACAGATCTTCAAGCAGTGGAAACTCCTCAATATCTACCCTATTCATAGCAGGTCACAGAAAATGTATATTCAATATTTACTACCTTAATAAGAGAGAAAATAAATGACATATAGCAAATATAACATATGAATAAAATTTAGCATCTATTTGCTACCCCTTAGCTGGGTTGTATAAAATATATGCATTTGAAGAACAATGTCATTACTAGAAATTGAAAAATGAATTGAAACATTTCATTGAATAGACAGAATATTTTATTTCTAAAATGAAGCCATTATTTTTACAATGGCATTTGATCTTAATAAACAGTTTACCTTTTGGTTTAATGTAATATCATGTACAAGAGCACTTGAGGATGCTTTCCAACATCAGGAGTGCTCCAATCACATAGTAGATTATACTGTTTTTGATAAACAATCCTTTGTATATCATTGTTATATTGCTCATAATTACAGATGATCATATCGCTGTTTAACATTGAAATAATGCACTTTATAAAATATTTTATCTTGTATTGATATTAATTTAATATATTGCTTAATATATTTTTATTTATCTTACTGTATACTGACAACTTTATATTTTATTTTTATTATTGTTCACACTTTATGTATGTATATCACATGATATAGACGCCTGAAAGAAAATTTTGCAGTTTGCATATATTTTATAGGAATTTCTAGATTTTGGTACTTTGTTTTGTTCCTCAGGAGAGAAAGATGCCAACATTACAGAATTGCTGGTAAAATAGACCAGTCTGTTTCGAAGCCTATCAGGCAACCTTCCTTCAACTAGATACCTGGAGAGTTAGCCCACTGACATGGCATATACTCAACTAGACATAAGTTCAACTTTCCAGCTCATGAGAGAGCAGAGACACTTTTGAGGCACATGAGGATTAGAGAGCTTTTCTTTACTCAGCAAGATAGCCAGGTGACTAACAAGGATAAGGTCAGATCGCTAGGCATCCTGAACAGCAGGACAACTTAAGGAACTCTTAGGACTCCTCAGAAAAGCCAGATGGGCAGGTGGCAACTTGAGAAGCTGGCCAGGTTTCACACCAGCCAAACAAGGACAGCTGGATAGTAGGCAAGCTGAGAAGCCAAGCAGCCTGCTGGTTTCTAGCCAGCCAGCTGCCTAGGGTCCAATTGGCAAGATAGCTGGTGAGCATGCTGGCAGAAAATCAGATAAACTAGCAGCTGGCTGCTTGGTCAGCCTATGAGCCTTTCTGATTTTCATCAGTATTTTTGACACAATCTTCGTGTTCCCAAACAATGATTCAGTTCTATTCTTTTTTTTTTTTTCCTGATAAAACCTTTTTAAAAAACAACAACAGAAACTCTCCATCTCTAGCATCTAGTTTATACAGCAAACATGTTGTGAACAATATTTTTTGTACCTCCATATAATCACATATAAGTAGTTTATTGACAGCTTAAGGGATTTTTTTATTACTTATTTATTTATTTATTTTTAAATCATGTCTCCAAGTACCAAGGAAAGCCAAATTCTTCATCTGTCAGAAAATGTCTCGTTTAGGTCTACTCTTCTCTAGTAGTTTGCCTTTCCAAACTGGTTACAATGTTCTGCCTGCCTTTAGTCTTTCTGACTTCTTTAGTGCTCATATATCACTTGAAAATCCATGTTTACTTATTTTTCTTTAGTCAAAATATTACTGAGTTCTGAATCTACCACATATTCCTCCAGTACCTTAGGGTATACTTACACCAACTTTGTATTTTCATATATTTTTACTTATTTAATTGGGCTAACATTACTTCACATAGTCATTTTATAATTCATATAAGTGCCACTGAGGTTTAGATTTGTAAATGAGACTTTAGGATATATTGCAGCAAACATCTTAACATGCTTTTCAGTTACTACTCTGAAATGGTATAAAAACTATTAAAGTTAATGCCATGTTTTGCTAAGCTAATAATGTTGCTAGTTTGACCATAGTCAAACCTATGTTCTGTAGTCAAAGAAAGTTTTTGTTGTCCTGTAAACTATTTAGAAAGCAGACATTAGCTATATTTAAAGGATGCTTATTCAATACCAGCATTGTTAATTCCTTTTGCAAAGATCAGTGTTTTATTGGTAAGAGGTTTTTACATGTTTAAAAAACAGTTTTTTAAAAAGCTGTGTTTTTTTCCCCTTTTATCGTATCATGTTTGGATGTAATTCCATGATTCTATATTACTAGAATTCACATTATAGGCAACTTAATACTCATTTAGAATACATGAAAATGAGAAACAAAATTATATACCCAATCATTCAATTTTTTTTTCTTACTTGTTCCAATTAATTATACAAACAGTTAACTTATATTCCTAAACACTGTATTTAATGTTTGTTTGTTTTGTGACTTGTTTCATAAATAATGTATTATAACAATATTTTTATCACCTAGGCAGTCTGAAATTTGAATGTTTTTTTCACTCCTAGAATGTTTCAACAATATATATATATATATATTTGTTAATTACTTTAATTACCATGACAGTATAAAAAGGAGTAAGGATTTTCTGGGCAGAGTACGAACTAGCATCCATGGGATTTCTGTGTCCTGCTGAAGAACAAGTAGGAAAGCACAGTATTTAGATCTCATTACTCCCTCTGGAAGAAAAATAATCCTCTTTTCAAAGGCTATGTTGCCATGTTAAGTGTACGATAAGTAGCAGGGAGACTGCCTGAACCCACCTGTTTGTTCCCCAACGAGTCTGGAGGAAGGAGAAAGCACAAGTATGGTGCCCAAGTGCAGCAGCTCTAAAGAAGTTCCCACACTGCTGAAGAATCTTTTGTATGTGAAAACCTCTCAGGATCAACAGGTGATCTCTCTGGAGTTCTGTGAGGTGTGGTCATGCACCAAACTAGCTGGCCATGATTAATGGCTGTCAGACTGATATTTAGTTTAACCAAAATCAATCTCCCACAGTCAAATGTACGTAACTGTTCCATGAAAAAGTACTATGATTTGGTCTCATGTGAAGACTACCCAAATATACCAGGATACCTCTTTCTTTCTGATAAAAATACCATACCAAAGGAGATCAAATAGTTTACTCTTACTCTGACTAAATGAGTCACAAATTGTGACTGCATGTCTATTTTGTCAAAGTATCATCAGATGACTATCAAGTAACGAGAGCTACAGAAATTATGTGTGTGGCTTATCTAGATAAGGTTTGTGATCAAAACTCGGTACCATTTTACTCATTTTAGAACAGAACTGCTAAAATAGTATTCTTCTTGAGAAGTCATGGGGTAAGAAAGAGTACCTTATTTATTAGATTCAGTTGAAACTACTATTGTTTTCTCTACTTGTCACAGATTATAATGAGATAGGAAAATCTTAGAGTTTTGTTTCAGTGACTGTACACTACCCTCCAAAATATATGGCAGATAATTTCTAAATTCTGGTACGTATTTATTTCATAAAAAGAGACCACAACCAGGACAAGACTAGAAGTTTTGAAACGATTTTACCTGCTGGTACATGGCACACAAGTGACTATTTGGAAAGCAAGTGCCCTGTTTATGGCTAGGATAGAGTTAATTTTCCTCCTAGTAGCTGCTGTGGTGCTGCTTTTGGATTTAGGATGAGAATAATGCTGATAACACAGCAAAGTTTTAGTTGTTTCTGACCAGTGCTTACACTAAATCAGGGACTTTTAAACTCCTCTTACTGCCCTGCCAGTGAAGAGGATGGCGGTGCTCAAGAAGCTAGAGAGGACAGAACCAGGACAGCTGACCCGTCTTTTATACCATATGATGCCATGCTGAACAATAAATATGGGGTGGCTGGACATGGTGGGGAGGGGGCCGCTATTCAGGGACAGGCTGGGCATTTGTCACCGGGCAGTAAGCAGAGTTGCATTGTGCATTTCTTGCTTTGTATATTCTTGTAGTATTATTATAATTATCATTATTATTTTTATCCCTTTCCTTTTCTGTCCTATTAAGCTCATTTTATCTCAGCTCATGAGCTTTTTGCCTTTTTTTTTTTTTTTTTCCTGATTCTCTTCACCATGCCACTGTAGGGTGTGGATGTGTGTGTGAGTGAATGAATGTGTGGTGCTTAGCTGCTTGCTGGGTTAAACCAGAACAGGAAGCAAAGGTCAAACTGCAAGTCTTTTTTGCTGATAACCCAGCTACAAGTAAAAAGCCATAAAAAAGGACAGCACCCAGTATTAATCTGCCTTAACTTGATATTAAAATAATTCAGAAATTTATCTCAGATAAACAGAAGTCTTTCTGATGCAAATATTGTCTCTTCTCCTTTCCTGTTTCGTACCAGCTTCCTGCTTCTCCTTCACTCCCAGAGAAAAGCGAAAATAGAGAAAAAAAATAAAGTAAAAAGAGATAAGAGAGAAAAATGAGAGAGAGAATGAGAGAAAGAATAAGAGAGAAGATGAGAGAGCGAGAGGGATCATGACAGAGTGGGAGAGAAAATGAGAGTGTGAGTGAGAAGACGGGGGTGAGAGAGATATAGTGTGAGTGAGAGAGAATAGGGGAAAAAGTGAGTGGGGGAGAGAGAGAGATTGAGAGAGAGACGATGAGAGAGAGTGAAGGTGAGAGAGAGGATGTGAGAGAGAAAGTGTGAGAGAGGGAAGTGGGGGAGAGAGAGTGAGAGAAAGTTGGGGGGGCGAGAGAAAGCTGGGAGTGAAAGAGAGAGAATGGGAGTAGGAGGCTGAGAGTGGGAGAGAAAAGATGAGAGTGGGGGAGAGGGAGTAAATGGGAGAAATTGAAAACGGGAGTGGAAGAAAGGGTGAGAGAGAGGGGTAGAGAGGGAGGGAGAGAAAATGAGAGAGAATGAGAGGGGGAATGAGAGGGAGAATGGCAGAGAGAGAGAGTGGGAGAGAGAAAGTGAGAGAGAGGGAGAGAGAAAATGTGGGAGAGAATGAGAGAGAAAAGAGTGCAGGAGATTGGATGAGAGAGATGTGTGAGAGAATGTGCAAGAGAGAAAAGAATGAGAGGGAGAGGGGGAGAGCGTGCGAGAAGGGGAGAGGGAGAATGAAAGAGAGAGGGAGAATGGGAGAGAGGGAGGATGAGGGGGTGGGAGAGAGTGGGGGAGGGAAAAGGAGAACGGGAGAGAGGGAGAAGGAGTGAGAAAGTGAGGGGGGAGGATGGGAGGGGAATGGGGGGGAGGGAGAGTGAGAGTGAGGGAGGGTGGGAGAGATAGTGTGAGAGATAGTGTGAGAGAGAATGAGAGAGGGGGAGAATGAGAGGGGAAAAAGTGAGAGGGAGGGAGAGGGAGAGAGTGAAGGGGGTGTGAGAGAGGGAGGGAGAGTAAGGGAGATGGAGGGAGTGTGGGATGGAGAAGTGAGAGAGGGAGGGAGGGAGAGGGAAAAGCGAAATACATTCTCAGCGAAACAAACTATGGTTATTGGAATGATGAAAATACTTCCATGAAATATAGACGTGAAATATAGCTGTGAAATATAGACATGAAATATAGACGTGAAAAAGTAAAGCTGGCTAGCAGAGAAGTTAAATAAGTGAATTGAAATTAACAAGTGAATGGTAATATGAACATTCTTCCCCCTTTGTCTTAGCCGATGGTGACACTTTAAAAACATTTTTCCTTCTAAAGAAACTGTAGATTTTCTTTCACAACCAGTTTACCACATTAATAAATATTTTGTTTTCTTCTGTGTGTTTGTTTGTTTTTGTTTTAAATAAAAACCCAACTCAGCAATGTTATTTGGTTAGATAGCTGTTTCTAATTTGATGAATTATCCTATTGACTTTACTGGGACAATTTATATAGGCATGTACTGTATAGATAAACTGCAGCTGTAGGTACACTGTTCTTTACCCATACTATTTGTCTAATAAAGTATTTGTATACAACTTTTTATGCTTTCATTTTTATTGGATGATATTGTTTCCTTCTAAATTTTAGGTCTGAGAGGCTGTTCCTTTGCCTAATTTATATCTGATGATGAGAATAACTTCTTTTAGTTACAGGGATTTTTAGTTACAGAGATTCATATGTCTATGACCGATTTGCTCATTGTTTATTGTTGATTTTAACTCTTTTTTCCGTATTGCACAGATTTTCTGTGTTTTCCTCGTTCTCTATTCTTAATATGTATATACTAAAGTTTTCTGCACCAGATGATAGTGTTTGGTTTTACCATGTCAGAGAAACAAGAAATTATGAGCCCTTAAAGTTTCAAATTGCTATCTAATTGTAGCAATTTTGCCTATTAATTGTTTAATAACCAAAAGAGTTTAAAACCTGGCCCAAAATTCAAAGAATTCTTAATGTGGTGGCAGAAAACAGTTTTGATTACCTCTCATATAGCTGACAGAAAGAAAATACATGTACTTAACTTAATAATTGTGTATTATCTTGGTTATGTCATCTAATAGAAATTTTGTGTTAGCCTGTGCTTTGCTAAAAATTTAGGTGACCAATAATTACTACAGCATAAAATGTGTATGATGTGTTACTAACTCAAGCAAGCTTTCTATTTCACTGCAAAATCAAAGAAAACAAAACCCAGGAAAACACACATCTTACTTAAAATCTATCATTAAATGTAAAGCTCTAGCTTTAAATGGGAAGTTAGTTTAAACTTGTTCTCAATCTGTTAGCAGTTCTTAACTATTCTCACTTCATTTTAATAAACAGAAACCTCCACATGGCTAAAGTTAACCAAATTTATGTACCAAGATGAAGTGAACATGTTTAAATACGTATGTATGGATATGTCTGTCTTATTACCTGATTCATCTTCTTTGAAATATTACAGCTTTTAAAAACAGATTTCATGCATGAGATTATCAGTTTGCTTCGAACAGGGATTTTACCAGAAATATGTAAACATCTCTTAATAGTACAAAACTATGGGTTTAAAAAGCCTACGGATTTCATGCAAAGCAGAATGTGCCAAATAAGTACATATGCAGAGAATAAGACAAGTCAAAACAAGCAACTATTCATATGGCTTCCTGGAATTCAGTACCCATCTGCCCAAGCTGTGTTATCCAAATACTCAGAAGAATTTTACTCTTATATTAGAACTAGGCAAAATTTTAGAACCACCTTTTTTTCAGTTCTATTTACAGTTAAATAATTAACCTTTCCACATGCATTTTAAAAGTCTTAAATTCATAAAAGGATTGAACTTGTACTCAGTTTTAACAAATATATTTCTAAACAGTTTTCCCACTCAGTTTTTAGTAAGCAGTCCTTGATATCATCAAGATTCATCAAAATATTTGCTTTAAATGTGCTCTAATTATAAACCTCTGCCTTTTAAAAATCTCATTATTTTGACTGACGATGCACATTGCTACTGCTTCACTCTTCACAATACAGTGAAAGAAACTTCAAGCTTTTGATGCTTTCATCTTATATTATGCCAAGGTGAAATCTTATGCAGAACCAGACTAGATTCTAGATTTACTGAACAACAAATAGAACAACAAATAAAAACTACTTAAGCAGGCCTGGGCCAAAACTTTTTTTTTTTTTTTTTTGACTTTTTAAAGAGAACATGTTCCTACATTTCTTTGGACTAACTGAAAGCTTCTGTAACATAATTTTTCTGGATAATTTCTCCATTGGATTAAGAGACAGATGCTCTCTACAGGCTGATCCCACAGATAGAGCAGCAGGTGCTGGTACTGTTTTAAACCACAGTAAAGAGCACACATAGTTGTGTTTGGTCTGCCTTTACACCCCTGAAATGGTAAGAATGACCCTTTATCTCCTGCAAAACTTATAAAAACATTGCATGAAACATTACAATTTAGTAAGTTCTTTGTTTTTCTTGATTAGGACAATTATTTTTGTGGGGGAAATCTCCAGATCTCTGTTCTGTAATATCTCAAATGGATGCTCATACCATTTAACATTCTGCTATAACTTACTAACTTCACTTATTTTTGTCTGACTTAATTCCATGATGATAAATGAGGTCAATATTTGTTGTTGTTGTTGTTGTTGTTCAACCCCATGATGATAGATATTATTTAATTGTGGACATAAATATTTAAATGCTAAGAATTAATTCCTGTTTTCCTTTGTGAAACTGCAGAGGTTAGCATCTGCAGAGGTTAGCATTCTCCCAGCTGTTGATCATTTTCTAGTCTTTTTTTTTCACTGAACAAAAATTACTGTTTCTTAAGAGTTGCTAATTTACATTTCTTTCCAGTGAAACAACATGAGATTTTGGAGGGGGGGGCTGGGGGGGAGAAAGGAGGGGAGAGGGAGAGAGAGAGCCACATGAGCTGAAATCATAATCATTTAATCATTTGGATAGTGTTTGCTAACCTTTGAAAGTGTTTGACTGGAAAAAGTTAGATTGGCCATGTGGCTGACCTAGCAAATTAGAAAGGTAATATAAGTGTGCAGCTTGACTCAGTCTGAAAGGAGATTATGGCCTCATTATCTAATACTTTCACTGCTCAAGAGTATTACAGTAGTGCTTAAAGCTTATTTGTCAATGTGGGCTCAAATTAGAAATTGAACTCTTCATGAGGAAAGGATTTGATTAGTTACGGGATTGATTTGAAATTGTGAGATTCAAGGTAATATTTAAACATTTTTTATTATTTATATAAATAGATAACCACATATTGATATTGATGACGAGTTACAGAGTGAGCAGCAGGATATCTTGGTGTTCTTATGATCAACATCTTCTATGCGATCTTGTCCCTACTGAAAATATTGGAGCTATGATATCTCTTTGTTTTTACTGACCTCATTCACTTCTTTGTAATAGAATACTTTATATTCCATGTTTCTCTTACAGGGAGGAGGAATAATAACAAAATCTATGATATGGACTTTTTTTTTCTAACCCTCAAAAGATACTTAAAATGGAAATATATTGTTAGCAACATTTAATTCAGGTGGATTTGAAGATGGCATTTTAGCATATTCCCATAAAGCACCACTATATATCTTTTAAGTGATAACTTGGAGAATTTGTCATAGGAGAACTTGGTAGTTAAGTAGTTACAAGAACAGGACCATAACAATCAGTCACATAAAATCTATAATTTAATTACTAAGTGGGATACGTATAGCATGGACATCAAGTTTTGTTTTAAGATGTCTGTTCAACGAAACAGACATGCTGAACAGAGCACACACCAGTCAGGACATCCAGTGTGGTTGTGACCAGCACCAGGAATTTAAGGGAACAAAACACTAACACTGAGAGGTCAAAGCATCCAAGTCTTGGCTAGCTGACTTTTACACACAGCAGTTCCATGTCCAGTTTATATGGTCAGCAAACAATAACATTTTGTTACTTAAGCCATTTAGTGGTCATTATCTGGGCCAGTATCAACTCCTGGATGCTTCCCTAAAAGCATTAAAAGTATATGGAGTTGTTAAGAGCTTTTTTTTTTTTTTTTTTTTTTTTTTTCCCCTCAAACACACACAAGGTATTTGAGAAAACAGAAAACAGATGTAAGCTAGAGCTTTCAGGAAAGCCTCCTACACAATAATTATCTTTGCTCTGTTTGCTTTGCCAGCCCATAACAGAATCATGTAATGACTAAGAACTGTGCAGATGTTCTAAAGTCTCATTTTACCTGAGAAATTCTGTTGGGCAGGCTTCATCTGAGACAAAGCTTGAGTCAGGTCTCATTTGTCCAAAATTTTGTTAACACTAGTGTCTTATGGTTTTATCACTCACTTCAACAGTATTTTGAACAGAGAGAAAACATGAGACAAGACAGTGCCCAAGACAATGAGACTCAAATAACAGTTTAGTAGAAAAGCAGACATATTATGAAGAAATGTATACAAGCAAAAAATACGACCCAAGTAACTTCTTTATTGTTCTCTGTGAGTAAAATAGCGTGGAAGGAGCAAAAATGATTGTTTTGTTGCACTGTGTTATTTTGTTGAAACAGTAGGGGAATCTTGGTTAGTTTCCTGCTCGGACTGAGAAATACTACTTTATCTCTTGTCACTGATAGTCAGCAAGGTCAATAATTTTGTTCTACTCTTGCATATACATTCCTCTATCACATTTCTGTGCTTTGAGATCTGAATAGTTCTACAGGGACAAAGAATGTATTATTTGACATCGTCATCCACATGTTTGCATATACGTTTTTATTACTTCTGTTGTGACATGACCAATCGACAGCTTTGATGGACCAGGGAAGTTTGTCCTTGCCTATGTATTAACCCATTTTTGTGTGAATGAACTTCAAGTGACATCAAAAATTCAGAATCATTGCATGGGGTCTGGAGCAGAGAGTAATAATATTAAACGATAACAAAGAAGTTGCTTGTCAAACAGCAGGCAAAGAATGTTGACAGAAATGAGATTGGGTAAATTCCATCTGTGATAAACTATTGTGTGTGCATATACATAATCCATAGAAGTATTTTTATTTTCTATAGTAAACTTTTTTATTTATTTATATAATACTACACATTTCTGTATAGGAACTTAATACATTGATTGAAATGCTGCAGTAGATTTTCTTTGCTGAAATCCTGCGTTCTGACACCAGTTTCAGCAACACCTTATCCTGGAGTATTACATATACCATACAGAAAGTTATGAAGTCATTTATACATTTATTGTAACGTTAAGCCATAAATTCATATTTTTCTTGTGCATTTTCCTTTCACATTCAATCGCAAAACAGACATTCTCTTTTCCTCATCATCAATTTTGACATAATCATAACAATGACAAAGTTATTTAACATTGAAGCAACAAAGACATAAAATGACCTAAAATAAAAGTATGTTACAGTATGTTAAAAAGTATGTTACATTTATAAGATGATTGTTTTGTTTCTTTGTTTGTTTGTTTTTAGCATTGTTGTCTGTATCCCTGTAGCTGCTTATTGCTGCAACAATTACTAATATTTGTCGTGACAGAGATGATATTTTCTAGACGGCGTGACTAAGCAGCTGAGCGCTCAAAAGTTCCAATCTGGTGGCCTTCTATGATGGATTGGCTGCATCAGTTGAAAAGTGACTGATTTCATCTACCTGGACATGTTTAAGGCCTTTGACAGGATCCCACATAACATCTTGATGTCCAAAATGGAGATATATGGATTTGATGGGTGGACAATTCAGTGGATAAGGAATTGTCTTGAAGGTTGCACCCAGAGAGTGGTGGTCAATGGCCCTATGTCCAGGTGGAAGCCACTGGTGAGTGGTGTCCCATAGAGGTCTGTCTTGGGACCAATACTGTTTAATATCTTTATCAACAACATAGATAATGGGGGATCAAGTACACCCTCAGCAAGTTTGCAGGTGACACTAAGCTGAGTGGTGCAGTTGATACAACAGAAGAAAGGGATGCCATCCAAAGGGACTTGGACAAGCTTGAGAATTGGGACCATGTGAACCTAATGGGGTTCAACAAGTCCGAGTGCAAGGTGCTGCACCTGGGTTGGGGCAATCCCAGAAAGGAGTACAGACTGTGAGAAGAACTCATTGACAGCAGCCCTGCAGAAAAGGACTTGGGAGTGAGTTCTAGTAGATGAAAAGCTTGACATGAGCCGGCAGTATGTACCTGTAGCCCAGAAGGCCAACTGCATCCTTGACTGCATCAACAAAGGAGTGACCAGCAGGTTGAGGGAGTTGATTGTTCCCCTCTACTCTGCCCTTGTGAGGCCCCATTTGGAGTACTGCTTCCAGGTCTGGGGCCCCCAGCACAAGAAGGATGTGGATCTGTTCGAATGGGTCCAGAAGAGGGCCACAAGGATGATCAGAGGGTTGAAGCACCTCTGCTGTGAAGAAAGGCTGATAGAGCTGGGGATATTTAGTCTGAAGAAGAGAATGCTCCAGGGAGACCTCATTGCAGCTTTTCAATACTTAAAGCAGGCTTATAAAAAAAATGGAGAACAACTTTTTACTCAGTCAGATAATGACAGGGCAATGGAGAATGGTTTAAAACTAAAAGAGGGGAGTAGGTGACATCCCTGTCCATGGCAGCAGTGTTGGAACTAGATGATCCTTAAGGTCCTTTCCAACCCAAGCTATGCTATGCTGTGCTATGCTATTCTATTCCATTCTATTCTACTGAACTTGGTCTCCAAAATAAAGTGATGAAGAAAATAATCAACCCTCCAAAAACCCTTTCCAAACATTTCACATATTCAATATATTACTGGCACAAATATGCAATCTAGGGTAACAGTTTAAGACCATTGTGTTAACCTTTGAACCAATTACTTGTCCTTCTTGTCCTTCACCTGGTTTATTTTTTTTTTCTTTTTTTTTTTTACCTATTTCTCAATAAATTTCTTTATAACATTATACAAACTTTTTTTTTTTTGTGATACATTATTCTCATTAAAGTTTCTTTATAACTTTATACAAACTATTATTATTATTATCATTATTATTATTATTTTATTTTACAGTACATATTAGTTAGTTCTTCAAGTTACTCAGAAAATGAGGTGACGAAATCTGGAAATACTGCAAGGGGCCAGAGATAAGTTTATTCTTGTACAGTTCTGGTAACCTGCTACTTAATAAACCTTGTTTTAATGAAAAATTGACCTGACTCTCGAATTTTTATGTATCTTTTAAGACTATTCAGATATTGGGAAACCAAATAAAACTTAATGACTTGTGGCTTTGTGATCAATTAACAAAACCCTGCAATGGAAGAAGGCTTGGAGCAGATTGGTACAGGGGATGTGCTCATGAAACTTGGGGAATACAGGAAGTGAAAACAGCTATTTTAAAGAAAGCTGCACATATCACATCACAAAAGGGCCAGAGGACTGGAGGTTGGTAGCTGATCTGGTTGTTTAAACAGCCTTACTGAATTAATCAAAAAAAAAGTGTGAATGCCTTCCTGAGACAGCCAGACTAACGTGGGAAGTGTGTATGTTTCTCAACCCAATATAGATCATAAAAACTGAGCAACCAATAAAAGGAACTTTGAAGACAAGAGTGGGTTTCAGCTGGCTTCAACCCATGTATTTTTCCTTTTCAGACAACTGTGGATGGCCAGTGTCATGACAGTGAGCACATGGAGACTAGTTATAGAAATCATGTGTTTATTGTGATCTAACTGCACATAGCAATTGCTATACTATGCTTGCGTTGCTACTGCAGTACATTACTGTATCACTCTGATGAATCAAAATCTTGTGTAACATCACATAACTTTAAACAAGTACATTTGCTATTAAAACGCCTTCCTTATGTTGAACACCTGTAAGAATGTGGTCCGAGGATTTTGGATGCTGACAAGTTGTTACAAAATAGTTGATATAAAATTGCTGAAATTAATTTTGCTGGATATATTTATAATGTGGTGTTACAAGTTTGAAAGACCAGGGATGATAACTGATTACTAAAACTAATAAGACTGGTGGATTGGCCTAGACTTATGTTAATGACCTTGCAAAGTCAATCCAGATAGTTTTCTCAACTTTGGAGGAACTTCTAAGCAGTAGGCAACAGCTGCTATCACAGAAGCCTCATAATAGACAAAAAATAAAGCTTGCTTTGTAGTAGGAAGGACCTAATTCAGTTAGAAGACTTACTAAAAGTATAAGACAAGACATTATCTGCCTTGTTCTTAAAAGTACATAAATATTTTAAACCTTCAAATAAAATGGAAACTACAAAGGGACATGTACCTACAGGTCATATCAGTACCAGATGATGAGGTGCATCTTCTCCTAAATCAAAATAGTAATTCTAAATTCAAACATTTAGAAATTTCATTCTGTTGTCTTCAGGGTGAAACGGGTAAATTTAAGCATCTGCATCCAAGAAAGTACTTGAAAATATTAATATTCCACTGGAACATTTCAGAGATGGAGGATTTAGTCTATCATTCAAAACCACATTAGTTTATTTAGAATGTAGCCATCATATAGGTGTTCCTAGCCACCTTTTGCACAGTACCTAAAAATTAATACATTGACACAGAAAAATGGAAAAATTTCAGATTTATTTTTTCACTTACTTAATAGATAACAAAGGCCAGTCTGCTAGAGCCACCTTGCCTACTAAACTGAATGAACATGCTAATAGGAAGCTAGTATAAGAGACATATAGAGGACAAGAATGAGGGAATACATGTCAGTAAACCAGTGCAACACTTTTCAATAATGCTAGAATGCCTCCTCAGTGAGGAACTTGCAACATCAAAGGAAGCATGAAATATCTTCTGTGACAAAGCTTATGAGACCCATAAGGCTGATTAATTGATTGAAATCCATATGATTTCTTTACATTTTTTATATTTCTGTTTAGCTAATTGCTCTTTAGTATTCCCTACTTCTTCTATCCCTGTTGAATGTATTAAGGAATGAGTCACTTTGAAATCAGTATATTATCTTCAACAATTTTGCCTATTCTTTCCTTTCCTTCTGTGTCTGATTCTACTTTTGTTTGGCTTCAACATAGTAACTACAGAGTAAAGCTACTTTATGCATTTATACTAAATGCAATATTCTTTATTCTACTTCTGATGGGCTGGGTTTCATCTCAGGTGTCATTAATGATCTAAAAACTAGTCACGTACTTAATCATCTGGGTTTCCTGTGTCCATTGGTGACTGAGAAGGTGATATCCTCCATCTATTAAAGGCATCAGTCTTAGTTTTTGGGATGCCTAAGGTCTAAGAAGTGAACAACTTATTCATTTCAGACCCCCAAATTAATATAGACCCCCAAATTAATATAGTTGAGTTAGAGAAAAGGCAAAACTGCAGAAGATGTAGATCTGCACTGATGGAATAAATCTCATTTTGTTTTGTTTACATTTTTTTTTTATTATTCCCTTAAATCTAATTGATAATTTTACGTTTTTTCTCACCCAGTTTAATACTGACAGGTTAGGTAAAATCACAGAATCACAGAATCACAGAATCGTCTAGGTTGGAAAAGACCTCCAAGATCATCTAGTCCAACCTCTGTCCTAACACTAACAAGACTTCCACTAAACCATATCACTAAGGGCTACATCTAAATGTCTTTTAAAGACCTCCAGGGATGGTGACTCAACCACTTCCCTGGGCAGTCCATTCCAATGCCTAACAACCCTTTCAGTAAAGAAGTTCTTCCTAATATCCAACCTAAACCTCCCCTGGCGCAACTTTAGCCCATTCCCCCTCGTCCTGTCACCAGGAACGTGGGAGAATAGACCAACCCCCACCTCTCTACAGCCTCCTTTAAGGTACCTATAGAGAGCGATGAGGTCTCCCCTGAGCGTCCTCTTCTCCAGGCTAAACAACCCCAGCTCCTTCAGCCGCTCCTCGTAAGACTTGTTCTCCAGACCCCTCACCAGCATCGTTGCCCTTCTCTGGACTCTCTCGAGCACCTCCATGTCCTTCTTGTAGCGAAGGGCCCAAAACTAAACACAGTACTTGAGGTGCGGCCTCACCAGAGCCGAGTACAGGGGGACAATCACCTCCTTAGACCTGCTGGCCACACTGCTTCTTATACAAGCCAGGATGCTGTTGGCCTTCTTGGCCACCTGGGCACACTGCTGGCTCATATTCAGCTGCCTATCAATCAGTACTCCCAGGTCCTTCTCGGCCAGGCAGCTTTCCAACCACTCATCTCCCAGCCTGTAGTGCTGCTTGGGGTTGTTACGCCCCAGATGCAGGACCCGGCACTTGGCCTTGTTGAACTTCATGCAGTTGACCTCAGCCCATCGGTCCAGCCTATCCAGATCCTCTTGCACAGCCTTCCTTCCCTCGAGCAGATCGACACACGCACCTAACTTGGTGTCATCTGCAAACTTACTGAGGGTGCACTCAATCCCCTCATCCAAGTCATCGATAAAGATATTAAAGAGGACCGGCCCCAGCACTGAGCTCTGGGGGACTCCACTAGTAACCGGCCTCCAATTGGATTTGGTTTCATTCACCACAACTCTTTGGGCCCGGCCATCCAGCCAGTTTTTAACCCAACAAAGCGTACGCCAGTCCAAGCCACGAGCAGCCAGTTTCTTGAGGAGAATTTTGTGGGAAACGGTATCAAAAGCCTTACTGAAGTCAAGGTAGACCACATCCACAGCCTTCCCCTCATCCACCAAGTGCGTCACTTGGTCATAGAAGGAGATCAGGTTCGTCAAGCAGGACCTACCTTTCATAAACCCATGCTGACTGGGCCTGATCGCCTGGTTGCCCTGCAAGTGCCATGTGATGACATTCAAGATATATAACAAATCTGCTGTATGTTTAGATTTATTTATTTATTTATTTGAGATTTTGTGAAGTGCCCCACACCATAAAAGGCATAGACCAGTGGCTCCCGGGTTGTGATCTATTCATTTCAGTTTTGTACCACTTTATCGGGAAAGTTCCATTTCACCTCTACCACCTGCTCTCTCCTCACTGGTGAATAAAATATTGATTGAAGCATGCACCAAGCTTTATTCTTTTGCAGGGAGTACTGTAAAATTCCAACACATAGCCTATACCCTTTTGTTTCCAACCTAAGTTTTATTCCATCTAGCCAGATCCCTCCTTCTATAGGAGGGGAATATTGAAAAGAAGGTGAAGTCAATGGAATTTTTTTTTGTATAAGTCTTAAAATAAAACCTTTATATATAGCAGGAACTTCTAACATTATAATAAGCCTATTTGCCTTATTAGTCTATTTTCTTCTCCTTTTTTTTTTTTTATTTTTATTATTTTTAATTTTTTACCCTCTCCTAACTCTTCTCTTAAGGAAACAATACAACGATGATAATCCTTTTTTTTTTTTTTCTTTTACAAATTTTCATTAATATGAATTAAGAACCATACTACCTTGAGAGTTTACTAATTATTATACGTTTAATGAGACTCATGCAGATAAAATTACTTTTCATATTTCATTCCTCTTCAAGTGAAGTCAATAGCACAAACAAACTGGTTCTCCTTTTGCTTTTCATATATATATATAAAATCAGGGAAAAAATAATTTAAGCATACAAAAATATGTATATCCAATGTTTATTTTCATCTGACATATATTATAGTTATTTATATAAATCATTGAGTGCATAAGAATCATGGAAATGCAAAATGCTAAATTAAGGCCAAATAAAGCATGACAATATTTAGACTAAAGTAAATGAATTATATTCTGTTTGTGATCACTGAATTATATATTCTGTGATACAGCAGTGCCTACATTTATGACACTAGCATGCAGTACTTTTTTCCCAAGTAGTTTCAAAAGATATACCTTCTCTTCTCTACTGTAATGTATTTTTAGTGGGGCAAAAACCATCACCAAAGAAATCTTTTTAGAAAGCCCTTTCACCATTTCATAAATGCCTTAATTGTATTTAGATTTCAAAAATTACACATATGGGCAAACAATATTACAGGGTGACTCAGGAGAAATTCTCATCTCTCACATCTTAGATCCATATAGCTAAGCATATTTTCATTCATGGTTGCCCAAGATAACTAGTTTGCTTTGGAAATGCACAGAGAACAGACTTATTCAGTTATCTGAAATTCCAACTGACTTTAAGTATAGGCATGAAGCATAAGAGTATTTTAATTAGCTTTTTAGGGCAATTTTTGCTAGAAGATAATCTAGGCTACTCAAGCTATAATGAAATGTTTCAGAATGTTGTCATTTAACCCCGTCTGGCAGCTAAGTGCTCGCTCACTCTCCCCAGGTGGGATGGGGGAGAAAATCAGAATGGTAAAAGTGCAAGAACTCATGGATTGAAATAAAGACAATTTATCAGATAAAGCAAAAGGCACACATACAAGTAAATAAAAAACACGGAATTTGCTACTTCCCATCAGCAGGCAGGTGTTCAGCCACTTCTAGCAAAGCAGGGCTCAACATACATAACTGTTTCTTGAAAAGACAAACACCATCACTCCAAATATTTTCTCCCTCCTCTTCCTTTGTCTCAGCTTTTATTATTGAACATGAGAAGACATGGTATGGATTATCTTTGATCCATTTGGGTCAGCTGTCCTGTCTGTGTCCACTCCCAGCTTCTGGTGCACCCCCAGCCTCCTCATTGGCAGGGCAGCACCAAAAGTAAAAAAAGTCCTTGGCTTTGTGTAAGCACTGCTCTGCAACAACTAAAAGCAGATTTGTTATCACTACTGTTTTTATCAAAAATCCAAAACACAGCATTGTGTGATCCTCTACATAGAAAATTAATTCTGTTTCAGCCAAAAACATGACACAGAGCAATAACTTCCTGCATCAGGTGATAGAATCCTGTGTTGTGTATGCTTGTTACATGTAACATTTAAGGAAACAGAGAAACAACAACAACAACAACAACAACAAACCTAACAATAACAAACCAGAAGTGGTATACCCTTAACATCTTCACAGTAATACACCCATGTTTCTTTTCACCACTACAGAAATGCATGCAATAGTTACTAGATAGCTATTGTAATATGAAGGTAAACAAAAGCCAATTAATATTTTCAGCTACATTTCTGAACACCAAAATAACGTAACTTTGGTATGAAGTGTGCAATATATTTTTCTTGAAGAAACACAGAAACTTTGTGACCCACTTCTGTAAATGCATCTGCTTTTCATCCACTGACTGCTCAAGAGTCACTGCCTTAGAGACCTCTAAAGCATATTGAAGGAGCACTCTCCTGAAATCTAATGTAAGCTTCTGTGTGATAGACCATATACAGGATGCAGGGAAAAAAAGAACAGAAACAAACAAAAGTAAAAACTGCTGCATTCTCTTTCAGATTATTTTTTTTTTAAGTAGCATTTGTTACATAGTACTCAGCTATAGAAGATATTATATAATAGTACTAAATCGCTGAATAAAAATTATTTTGATGCAACCTTTGTGATTGTTCTTAGTTATTTTCCATGACAAAGGTGAAAAATAAAAGATACAACAAATAGAATCTGATAGTTAACCCGTCACCTGCAAATATACAAAAAAAGCAATTGTTAACACATTTCTTGACAGATCTTGACAAAAGGTATATTACATAGTGTTTCAAGCAGCCTACTGTACATGTTTTAAGTTCAGCTTTTTCCAGGAGAGTGATTTTAAATTTAAGAACACAACATTTCTTAAAAGCTTTAGTAAGCTCTTTTTATCTTTATATTCCACTCATAAAAATTATTTAATCATCACTTGCAATAGAGTTTCTAGTATGTTCACATTGGTTTAAGACTGTAAACACTGAAGGTCATAATATTTCCAATAACCAGGATTTTGTCGAAGACAAAATACCCCTTTTTCTGCAGTTAAGAGGTCACAATATTAACTCTTTATTTGTTTTCTAAGTAGGTTTTTCATATTCATATCATTGAAGGTACAGTTGAAAACTATGGACAGACTAATCCTAAAGTCTTAATCAAAACCTGAAAGTCAAGTCTTAAAACATTGCTGGCAATATTTTCATTATCAGCTTCAATTAAAAACAGGTCTAATATATATATATATATATATTTCAGTACACTCTATAAGAACTGTGTAAATTTTCAATATGAATAATATCAATCCAGAATAAATGGCACAAGACCTCTACAATAACACTACATGTTAGTTTCACCTTTCTAATCCAATTAACATCGATTTTTTTCATGCATGCAAGAATATTAAGCAAGAATGCTTAACAAATTTGAAAACTTAGAAAATTTAAAAGAAAAATCTTCCTTTTTCTGATCTCACTTATGCATAGATTAGTAGTAGATGTTAGCTACTCATTCTGAGTCAGTATTACACAGAAATACATTTACAGATGACTCATACACTTAAAATCAAGAAAAGCTTCATTCAATGAACTGAAAGTTTACAGGATTACTGATCACTGATCAGTGATTACTGATCACTTGGTCATTTATGTGCACGTGTGTTCATGAAATCTCTTTTTGTTTGATTTGCTTTTGTTCTTTATAAACATGACTATGACCTTTTGATCTGTACCCTTAGTCATTAAAATAATTCAATAGGTCTATCTTTAATTAAAATATTTGAAACGAACTATTAGCACACATTTCTCATTTTATAAATGCTGTGTTTGAGTCCTGGATCCAAATATTTTCAGCTGTAGCTCTGCTCTGAATACCTAATGTGTCTTCTTAATGTTCAGTACTGTTCTGGAAAATTACATCCTATACTTTTTACACTGGGCACTTAAAATTAGGAGGTATCTTTAAATTGGAGGTGAAAATGCACACTAAAAAGAGTAGTAGAAATTAAACACTTTGTAATTGTGAGGTAAGCTAGTAATAAGTACTACATAAAAGCCCAGGAAGAATATACATTTTTATAGTGACTCTGAATTTAAATATACAACTCCTAAAGTATGCCTGCCTAAGCATAATCTGTCAGAAAATATCAAGATTACATTGAGATTTTGGAGTATTTACCTGGTTGCTATATAGTTCTTATGAGTGATTCAGATTCTATGTATTGTCTTGAAATATTTTAGTATTTTGGGCAAAGTAACTACCGGAGTTCAAACTGGTAAAGTAAAATTCTTCCCCTTTTGAAGCTAATGTCCTTCTTTAACTTATTTATTTATTTATTTATTTTTAGATTTTAGAATGCGTTTCACTTCTACAGTTTTCTTCATCTTTCCATGTGCTCTGCTTGTATATTGCATACTCCAGGGTGCATAATTTGCTAATAAAATTGTCACTTTCCAAATGTAGACTAATGACATGTTGGACTATTTCTCTTTAGAGGCTTCCACCTCTGAAGTGAATTTAGTGTTGCTTAGTTGTTTTTAAAACACTCATATCTGGATGCCTTCCAATATTCTGCAAGCAATCAGTAAGCATGACAAAAAAAGAGCGTTTTTCTTTTGTTTTAAAAATGTTGTGGCTAAATTATATTTGCTTTTATTTAGAACACTAAATGAGATATGTCTCCATGGCTCTTTAGATGTTTAAAGTTTTCCCTGTCAAAGTTAGTTTCACTGTACTGGAAATCTTTTGCTCAAAAAGGATTAAGATATTCATTTCTACCCCATCAAAAGAGATCTCTTCCTTAGTAAGAAGTAAAACTATTATTTTTATTTCAATGAATTTAAGCTTCAATGCCAGCTCTCCTTGTTGTTACAGTTAAGCTGTGGCACTGCCATTTTTTAAAAAAATGTTAAATATTAAATATTATTTTAAAATGGATAGTTTTCTGCATAAGAAAAAAATGTTGGATCAGTACAGCAACAAATTCCATCTTCACAAGGTTTTTCTATAAATTAGACTTTCCTGTGTTAATGTTTCATTTTTTATTCTCTGTTCTATCTGAGAGTAATAATAAGGGTTCAAGTATTTGTCAAAACAAAAAATGTCATTTTTTTTATTATTATTGTTGTTGTTCTTATTGTAAATAATAAACACTGTAGCTAGATGTTATGTCCTAGAATTGAATGTCCTAGAGTTAATATGTTAGAAATTAAGTAAAAATTAATAGAAAGACTGCTACATCTGGAAGACTGCTAGTGCATATTTCTTAGGATAGGTTAATATTTGTATTTAATAAAATGGGAGGTAAAAAAAGGAAGACCTTATTTTATGTCACTGAGTTGCATCAGACTTGTGCTTTTAGTTGCAGACAGACTAATACACTTATTTTTTGATGTATAATGGAATCCTCACAGAATTTGTGTTTTATTTATTTATTTTTCTAGTGTTGGATATTTATTTATTTATTTGTTTGTTTAAACAAATTATGATTCTATGTTGCAACATCAGAGTGTATGATTCCTACATGTAATGTGTATATATATATATATATACATATATTAATGACTTTCTGGATCTTATTGTTGCACCCATAAAGATAACATTTAACATCCTGTCACAAGGGGAAAATGATATGCACTTCATTCAGAAGAAAGAAGAAGCAATATGATTTATTGATAACAAAGCTTATGTGACTTAACAAAGATTCAATGTTGTCGAGGTGCACCTGATTATAATTGGAAGATATACTTAATTGCACACTTTATAAAAGACACTATATACTACTCAAAGGCACTAAATGAAAGACATTATATACTACATAGAGACTGTATAAAGAACCAGGTTAGGTGACATTACATTTAGGAAACCCTTCCATTGAGTCATGAGGTTCAGAGTGGACCCCTTGCTTTCTGTTTCTCCTGGAACAGAAGAATTAAGCAGCCTAGGTGCAGCTGAATCCACTCCTAGTCCCAGACTTGGTCAACGATTTATGTCTAAAGGTTTATATGCATTATGTGAATCCTTTATGAATCCTCCTTAGCTAAGACTATCAAGTGTGATCACAAAGCACCAATAAAACACGTTAGCATGCTGTTAACTTTCTCAATCTGCTTACTGACTATCTGTAGCAATAAGGGTGCTCAATCTGCAGAAGTAACCTTGGGAGGCATCCCTGCCAAGGGGAGGTCCTGGCATGTAGTCCACTGTCATCTCAGGAGAGTTCAAAGGGCTTTTGGGTTACTTACAGGGTAAGATGATTGTTTTATGGTCATACCATATTGCATACAGATGTCAGTTTCTTCCAAATTTGGCTTAAGTTGGACTTTCTCCCAAATTTGGACAGCCCTGGAGGTGGGGTGGATGATGACAGTGTATTGGTCTTCCATCTCCCCTGAATCCAGGATACAGCCAGAGTGACCAGACGCATCCATCACAATGGCCATTGATGGTTATCTGCTTAGGCCAGATGCTCTTCTTAAGGGGGCCATCATACATCCTTAGACAGTAAGAGTAGAGAGAATGTGAGCAATTAACCTGAGCAACATTTCAGTTTTATGCTGTATGTTTATCCCTTATTCCTCTGTCTTCATTTTAATAACATGGAGAATTTTCTAGTTATAAAAGAGCAATTCATATATTATGCCCTTATAAGCACAAGATGGATTTTCTTTCTCTCAAGGTCAGACACAACAGAAAAAAGTAGATATCAATGAATCTTTTTTTTTTTTTTCTTAATTTTTATTTCCTGCAACATTTTTTTCAATACTTTGTTGTTACTTCTGGAAGTAATATTCAGATAACTTTGGAACTAGAGTTCTGAAACCTGAGTGGACTTATGAGTGGGAAACTTCAAAGAATCAATTTTGGTTAGGGAGTTGGACCACCAAATGCTGATCTCTTCAGGGAATGGAATGTTTCATCTTTCCCTCAAGAATTTCAATGATGTGGAAATATTCTAGGGAAGATTTCATTTGAAAAGTATATTCACCAAGGGATAAAAATAAGTAAAACTAATGAGAATGTGGGGATGGCATTCGGAGGAGCTCTTTTACAGCTTTTTCACAAGTAGCTGCAAACATAAAAATTTAGCTTTTGCTATGATTTTTTTTTCTCTCATCTTTTCTGTCTTATTTATTAATAAAATGCACGTAGTTTTTGCTTATAATAACAATAATAAACCTAGGTCACACAATTGTATTAACTACTAGAAAAATAGGTAATGTTCATTTGAAGGATGGTAAGTAACTGTAAATGGAATTGAAACAGCATAAACAATCATAATTAATTGTTTTACACATCTTCTATTTGAGAGATGGCATATAAGCCGTGAGTGTTTGGATTTAAATCTAGGCAAGTTAATAGTGAGGATTCCTAGGACTGATTCATTAAAACATAATAGATACCTCTGATGAAGATATCACTGTTAATGAAGTTTCCAGTTTTTTTGTTTTGTTTTGTTTTGTTTTGTTTTTCTTTTAAAGGAGAGATTGAGAGGGAGGTGAAAAATGCTCAAGATTTTGTTGCTCAACAACTTGTTGCTCAACAGACTATCAAAAATGTTTTATCACAAAGGGAAAACATAATTACTTGAGAGCCATGTACATCATTACACAGAAACAATCAAAGGGGTTGCCTGAAAATTTCTGGATAAGCAAATTTTGATCACTCCATACTTCATTTTTACACCTCCATAGACAAGCAGTAGAAGAAGAATGAATCATACAAAATTAATGCAATCACTGCTCCCAGAACTAGTTATCATCATTTATTTTTCCATGTCACACTTCCATAAAAGCATACTTGTTAATTTTTGCAACACACCTCTCTGAATTATTAGAATGTACTGGAGACTGCAACCTGAAGGCTAACAAACTTGTAATAACGTATGGTATCTGATAGACAGCAAATTGCAAGTGGAAATCCTAATGAGAGAGATGATAGGCACTGCAGTGACCAATATTCTACGTAGATATTAGCTGAGAGAAGGTAAATTAGTTAAGGTGAAAGCTGAAAATTTAAGATGTTGCTAGCTACACTGGTAGATATAATTACGTTATTTGAATGCCATTGATTAGCAGGAGATGACACTAACCCAAGAGGTACTTTAGAGTTTTTTATTCCTGTGGATGGAAATGATTTAATGCAAATCGATATACTGTATGAAAAATTCCCTTCCTTCCTCTGTTGGAAAAGATTTTCTAGATTTTTTTTTTTTTAGTGTCAGTCTGTCATAACATTTTTACATCTGTGAATAAGATAGTTCCTATCTCCTGAGAGATTTTGAAAGGATCATAGCCTTTGCTGAATCCTGGTTTTGATAAAGTATTTTATTTGCCGGTAAAGGACATTATGAATTTATATACAATAATTATGTTTATTAAAATACAGTCAAGTTACTATACTGATGCTGCAAGGTTTTAATAAAGAGCTCTTGAAATCAGGATAAGTAGAGACTAGTGCTATATATGAGTATATCATGGGAAGAAAAAATGCGATTCATGGTATCCAGTCAAAATTTTCATAATCAGTAACTCAGTAGTTAAAGAATAAATTCCCCAGAGGATGGGAAACTTCAGATGCACGGTTGTTTGCAGTCAGCACATACTGTTGTACAAATGGTAGATATATATATTTTTTTTTCCCTTTTTTCTTTCCTGCAATTATTCATGTATGCTCACTCATGTTATTTACTAGTGGGTATGCTGGAGATAACAGATAAAGAAAACTAGCACACTTTTTAAAAAATTTAGATTCTGAAACTTTATATATCAAAAAAAAAAAAGTATTTCTTAATAAAACACTAAAAATTAATTGGAAAAATTTGAAGATGATCGTTACACATAAGCTTTGGAAATAATTAATAACTCAATAATGGGGATTGTTGATGTGGGGATTGTTTTTTGTTGTTGTTGTTGTTGACTTGTTTGTTTTTCCTATCATTTAAACATTCTACTGGGATATGAAATAAAGCTTACTTCCAAAGTCCTAAAATGGGCAAGGATCAAGGGGAAAGACAAAATACAAGCAATAGCAGCTACCACTACAGTGATTTGGCAGCAGGCATTGACTTGTTAATTGCATTTCTTTTCCTTCTTTAATTTATTTATTCATGTTTCTTGCCATAGTGTTATCTCTGTGTTTTGTTGTTGTTGTTGTTGTTTTTAGTTTTACTTAAAAAAAAAATATATATATTGTCTCTCCACAATACCTGATTCTGCTGTCATCTTCTGTCTGCTGCCCTGAGCAACTGACAAAGCTGCTTTGCTTAAAACGTGCTTTGTTCCTGCCTACTGTGGCAGAAATCTATCTACTGCATAGATCTTCAAGAAAGCTTGTTTTGATTTTTCAACTTTTAATAAAAAAGGGTGAGTAGAGTTCTTTCTGTGTTTGTATCACAGAATAAAAAGGATTTCAGAAAGATATGGATACTTCACTTCAGTTTCTAATGTCTGTATAGACACACATCTTCTATGAAGTACAGAAGAAATAAGAGCCATTAAAAGTTACATGAAAAATATTTCTGTTCTGAAATACCACAGTACTGAATGCACATGATTTTACATGTCCAGAAGTTCTGGTTAAGTTCACTGACGCATTTTAACAAATTACCATGCTCAGCAGTGCTGCTCCATAAGCAGAGTACAAAGGCAAAATGGGTCACATACCTTTCTGGTGCACAATCTGATAAATAAATTTTAACTTCCAAATGAGATCATTGTTTTCCATATTTCGAATGCTGCTATAGAGTCATAACTTCCAGCATAGGCATGGCAACAAATTGCTCCAACTTAAGCTGCTCCAACATTTCATTCTGAAACAAACACTAATAAGACACCATATTATTTTTCATCTATACTTAGTGTCAGTTCCGAATAAACTATAAGAATAGGTTCAAAAATTGACAAATTGTTAACTTTGTTCTATAAATTATTAGACTTTCTTTTCTTCAAGGTTTTTCTTCGTGATAAATAATTAGAAAATCATACAAAGCTTCTTTATATACAAATATACAGTTCTTTAATATATATTTAGGTATTCAAGTAGGATAAAAGAACAGTAGAATGTGCCACCTTCCTTGCTACTTAGCTGCAGGGGTCACACTATACCCCTCTTCATGTTCATTTTGTCTTGGTGTTGTCAAATATAACTTGTTTCACCAGTTATTCAAATTACTTACAGATAGTTTGTTACATCTCTAGCATCATAAGAACATCTGTCACATTATGCTGCACAGAAGTCAACACTGACTTTGCTTTTAAAACTTACAGTTCTCTGGCAAATTTTATACAAATTACAGGCTGAGTTTACCTCCCCAACCTTTTCAAAAGCGAAGTTTTAATTTAATTCTGTTAAGTAATTATCAGAAGGAGGATGTACAAGAAGGAAGCTAAACAATGTGATGTTCTGATGTTTCCAACTAAATATGCAACCCCATTCCCCCCCTGCCCCCCCCCCAAAAAAAAATCTGTTAAATCTGGAAAAATCACAAAGAAACTTTACATTTTAAAAAATCATCACCCCTCCACAATTTTGTATAGATTATTTCAGCTATCATGTTCAGTCATCTGAAGGTGTCAGATAACCTCTTGACAGAAGAGACAAATGTTTAGTGTACTAGTCATGTCTATTGCACCAATGTTTATTTGAAAAAAAAATGTGGAGGGCAGAGAGAATTATCAGCTTTTATATTCAGTTATAATATGCTTGCTACCATATGGTAGCTGCAGTGTGCTTTCATAGTCTGCAGAGTTTTTTAGCATGACAATAAGCATATGCCAGTTCTCTCAACCTTTGAAGAAGAAATGACTGTAATTTGAAATTTAAAAAATACAGTGTTCATCATTGTTTCTTTTTCATAGTTTTAACAGAGTATGTTTTCCTGTATTATACTAAGTATTACTGGGAGAAGAAGGTTCAGATAATTTTAGAATCAAGTAAATCAGTGGAGAAAAAAATGCTGAAAAAACATTCACAATGTTTATCAGAGCCAAAAAAACTGTTGTGTTGATATGTAAGATCTACCAACAGCAGTACACAGTCCACTCTCTTTGTAACTTTCTGAAATATTAAACCAAGTGGTCAGTCACTAGAGGGCATCAAATCTGTGGCCTAAGAAAGAAAGAAAATCGGCCATTTTAATAAAACAAAGTAAATTTACATCTCTGTGGCCCAAGTACTGCAGATCAGAAACCAAATTGTGTATTTTCAAAGACATTTTATGGTGGGTGTTACCCCCTCCCCCATAAAATTATACAATATTAAGCCATTAATGATAATAATAATAGTAACAATAATCAGGAGTAATATTGAAAGTCTGACTCACAGCCTCAAGAGAAAGATCAATGCAGAGCTAAAAAGTGGAGAAGCAAGAAGACATAAAATATCTTCCATTGCAGTTTACCTTCAAGTCAAGGTGATTTCAGAAAGACAAAAAAATGACCAGAGAATTATATGCCTTGTATACTGTCTCATATCCTTTGTTTGGTATCTTCTAAATATGAGTTTCTTTTCAAGACCACTAAACCTATTTTTACCTCACCTCTTACCATCCCTCTTTGTCACACATCTTTATGTTCATTCTTAATTCACCATCAGATGTCTTCTACATTTTAAGGTGTTTTCCTTTTCTGGAAATGGAAATCCTTTCATGTACTACTTTTATACATTTCGAGGATTCTTATTGCCTAGAAAGAAAATTTGCAGAAGAGGACATTTTTATTGTGTGTAGAGAATAAGGAAAAAGTTTTAGTTACGGAATAACTCTTGGGTTGAATGTAACAATGTTTTTATAACTAGTATTTCAGGTAAATTGGGTAAATTTAGACACTTTCCTTGTTATAGAATAAATGTTTGTCAATTTTTACTAAACAAAACCTAATCATTTAACTAATACAATAAAGTGATTCCAGTACACTTAAATTATTTTTAGCTAAATTTAAGGTAACATCAATCATATTAATTTGATATTGATTGTTACTGCACTAGATCTAGAGTTACATACACATTTACTCATTTGTAAGATGAAAGTATCAGTTTTGTGACCTAATCACCTTTTACCTACCTTATTGATTTTTAAACTTGTAGAGGCTTAGTACACAAATCGTGACTAGTTTGATCTGAAGTTCCAAGAAGTAAAAGTATCCACTCTTTTCTGCATGCAGAACAGTTCGGTAATTTCAAAATCTTCCAGGAAAGTGTTAATATAAAATCAGAAGAGATAGAAATAATAATAATAAAATAAAAAATCCCAAATTCTCAAGGAGAAAAAAAAAAAAAAAAAAAGACTGTACAACTATTTCCTTTTCTGAATTCTTTGAGAAAATACAATACACACATTACACATGGGATATAATTATAGAGGACTCTGAGCCAGTAAAAGGTGACTTTGATAAATATGAAGTAGTATAACCCACCTCTCAGGGTTTCATTTTTGTCCTATATCTCTAGCTGTCTTAAGAACATAAGTATTTCAGAAAATCTTAAGGGAGGCTGTTAATCCTTGAAGCTTTAAAAATGATTATCCAGAAGAGAAGAGATCTGATAAATGTATTTTGCTTCCCCCACATTACTGCAATGACTGTATTTCTTTCTCACCTGGACACCTACAAGGGTACTAACCATATCACCTTAACATTAAACTTTCATTCATAGAATATTGCCTTGCTATATAAAGCTTTGAAGTCAATGCTTTAAATCTAGCAATAATCTAAGGGGTTGATTATTATTATTTATTTTTTTTTTAGTGCTGTCCCAAATGTGGATAGGAGAGTATATAAAACTGACATCTCGTGGCATTTCTATAGTTATCATTGCAGTTTTTAACCTGTCAATGATCTCCCCATCAAACATATTGCAGGTGCTAATGACAAAAAAGCATACTCATTCTGTTTTCCTGATTGTATAGAATTCTGTCATTTGCTCAGTTTTGAAGCACATTTTGGCTGATAAGTTCTCCAGAAGTCTGTAAATAAAGAACAATTGTTCTACTGTTTAGAACCGACAAGAGATTGTAGATGTATATAATTGTATATATAATGTATATAGCATTGTATATAATGAAAGCTTTATTAAAAACTTAAAAGGGGATATGCAAATTCAAGTTAGAAAGTTCTATAAGATTCCACTTGCTATAAATAGTACTAAGAAGGCAGTATATAACACTGAAAGCTGTTAGAAAAGTATTGCTGTTCTACAAAGCAAATCCTCTTGATAGACTGTTTTAACACATCTATTTATGACTTTTCCATTTGAACAGATGTCATTTTCCATCTGAAGAGCAGAATAGCATACAGAATACCTACCAAAGGAAAAAGGAAAATAGAATAAGAACAGACATTTCAATGTCAGCATTTAGCTAAGCTGTGTGGGAGCAACTTATACATTTTTCTAAATAAGGCATATCTTTTAGACTGTTGCATGAAAAATTACTTTAATTTTGTAAGTATGGTGAGCTCAACAAATACTGGATTAATCATCAGGTTGAAATTCCACGTATGTTTTGATTTCTCAAATAATTATTTTTATTTTATATTATTTTCCTTTAGCTTAATTTGCAGACAAAAACATATAATCTGTCTGGTTACCATTATATATCATAATCATCATTTTCATATGATTAAGAAGTAAAGCAGAAAAACTCTCAAAGAATGAGAGTTGGAATGAATTATTAAAATAGACTTGCTGATATCTAGTATTAAACTTTCTTGTGGAGTACCCTCAGTCATTTTACTAAAAATGGGAAACATAACAAACCAGCCCCACTACATCTAATACTCTAATACTCAAGTTCCTTTAAGTCAATGGATGCTTACAAACCGTATTTAGTTTTAATTAATAAATGAATTTGCAGCTAACATTGAAATACTGTGTTTTCAATATTTCTCTTTAGCCCAAAAAGTAGTAAATACTGTTCTCTTAGGGATATATCATCAACAGATTCACATAAAATCCCTGAAAATTATTGAAAATGTCATAAATATAAGACATAAAGTATGACAAATACCTCAGAATGATTTGTGTATGTTACTCCTATCCTCTCATGAACTAAGGTTTGTTGAGTATAATTTTTGCTTATGTTATAGCTACTTGTAACACAATTTTTTTTTACATTAATAATTATTGCAGATTATATCATGCTTGTTGAGCTGTTATTGTAATGTTGACCAAAGCAATTAAAATGAAAAGAATCATAGGTCAAGGATCTTTGGCTACTGTCACATTGTCCATTTACAACAAGAGAGAATTTGACTGGACTCCTGTCACTAAGATTAACAACTGTTAATTCCAAACTTCATCAGATTAGATAACAAAAAATAAAATGTTAGAGAAAATGAAAATTCACTGTTAAGAGATATGTTTGCCATGAACTCAGAATCAATTTGTACAACACAGTTTACCCCTTAATAAATAAGCTTAGAATTGGGATGTATTTTTAGAAAAATTTCACTTACATAGGTTTTACATAAAATTTTTCCATAAATGCTGAATTTCATTTTTATCTTTTACTAAAAATCATAACCTTCTTCTGATGTTTTAATGTTTACAGTTGTGAGTTTTTGTAGAATATTTTGTTGCATTTCTTTGTGTGCCATTTGTTTGCAGAATAATTGTTTCAGGAACATTTGTTGCATAATAAAGACATTTACACTCACGAACTTCCAGTATCTCTAAATGAAGTCCCTTTAATATTATAATATGAATATCAGGTACCTCTTAGATTCAAAGTGCCTCTGTAAGTTTGAAATTGTGTGGCAGATATAAAAATAAAATATAAATGTTTTTCTTAACCAAAAGTTATCAAAAGGGTAATAATCAGGATCTATAATAGTGCCAAATTATTTAGTACACTGAATAATGATAATTCATTGAATAATGATAATACCAGCTAGCAAGGTATGGGCAGGAAGTTTTAAAAAATGGCAGAACAAGGAAAGATTTGTTACACAACAATATTAAGATTATTTCACGGAATCACAGAATCACAGAATTGTCTAGGTTGGAAGAGACCTCCAAGATCACCAAGTCCAACCTCTGACCTAACACTAACAAGTCCTCCAATAAACCATATCACTAAGCTCTTTTAAAGACCTCCAGGGATGGTGACTCAACCACTTCCCTGGGCAGCCTATTCCAATGCCTAACAACCCTTTCAGTAAAGAAGTTTTTTCCTAATATCCAACCTAAACCTCCCCTGGTGCAACTTTAGCCCATTCCCCCTTGTCCTGTCACCAGGCACGTAGGAGAATAGACCAATCCCCACCTCGCTACAGCCTGCTTTAATGTACCTACAGAGAGCGATGAGGTCTCCCCTGAGCGTCCTCTTCTCCAGGCTGAACAATCCCAGCTCCCCCAGCTGCTCCTCGTAAGACTTATTCTCCAGACCCCTCACCAGCTTCGTTGCCCTTCTCTGGACTCTCTTGAACACCTCTAATTATTTATTATTTATTTCTCCAGATTAGAAGTGAAAAACTAACCCAAATATCAAATTATTTTTTTCCAAAAAATATGTAATCTATTTACACGCAGTTTAAGAATTTCTTCACAGTTTAAGGATTTAATTTCTTGCCATTATAAACTGTTCCTAAAACCTCTTACAAGGTAAGAACTACATGTAAAAGAAATTATTTTCTTAGATGGCAGAGCTGTTTTAACGATTGAAGACTGGCATAAACACGCTATCAGTGAAGTCCAATTTTGAACTGGAGGTAGTTATCTAATGAAGGACCACAGTAGTCAATGTGTCTTACTTAACACATTCTTAATAACCTTAATTGGAGAGTGAACAGCATATTAATGTAGTTCACACATGACAGTAATTGAGGTTCATGGACAGTAATCTGTACAGAAAAAATTACTTGCATAGAGTTTAGACAACCAGAGATATTAGGAGAAAATAACATCAAAAGCTACAGCCAATGGTCTACAGAAAATGGTCTAGTATAAACTTCTATGGATAAAGAAAATAATTTCAAGCTAGATGATTGTTTTCATGGTCTAGGGAGAATACAATATAATACAATAATACAATATAAGGTCATTTATTTGCAGTCTTAAGAAATCTTTTTAAGTTTTAATTCTGTTTGTCTCACAGTACCTCTGAATGATGTTCTGTATTCCAAATAAAGACCATTTTCCAGCTGACATAACATCAAATCATGAAAAAATGAAAATTAGACTTCTTACCTCACTTAGCAGAATCAATTTTTAGCAGAATTATGTAAAAAAAAAAAAAAAATCAGCCATGCTTACGAGTATCATTTGTGCATTAGTTACAATTTTTACTTTTCATATAATTTCTCTTCTGTCTCAGTTTATGTAAATTCCCTGAACATTTATAGGAATATGAAGATTTTTACCCAAAACAACTGAGTTAATGCTGTGAAAGCTTTTGTTCAAATGCCATCATTACTCTTTTCTTGTTCAGCTTCTTGTCTTGGTTGAATCGGTCACCTGAACTTTCTGAAAGCATTGAGTAAACTTCACTATTTATACACAGAAGTCCTCCTTGTTTACTGTTCTGTTGCACAACTCTAATACTTTGATCCAAAATAAGAATTTCTAGAATTAGGTATTACTTTTTTATCTTTCCATTTATATTTATTGTCTTTATGAATCCAAAATCTCATAAAATTGACTAGCTTTGTGCATTATCTGCTACCGTTTTAATGGATGAAAGTTTTGCTGACATGTTAAATGTTTAATAAAGAGATTTGGATAATGCAAAAACACTCCCAGTACCAATATGAGCTCAAGCCGGATGTACAGATTAGTACTCTCAAATATTCTCCTAAAGCTGTGCCTCTGATGGATATGTAGATAACCATAAATATTTTAAGTTTTTCATGTTCTCAGATTATTTGGATTTGCCCAAATATGTTGACCTGGATCTACTCAAAAGATTTGTATTAGATTCACCTTCTTAATTTTAGAAAAGAATACCAATACAGGCATATTTACTTAATCATTTAGACAGAGATTCAGTTTCTAGAATTTTGAAAGAGGAGCTTATTTTCTTTATTTTTTCTCCACCAGGTAACATAACTTTACTCCAGGTAACATAATTTATGTAACTTTGTTTATTTATCACCCTTTTCATTTTTTTAATAGTCTGAAGGGAGAAGAAACGGCTTATAGAAGATAGGAATTTTCTCCTATAAAAACAAATAAATAAAATTCCATTCTTCATTAAAAAGAAAGAATAAGAGAAGTATAGTTAGAGGAAAATAAAACTTGAACATGTTTCTGTCATCTAGACAGGTCATAAGGTATTAATCCAACACACAGTAAAGGATCTGACTATCCTGAAGCATGCTTGTCTCCAAGAATGTGAAAAAATCTGTTTTGTTAGTTTTCTCTTTTTAGTTTACTAGGTATAGTTTTCAGCTGGTATAAAATAGTAACATAGCACTCTTTTCAAAATATAATTTTATATTTATGAATCTTTGTCAAATTTTCTGACAGGTTCAGTTGTGTAGTTTTTGTCTTTTTTCCCTTTTCATGTTCTTTGTTGTGAGCCTTGTAGTACATTTGTCCTTTTGATAAAATGAAGCTAGCGTAAAACTGTTTTATCAAGCCTGGGTATTTTGCCTCGCTTGTTTGCTGGGGAAAAACAAACAAACAAACAAACAAAACACATTCTGATATATGGTTATATGTCAGTCATTTACTGACCAGTTTCCTAACTCCATAATTTGAGTCCATATAAAATTGCATCCCTTTCCACATTATGCCCTTTTTCAAGGTCAAGGTTTCAGAACGTTGGGTTGCTAAGAAGCTGAAGTAGTAGTACACAAAGAACCATAAATAAGAAATACGATATTTCAGTTTTAAAATAGAAAAATATTGCTTTCCTTTTATTGCTATTTGCCCTCCCATTTAAGCTGTGTCTATTTCTATACGCTCTGTGTTATATATATGGTATAGTTTTCTAGTTTCTTGACTTGGGAGATAGTATTCCAGCAAAGAAAGTATCTACCTGATGCTTGCGAACTGTTCTTATATTCAAATAATAATTCTTTTCAGTATTCTTTTTATTAGTAAGCCTTTAATAATTGCTTCCATGCTAATCATTGTTTTCAGTGATTTGTAACTTCTTCCAATGTTGGTATTCCTGGATATTTTTTTCCCAGCTTGATGCTACTTAAAATTTCATATAATTTGATAAAGTTTTTATTAGGAAAAATACTGTGACATTTAAACTCTTCCTAGAACAACACCTTAAACATCTTGAAAAAGAAATAACTTTTAGCTAATGTAATAAACTTACATTCTGACAAGGAACTGACCATCACTGAGGAGAACACTGCTTTCTCTAAAGAAGTCCATATTTATTTTCAGTAATACATCTCTGAAGTAGGATAACTAATTTTTTTATTGCCTTTCTTATTGAAGCGTGACCTCGAAACAACACGTTTCCAGCAAGAAAGCATTAACCTGTATTTTTCTTTTTTTTTTTCCCTAGATATTCATGATTCAAAAGCAAAAGAAATACTTTCTCTTTAAAAATGACATGACAGAAAAGTTATTCTTTTTTCAATAGAACATAATAGAAACAGAGAAGAACATTTCATACACTTTCAGATCTCTAAATTTGGATTTAGAAAATAGAAGAAAAAGAAAAGAAGAAAATAGAATGTTTTATTTATGCTATATTTATATTTTATATATAAATAGCAATGACAATGTAAAGGTGAGAAAGAAAGAAAGAAAGAGAGAGAGAGAGAGAGAGAGAAAGAAAGAAAGGAAGAAAGAAAGAAAGAAAGGAAGAAAGAAAGAAAGAAAAAGAAAGAAAGAAAGAAAGAAAGAAAGAAAGAAAGAAAGAAAGAAAGAAAGAAAGAAAGAAAGAAAGAAAAAGAAAAAGAAATAATCCAGTATTTTTTGTATTACTGACATCCATTAGAAATGCGACAAGTTAAGGAAGTTGTCTGAATTGGACAAAGCAGAGACTTGGATCCTAAATGATGCTCTAAATACACATCTATTGTCCATTTTGAACTCTCTCAGTTTCTCCAGTTTAGATAGGCTGTTATATAATGACATGATGGGTTTTGTTTGATTGTTTGTTTTGTTTTGTTTTTCACAGAACTATTTACTTTCAAGGAAACATTTTGTTTTTAACAGATCAGCATTTTCTGCTTAATGCTAGATACACTCCTAATCTGCACTTTATAGCTGTCTCATCTGTAATATATATGACCGTGTATATATATATATATATATATATATATATATACACAACCTTTCCATATATCATGTTTGGTAAATACTTTCTTCTAAATATTTAATTAAATAAATGAATAAAAAGTTCTTCCAAATAGTAGTTCTACTTCTCTTGCTGACCATAAATGACATCTTTCTTGTCTATATTATTATGACACCTGTTTCCCAGTGATCTCTCCAACATTTCAATGTAAGTTGCTGTGCTTCCTATTAAGTGCAAGAAACATTGGAATACACCTTACAGAGAAAGCACATTCACTTTTTCTCTTTAAAATCCCGGAAATGTAAAAATTGTGATTCCACACTTTACTTTCTACTATGCCCATCCAATTTACTATCTTCATGAAGAGCACTGGCTTTAAAACATATTTAAGTTCACTTCTAGCCTATTCATAGGCATAATGGCTTAGTCCTAGGTAATAGTCTTATTTTTCTGAAAAAGTGGGAAATTCATTAGTGACCACCTGTTCCTCAGTTTTCTGGAATGATTTTTGTAGAGAGAGTTTGTGGATGGGTTGTTTGCTTTTTTTTTTTTTTCCTTTTAACATAGTTTCTACAAAGTAGAAAAGTAGTTCATCTTAGCCCTGTTTGTTTATACATGGATGTGAACATGCACAAATTCAGAAATGAAACACCACACTACACAGGGCTTAGGAGCTAAAACCTTAACTAATATAAGTGTACTTCTGCCCAGCTAAAGATGTTTCATTCAAGTAGTCTGGCTGGATCAAGGTCAAATTTGCATTTCTTTTGGACACTTTTAATAAACTGACCTCTAAATGTTCAATTTCAAAAAAAAAAAAAAAAAAAAAGCTTTAGAAATAGAGTTTAGTATTGCTGAACACTGAGTTCAGCATTTAACTTCCAATGGCCTAATCAGAAAGTGAAATAAGGCATCTGATAATGACCCTTACAGGTACAAACATTAAAATTGAAGCTGTTGGTGCTAAGTTCCTTACCTTTTCTCTTACTTCTTTGTTTTCCCCCCTCCCCCAATCAAATATTGAATTATTCATTTGGTTTAAAGAAGTTTTGAAATTATTTAATTAGCTTCAGTGGAATAACATACTTATCACCAAACATTAAAAGCTTCCCACTCAAATCCCCAGTTAAAATAATAACTTAAAAAGGAGTTTAAAACAGCCTACTAATTTGTCAAAAAACTAAACACATATCAAAGCTGCAAAGAGGCTTATACTTTAAGTATGTTAATTCAACAAAATAGAAAATGATCTAATTACCAGTATTACTCATCCTAACTTTTTGATACTGCCTGTTCAGGAGCTACAAGCACTCAGTGTGGTGTTTCTAAAACACTTCTTCCATTGGCTTCATTTCATAAACACAGTCTACCTATATGTAACCAATATATAATCTGTGATCTACATCATATTTGTCTACCTAATGTCTTTCCATCAAGAAATTTACAAGGTCACCCTTTTGAATGAATTTAGCGATGAAACAGCAAGCTTAAAAAATGTAATCACATGGCCTTTCATTTAATATTGTTCTTCAGTAAGACCTATATTATCCGTTATCCTCAACTGAGCCTCTTATTCTGTAATATACTTGAATCTATTAGTTTGTAAAAATAGAGAAATCAATGTTATAGAAATAACAACTCTGTATTCAAAACACTTTAGATTGTGTTTTCATTTAAAAAAAAAAAAGAAAAGAAAAAAGAAGCAGAAATGAGGGATTTTTCACTTCTTAGCATATTTGAGACTGGGAAACAAAATTGTAAGAAGAAACATGACAGCACTGAAACGCAGATTTTCCAACACTTACTGACACTTTTTCAAAAGGCATTCCAGAAATGAGAAAAAAGAATCTTAAGGCATTTTTTTTCCTAAATCACTTCTGCATATTCATGCTAAAATGTGTACATAATTAACAAAATAAAACTGAAGTTTATGCTTTTCATTCAGCACCATAATCAGCTAGCGTGAAGAAATAACAAAATGACAAAATCACTAATTTTGTTAAAATCATTGACTGGCAAGTCAAAAATTTTCCTGTGTAGTCTATCCATAAGGAGAGTTGCAGGCATTACTAGATATTGGCATATGTGCAATATATGCAATTTTCAATATATGTAATATATGGAAATATGCAGGCATATTTCTCTAGAGTAAGAAAAATAGGTTCTCTATTGTTTCTGTCCATGATGAAACTTACTTTGGTTTATTCTGGGCATTTTGACTGCATACATTACAGTACGTTACAGAGATCCTTCAGAGACTCTAGTGAACTGAGTAATTTTACCAAATTAAATGCAGATATAGTATATATGCATAACACTGAAATTTCACTAACAGTAATCTAGTACAAGGTACATGCATTTTGGGGTCATTCCTAGCTTCTCCCTACCAAATGACTTTTACAACAGCAGACCTCTTCTTAAACCTCCTTTGGCAAAAAGTCTGGGTGAATAGCAGACAACAACCTTACTTTGTTCTTACTGTCTTTTACCACAGTGCTGAGATTTTTTATTACAGATGACCAATTTTTGATTATCTCAGGAAATATTGACAAACAATATAAGCTCAACATCATTATTGGCCCACCAGTCTTTCTATTATATGAGCACCTTCCTAAATCCTAAATTCTACTTCTTGGCACATGCAGCTTTCTAATCGAGAAATGGGTTAACAGGTCAAACCTGTTAAGGTTTGATATCGGCACAGGAGGGAAAGAAGGGAAAAAAGTTCTCTTCTGAATACAACTTTGCTCAGTCATGCCTAAGCAGAGGGAAGCTCCATCATTTTATTATAAACATCATTTTATTATAAACTTCATCATTTTATTATAAACTCTCACAAAAAAACTGTTCGGGATAATTTTGAAAACTGTGTAAAAACTAAACTCAAACTCTGTACACATTGTACTGTCAAAAAGAGTTTGGTCACTTGCAAGAAAGCAATTTACAGCTTTGATTATTAAGCAATTTCATAGTGAATTCTCCCCTCTTAGTGAAAGCAAAACAAAACAAAACAAAACACCACCACCCCCAAATAATAATAAAACCTTACACAGAACAGAAAGCGTTTGAAAAAATCTATTTTTAACAAATTTCTTTTAGGGATAATTTAGAACAGAAAACTGACCTGCTAAAGAGACATCATAATCTACTTTTCAGAGTATCTATTCTATGAAACATTATCCATTATTCTACAACTTAATTTCAGCTTAATTTATGCATGTCATGGAAAAAGCTTCCTGATATCAGGTCTGGCTGTGTGTAGGGTTGTGCAGGGAGATCAAGCTGTGCTACTGTTTAGGATCCCTGCCAACCAAGTGACATTTCCCAGGAACATAAGTAGAATTTTAAGGAGTTGTCTTTGTCCTTCTTAAACAGTAGGGTTAAAGGGGACCTAAGGAGAAGAAGAAGAGAGAAAGACTTAACCTGATAGTGGTACATACAAGGTAAAAAGGAAAATAGTAAAGTTATTCTGAGCAAGGTACAATGTTCCCTTTAAGAATAAATGAAGGAAATTATTGGTTTGTCTTTTGCAGAAGGCTCCAATTTTGATTGTAAACTGTAAATTAATTGGAATAGGTTTTCAAGATAAATTTTTAAATATTTAGCAGCTCTGTTAAAACTAATGAAAAAAGCAAGACTATATTTAGAGTTTGTTAGGCTTTATTCCCAGAATTTTGGGAAGCATGTTTAGTACTGCAGGTGAAAGAAGAGACAAATAATATTTTTGATAAAACAGTATTGAAAGCTGAGACATTGTTAGCCAGAACTAACAACCTCTAAGAGAGGAGTCCAGAGAGTAGTCCGGAGACTAAGAGCACTGCCTCGCTATGGAGCCTAACAGTCTGAGAGCTTTTAATAGATGAGGGAGCTGAAAGCAGGTGTCTGACTAGTCTCTGGTTTTTTTTTTTTCAGAAGAGCTAGCATGCTGTCTCCAAAGCATGGAACTCAGTCTCTGTTTCTGGAGTTGTAATTTTCAGCATTTCTAGATTATCCTTCAACTAACCTTTTATGTCACATACAAAATTTAGAATTCCTGTCACAAACGAAGTCTAAGCCTGACCTAAAGTAAGGACTTCTAATTTTATGGCTTGGAAAATTGGTCTTGTAGTATAAAGGAGAGTTTTGCATTATTCAGTGTCAGTCATCACATGTATTTATTTACCATCTGCATGTCTATTTAAATTTTATTTCTGAGCTGAAGGTGAGACACAGTATATTATGTTTAAAAATTACTGACTGTAAGAAGAGCTATATTTCTTCCCTCTCCTCAAGATACTGGGCTGAGTCTCCCACATCTTGTTATCTGTGGAGCCCAAACCCTACCCAGAAGGAAACCTTCAGCACATAGCTCACTCCCACAGAACTGGGATTGCTGCAGTCTTTCATGCTGGCCGTCAACAATAGGGGACACAAAGAAAGAGCTCAGCTTTCCAGAATAAGTATCTCTTCTTTCCTGAAGAAAGATAAGCTCTGTGTGGCAAAGACAGAGGGATCATTCTGCAATAAGATAGGCAAGCTCTTAAAAATATATAAATAAATATATAGATAAATATATATATAAATAGTAAAATAATATTTTAAAATTTATTTGTTTTGGTAGGAAAAGAACAGTTAAACCCTTTAATGATACCAAGATGGTGAGATAACTTGTTTATATAATAATTTCAGAGATCTATTTGTTCTGTTATTATGTTTAACAGCATTACAGAATATGTAATATACCAGGTTTTCATATTTCTAACGTTTGATTAATATGTGCTAAAAGTAAAGGTTCTATTAAAGATGATGAAAAGCAAAGAACAAACAAACACCCCTAAATTAATGAAGATCCTATTTCAGGCAATGGAGAGCCCAACCCTCTATAATTTTGGTTTTCAATGATAGTTTATAGTTATGATTCCTGCAAGGTTCATCCCTCATTATCCATCATAATCCCTCAGAAGACATAATGAGTAAAATAATCAATACTAACAGAACAATTACATTTATGGTTTACAGAAAAATAAAATAAATAAAATAAAACAAAACAAAACAAAACAAAACAATACCCACCCACCCACCCCCAAATAGTATGCAAGAATTATTTCAGTTATAACCTATTTTATCAGTGCATATTTTCGTGTAAATTTTTTGAGACCTCTGGTTATGAAACACGACTGATTATGAAACACCTCTTATGAGAGGCTCTTCCAGATAAGCCAAGACCAGAACCAAAATTTTAAATGAATAGTCTTTTCGTGTATAATTTATAAGCAAGTAGATTGAAAATGAAGAAAGTAATTCACTAGCTTATTCAATATTAATTGAGAAGGAATTAAAGGTTTTGCAAGTAGACAACGTGAGAAATTTTTACCGAGTCCTATAAAACAAAGAAAATAGATTTTAAAAAGCTGTATTAAAAAGGGTAATTTAATCTATATTTATATAGTAATGTCAGATTACTAAAAGACTCTCTAGATCTTTCTATTTAATTTGCTTCTTCCCTGAACACTTTCTAGTGTGTGACAGAAAGGCCTTCCCCATTATAAAACACAACAATATTTCCCTTTCAAGTAATTGAGGAACATGAATAACCAAAACGTATAATTTTTACAAAGTAGTAAACTTTGGTAAATTTTCTGTCACTATGGCTTCACGATGATTTGAAGCAACAGGAGCAATTTTGTACAAAAGGGTTGTTTCTTATGAAAGATCTGTGGTGATTTTTTTTTCATTGTCTTCTTTACCTGCTCAAAAGAGAATAGATTATACAAGATGGAAGTAAGAGAAAGGACATCTACTGAAATTAAGAGGTGAGAACATAATATTGCTGTTAGCTTCATGAAGACCATTTTATAATATTCTCTTTCTATAGCACCACTAGACATGTAAGACAACCTTTTGGGGTTCTCTGGATGGATTTTTGCTGCATGGACTTAATTAGTGTTATCAACCCCTCATTGGTTCAACATTTTTATGGATTATATCAGGATATTTTAATCTCATGAATTTTAATAAATCTAATAAATATGCAGTGAAGTGACAGCAGCCTATTCTATTGTGGATCAAAGACTCAGAATATCCTTCAAGCTCAGGTTTAATTTTTAAGCTTTTTTTCTTCCTGAAATATTCCTCTCTTTGTAAGAGAAACGTAGGAGAGGTGCTTTTTACATAGAAACTTCTTATTTTAAGCACATACCTGAATTTTCAGTTTTATTTTAAAAACTGTTAGTCTCAGATGATTCTTAAACCTACCATTTTTTTTAAACAAATAATATTTTTAACAGTACAATATCCCCTAAAAAAGCATAATTGTTGGTGGTGTTCTCGAACCCCACAGTGAATACACATCTCCAGACTCCTCTTGGGAGAAATGAAAGGGAAATGGGCAAAGTTTTCCCAGAAGTTGATTCCTGTTTTGGCAGGGGTGTATGCATTAACACATATATTTGTAAAACACGAAAAAAGAAACAGGGAATTTAAAGCAGACTTTGACAAAGTAGTGTTTTGTAAGGTAAGGAAAAGAAACAAAAAATAACAACAACAAAAAAAAACCACTGCCATTAGAATATTATCATCAGTTCAAATGAGGTGACAGGTGCAAGTGCACCATGCTTTTTGAGAGGATGAGAAAAAAACATCCCCATTGCTGGTTTCTTGTTTGGATATATTTTTCCTTGTGCATATAACGTGACAGATAGAACTGTTGTGAGATACTGTACTTCTTAACTAGATCACAGATCACATTGATAACTTTGAGATTAAATTGTATACAGTCCTTATAAGAAATAAGCATTTGAAGTAGTGGTACAAGTTTTATTATGCTCTACTAAAGTGGAGAAGTTTTCAAAGGGAAAGACAGCTTCTTAGCTCTTTGCCTTTCCTCAGGCCTTTACTCATACCAAGGCCCACACCTGGATATATATTTTCCTTTTTTTTTTTTTTTTTTTCCCTAGATTTGTTTGAAGGACTAAAGTAGCAATGGTAAATAACAAATATGGAATAAATATGGAAATAGCTTAATGCAATATAATCATGAAACAAATAGAAACAATAGAAAATTTGAAAATGTAATGAATGAAAGAGTAATCAAAGAGTAATCTTTGAAGAATGCAGTTTTTAATGTTAAAAGCAACATTGGAAAGAACAATTTGGGCAACCAACTAGTTTGTTGATGAACTCAAAATAGCAATTAGTTTTTGACTCTTCCAGTCCAATCACAAATTAAAACCAAGTTAAAAACAAAATAGAAATATTTTAATTGTAGTTATAGACATATAGATATAGGTTCCAGAATGCCATGTGTTGAAAAAATACACTTTGCTTCTTCTTACGGTTGCTAACAATGTAAATTGAACAGCTTCATAAGCTCTTGCCATGGAAGATGTTGTTACATAAGATATTCTTGAATATGTTGAGGTTCTTGCTTTTGAAAAATATACCATCAGTGTGTCTTCCATAAAAACTCTAGTTTCATGATATTTTGAACAATACCATGCCACATACTGTAGTTTTGATATTTTATTACTTTGATAAAAGTGATAGAATTTTCTAGCAATCAAAAGCCTAATACTATTCTTAAGAGAAAGAAATACATGGTCAATTACAAGACTTCAAACATATTATTACTTCATATTGTCTTAACGTCCAGAAACACATGTAACAAAGTTATAGTTTTGCTTTCTCATAAAATATAATATATGCATTTTTGTTAACAGAGATGGACTTTTAAATTTATATTTAATAAAGAAAAAACTGCTCAATCTAAGTCCATGTCCTGTCCTTGCAGTGAGGAAGCTAGGGATGCACATGAAGTTGGGAGTGGAAAGAACCAGGACAGCTGACCCCAACTGTCCAAAGGGATATTCCATACTGTGTGACCTCCAGCTCAGCAATAAAAGCTGGGGTAAAGAAGGAGGAAGGCGAGGATGTCTAGAGTGATGACATTTGTCTTCCCAAGAAAATATGATGCATGATCAGCCCTCCTTTGGTGTAAATAGCTGAACATCTGCATGCCAATGGAAAGTAGGAAATGAATTCCTTGTTTTACTCTACTTGTGCACTCAGCCTTTTCTTCACCTATTGAGCTGTTTTTATCTAAAGCAATGAGTTCTCTCACTTTTACCTTTCTGATACTCTCCCCCATCACCTGAGGATATTGGATTGGAACAGTCTGATATTGGATTTCATCTGCAAAAACAGGACCAGAAGAAACCACATATTGTATACCTGCATCATCTTCACTTTGCTGTACTTTATACTTCATAAACAGTGGACACCATACACAAATTATAAGAGCTTTGTATATTATTTTTGTTTCATTCTTATTCTTTACAAAAAGCAAAAAGAATGACATAGAGCAATAAGAGGAATAAAATAAAAATAGACATCTTTCACAGCCTTGAGGTTCTTTTAAAATTGTGGTAAAGATACAAATATTTTAGTGCTGATAGAGACCCACTAAAGCTATCCTTTTTTATTAAATTTATCAAATAAAGCACACTTTCTAGTTTAACTTTGGAAGTAATCATAACAAATTGTCACTTAGAAACTTAATAAGGAATACCTCAAAGAATCTAAAAACAACTGAAAATCAAATACTGTGAGGTAAGGCCAATGTCATTTTAATGCATGGCTAGAATCCACTTAGCCCAACTTAAATGAACTTACATTTTAAATGTTTGACCTTAGAACAGAAAAATAATGTTATTTACTCAACTAAAAATGCTTCCCTTAATTCACTTTCAGGTGAACAGAAAGAGAACCAGTTTGTGCAATCTATGTTGTTTCCTCTCTGTATTTTCCAAATGGGAACTCATCACTATTACCCTTTCATAGTTTCATTCCTCTTCAGTTGAAAATATTGAAAAACAATTGTGTATTTCTGCTACTTCATTTTCTTGAGATCAGAACAGTTATCCTTTCCCAAGAATGGAAGCCTAATGCAACAGAACTGAGGACATTAAACCTAGCCTTTTGCTATAGTCCAAGCACATACACCGGGGTCATAATCACCGTGAAAAATGAACCTGTAGTCTTGACACATACCTTGAGCACAAATACTTACCATCTCTTTAGCTGAAACTGTGTATAAAGACAGGTGTTTAGTTCCAGGATAGGAAAAGAGAACTTACTTTAGTGAACTGGTCACTAGTTAACCTGCTCATTGCAAGGCAACCACAGCCCTTCAGGGGAAGGTATATTTTGCTGTTCTTTGTCACTTGTTATTCCATTTTTTACTCCTCTCAGAGTACTTGTCAAACCATTCTTACAACTACTAGAGTCAATTCTATTGCCTACTTGTGACACCTCCAAAGATGTCAAAATACTTTTTTACTTTTTATTTTCTCTATTTTTTCTATATCTTTTTCACTTTGCCTTTTTTTTTTTTTTTTGCATTAAGTCCTCACAAAGATCCAAAATATGTCACAATTTTATTTTGAATAATATTGTCTATTTCTTATTGTCTTCCTCCCTGATCACTACTTTAAATGCAACCTTTGTAACTGTATCTCTTTATAATTAAACTTCATACAAATGTATTTTCTTCCAACCATCTCTTAAACTCAGTTGAAGTCCTGTTCAGTAGTCTTGCAAAAATCCCAGTAAGTTCTATTAAAATAGAACAAACCCCTACACATCTACCCTTTTTTATCTCTCTCTATCAAAGTGAATTTTAGTGCCAGAACTATACAGATGGGCTTCCATTCTTAGCACAGGGCAACTGCCGTAGCAATATGCCCTTGGTTTCAAAATGAAATAAGATTACACAGATTTCACTGCCACAGTGTCAGTTGCATTTTAGCATATACTTAAGGAAACATGAGAGAGTTTTGTATTTTCTCTGTATTGTTTGTCATTTTTTCCACTATATTTTTTACTTCTCAGCTAACTTAATCCACAGGGTTCCATGCCCAATACATGGAAATACCACGGAATTTCTGGTTAGAATTTATTTTTCTAAAGTAGTTCTATTTTATTATTATTATCATTATTATTTTCTTTAGATCTAAGTTTTCCTAAGCTAATTCATGCATTTTTCTTTGTTTTGTTGTAGCTTGCAATTTTCCCTTTGTGTAGAAAAAATGTGATTAATTTTTCATTTTTTGTGTGTTTACAGAAAAAAAAAATACATATTATTGATATTATATCCAGATGTATTATCTTATACTCAGAATATCCAAAAATATATATACATATATGTTTTGACTAATATAGTTATCAAAGTGTTCATGACTAAAGGACTTAATTAACAGTAAGACAATATGAAGTTACTGTTAAAACTTTGGCTCAAAAGTTTGTGCGTGAGCATAAAAAACCGCATTACTAAGGTAAGTTAGCATTTAGTAATTTATTAATACCACACTCAACCTTCTTCTTATAGATTGGTCTTTTTGATCCTTCCTGTTAAATGAAGTTTAACAGATAAAATAGAAATGCATTTTGAGCCCCAGGGTTCTGTTACTTATCTTCTACCTGTATTTCCTTGCCTCTATACTCAGTCTTGAATACATTATTTTCCAGTACAGATTACTCCTCTGAAGCATCTAGGTCTGTCTAATGCAAGAGAAAAAGTTCTGGGGTTAACAAACCAACAGTGTAACTCTTTACAGAAAATTTTGCATTCTTACACTGTACAAGATTTCCTCATTATAATGAAAATAATTAATTCAGGGAAGATTCAGAGAGAAAAAAAAAAGTAAATTCAATGTTATTCAGTTTTCAAATGAATAGTAAAAGTATTTGTGGGATTATGCTTTAATAATATGCAGTGAATAATATTTAACAATAATACAGTGAAAGTGCCTTGCTTTTCCAAGGATACCTAAGATTCACAGCCTTAGTCTAGAGCTCCATTTTATTCCTTCCTGTACAAACAAGTTTCATGTAACTTTGGAAGTGGTATATTGAAAATATATGTCATTGATCAGAGCTACTGCAGTTGATTTCAATCAGAGGAAGAAAGAGGTCAACAAGGAAAAAAAAACAACAATGAATATCTAATTTAACCTACATTTAGAAGTACATTATTTCTGTGATTATCTATATTCTTCATTTAAAGCAATTGACAAAAAAATATCTATGAATTTACTTACCAGTGATCTATGCACATTCTTGATCACATAATACTGCAAAAAAATATTTATTCCCATTAACTCTAGATTATTTAATAGGACAGGATTTTATTATTATTATTATTATTATTTTAAGCACAATTTTGAAATATTATTTCTCTGGGAATTTTCAGTCCTTTTCCATTTAGCAAGGAGAGTTTAGAATGAAACACCTACATTTATAAACCATGAAAGGAATTAGATAAAAGCTGTTAAGATATATCCAATCAAATCCTGCTAAACTCAGGCATTCTCTCTTTCAGTTATTTTTATGTATATTTTTGTTTTCCTTTTTTTCTTCCTTTCTTTCATTTCTTTTTACCAGAGAACTGTCCTGCAGTGAAGGAGAATATGTATTACATTTCATAAAGAATTAGTTAGAAAATTAGTTTGAAATTCAAACAATATTATAGTGCAGGTTCTTTCTCCAGAAGAGAGACAAAATTTAAGATACTCATCACACTAGGATTTCCTAATCTGGGTAGGTCACAGATGATAAAGATACTTTCTTACAGTTCCAAAGTTGTCTTTTGATTGTAAAATGAGGAATTCACATCTTTGAGGCATGTATTGTTTTTTCCTGGCAACATGATGGTAGCATGGGTGTTGCAGGGGTTGCCTTGGTGGGAAGAGTCCAGAAGCTGTCCCACATTAGATTAGAGCCAGTTCCAGCTGCTCCAAAAGGTGATCAAAGGCTCCAATTGGTGATCAAAGCTTAGCCAATGAATGATTCCTGTTGTGTCTTTGTAAGAACATGTTTAAGAATGGGAAAAAAGATCTGTTGGGAAGGAGCAGCTGGGAGAGAGAAGTGAGAAAATATAGAGACAACCCTGCAGACATCAAGGTCAATGAAGAAGAAGGGGAGGAGGTGCTTCAGGCACTGGAACAGAATTTCCCTTGCAGCCCTGGAAGAAGCCAATGGTGGAGCAGGCTGTCCTCCTGCAGCCCATGGGGAACCATGGCGGAACCCATGGTGAAGCAGATGGATCTGACCTGAAGGAATCTGCAGCTCATAGAGAGCCCCTGCAGGAGAAGACTCTGGGCTGGACATGCAGCCTTTGGAGAGGAGCCCATGGTGATTTGGCGGGAGCTGCTGCCCATGAGGAACCCTCCATTCCTGAAGGACTGCACTCCATGGTATGGACCCATATTGGAGAAATTATTGAAAAACCCCATGCTGGAGCAGGAAAAGAGTGAGGATGAAGGAGTGGCAGAGACAAAGTGTTATGGACTGACCATAACCCCTATACCCCATTCCCCTGCACCGTTTTGGCGGAGGAGATAGAAGAGGGTTGATGGAAGGGGAGCGGAGTTGTTTGCTTTTAGGTCTGACTGCTCTGTTGTTATTAATAAGTAATAAATTAATCTTCCCCAAACTGAGTCTGTTTTGCCTGTGACAGTAATTGGTAATATCAGCATCTCTCATGCCAATACATTTAATTCTTTTTAATGAATGAATCAGTTTAGAATATGATATGAAATTCTCCATCTTCTCAGAAAGGGTTATTGTGGTGCACCAAAAAAGGCAAGGTTATTGCGGTGCATAAAGAGAATTTATAGGAACCTCAAGGTCAAACTTCAAGTGTTATTAATAACAGAGTTTTTAAATGCCTCCTTAAATGTCCAGTTGAATTCCCAGTTGTTCTAGCCTTGTAAAAGAAGGAAAAAGAGCAAGAAGAGGTTACTTCCTTTACTGTAAAATATTTTTATGTATTCCACATCAAAGCATCATTCTGTGTATTACAGAATAATTTCATTATTAATTCTACTTTGACGTGGTGTTTTGCATTGATGTTAGATATGTATGACCCTTTTGGACAAAATAGTCTATCCTAGCTTTACAATAGAATTGGATTTTATTTTAATTCTAAATTTTATCCAATTAAGTTGAATGTAAAATTACGTCTATACAGACCCATAAGCCTGTATGAAAAAAATAAAGAAATGGCGTTACAGAAAATTAAATGATGCTACCAAAAGTTAAATTATGTTTGAATATAAAATGAGTGTATAGAACTGTGTTCTATAGTCATAGCAAATCTAAATATTTTAATATGTTATATGACATTATTAATTGACAATACCCATATCCACTTTGCACTTATTTAACATTTCTTTTTAAATGATATGCTTCTAGAATTACTACATACCTGATGGAAAATTATTTTTAAAGTAATTATTACTATTATAAATTATATTAATTAAAAGTAATTATTTTAAAAGCTTCAAAATATCATCTCAAGTTCAAAAAATGGTATCCTTAGCTACTGTAAGTCATCACATAGTTTAACATTAAAATCCACCTACTGAAAGTGTGGCTCTATATCTTTACATTTTGTAAGAATGGTATAATTTGCTTTTAGTGAGTGAGGGACACTCATCATCCCCCTAACAATCCCTTTCAGGATAACAAATAATTACTAAGTGGTTTTTTTTTGTTTGTTTTTTTTTTGTTTTTTCAATAGAATCTCATGATGTAAAATGAAAGATGCATAAATATGTTTTCAGACCAAACGGGGCAAAATATGATTGTATTACTGACTGATTAGCATCTCAAGTCAAATGTTGCACAGACATTCACAGAGTGTTTGTTAAAATAACTAATTTATTTGGATCTTTTACCTAAACTAACACTCACATGAAGAATCAAATCTCCCAAACAGGATAGTTAGCTACTGTATGAATGATGACATGAGTCTTTGTCACAAGGATTCTTGTAAGTACTTCGTTAGATGGATTGGATGAGACCCCCCTGAGCTGTTCTTCTGCTGAATTCATAGTCACCTAACATGTTCTCCTCTGTGTCCACCACACCATGTGTGACCCTTTTCTATTGATTGTCTTAACATACATACAAAGTATCTTCTAACTATGTACAAAAAGGCTGTCTTAGCTGACTAGTTATGAATCTGCAGGAATAGTTTCTCTTGACTATTTATGGGTATCTTCCTGATGTACCATTTGGTCAGTTCTGCAGTGCAAACTGTCTGGGGGAATCACTGGGGTGGACAGATTCTCCAAACAGGTTGTTAATCAACATATTAAAAATACATATGGTGGCAATGAATTGGTATAGCAGGGTCTGCCTGTGGGAAATCTCAAGGACTGGTTTGAACATCTACCTGGAGATCTCCCGCAAAAATTGGTCAAATGCTTTGTGATAAAGCTGCATATAAGTTCACTCAGTCACCTGTCAGGATAATCTGTTATCTCACATGAGTCCACTGCTTCATCTATGCAGAAATCGACTGAGGAATTCCTTGACAATATGGTGAATTGACAACTAGATGCACTGCACTGATACCCAGCTGTAGGACAAACCATCTTAAAATCACAATTGCAATTTAGATTTCACAACTCTTGCCACACCATCAGTATGCTCATAACATTCAGCCAGCATCAAATACGACAGTTATGTACGCTGGAATTAGTAGATATTACTACAGCAGGAAATTCAAAATACAAGTCAGTGGATCGAGGATCATACTGTGGATCGAGGATCATACCCTGCTTTTTAGAAAGGTAATTTTTAAAACGGTAACATTCATAAATTGCATACAATTCTTCTCTCTGATGAACGTAATCCTTTTCCACTTAGTGAAATTTTAACCAGGAAGGCTTAAAAGATATATGTCAGAGTATTATATTACTTCCTTTAATTTGTCTTCCTCTATATATTAATATTTAAATAGACTTACTGCAGGGTTTTAATCATAAAGCTTAGTAATTGTGTTCACTCTTCTCTGAAACAGAAAATCTAGGAAAGGAAGCAGAATTGAGAGAGATACAAATAGAATATAATGAGAGGGAATCTTGATATATGTGTACAGACCAAATGGTTGTAAGTATGCTTGAGTACGTCTGCTACTGCTTCTGCTCTGGCCTCACTCTGGCCATTCACGAAGGGAATCACCAGACCACAGCAGCATCTGTAGCTAGAAGAAGCCAGTAATGGTCAAAGAAAAATTCTGATCATCCGACCATCAAATTACTAGTAGATATTCGGTCCTTTGAATTTAAAGAGGATCTTTTTGATGAAAACTCACAGTGAAAATGTAATTTTGTCTTCAGAACCAATAAATATTTAAACTTGATTATGCATTAAAGCTGGGATTTTATTAGCAGAATTCCAATTTGTACAGTAGCCCACTATGGCACCTGGTATAATAATATCAGTATCTTCTCCTCCCTCCTTTTCCTCATTTGCTCCCCCAAGTAATGAATTCAGCAAGATACTGCAACCATAAGAAGCAGACAAAATTAGGAAAGCTGAAGTGTGGTGTTCTTGGCTCTTAACAAGGTGCAAGAAGACAATGAATAATTCTGCCTTTCCTGGGTTCCTATCCACATGTATGCCTTTCTGTGCAGTTTGTGTGGTTTTCTAAAAGTCATTTCTATTTTATCCACCCCTCCACCCCATATATTTGTTAAACACTAATTTTCTTTTTGATTGTGATGTTGATATGAATATTTTGAAAACTAAATCCAATTGTCTTTAAGTAAATCTAAAGTAGCATTAAATGAAGAAGATGTATATATCTCTATACTATTCTGAAAAAGAACGTGTAGGAAAAAAAATCTCAGTGTTGCCAGAACTTACAGAGATAAAACAGGTTTTAAAACAGTTACTGGGGTGGAGTTAATTTTCTTCATTGCAGCCCATACGGTGTTATGTTTTGGATTTGTGATCAAAACAGCATTGATAACACAAGAGTGTTTTAGCTATTGCTGACCAGTGTTCGGACAGCACAAAGGCCACTGAGTAGACTGGGAGTGGGCTAGAAGTTAGGAGAGGACACAGCCAGGACTACTGACCTCAATTGACCAAATTGATTATTCTATGCCATTCCATGCCATAAAGCATCATGCTCAACAATAAACTTGGAGGTTAGTTTTTCAAAGGAAGCAATTGTTTGCAGACTGGGTAGTTATCACTTTCTTTTTATTGCCTTTTATTTTTTCTATTTTTTTTTCCTTCTTCACTTATTGAACTGTCTTTACCTCATCCCATGAGTTTTTCCTGGTTTTGCTCTTCCAGTTCTCTCACATTCTGCTTGCTTGTAGGTGTTTAGTTGATGGCTGGGGTCAATTCACCACAAGAAGTTTTTAAAATATGAAATATGAAAAATATTTCCCTATTTTCCTTTTCTTTTAATTTAACTAGTTTCTGCAACAGAAAAAATAGCTGCTTCGGTAAAAAATAAGGTGATTTTAATGAAGCAATAAATGATATCTATTGCTAGAATTGGCATTTTCTTGAATAATGTCACTTGGAAAATTAAGCAGCTTAGCAGAATGTATTGGGTTTATGTGGCAAGGTTCTGGTAGCAGGGGCATGCAGGGGTCACCTCTGGGTGAAGAGTCCAGAAGCTCCCCGATGTTAGATAAGGCTCCAAAAGCAACCTGCTGCTGGCAAGAGACAAATCAATGTTGTTTATTCCTATGTGAGAGCAGATTTAAGAAAGGGAAAAAAACTGCTGCACAGCAGCAGCTGGGAGATCAAGGAGTGAGAAACAGCCCTGAAGTCATCAAGGTCAGTGAAGAAGGAGGGGGAGAGGTGCTCCAGGCACAGAGCAGGAGTTCCCCTGTGGCCTGTGGAGAGGCCTCTGGTGGAGCAGGCTGTCCCCCTGCACCCCCGTGGGTCCCATACAGAGCAGATCTCCACGCTGCAGCCCATGGAAGAGCCCCCGGTGGAGCAGGTGGACGTGGCCTGGAGGAGGCTGCAGCCCATGGAGAGCCCCCACAGGAGCAGGCCCCAGTCTGGAACTGCAGCCCATGGAGAGGAGCCCACACAGGAGCAGTGGATCTGGGGGAAGCTGTGGGAACTCACGTTGGAGCAGTTTACTCCTGATGGATGGACCCCATGGTTCGGACCCATATTGGAGTTCTTGAAGAGCTGCTGCTTGTGGGAAGCTTATGCAGAATCAGTTTGGGAAGGATGGCATCCTGTGGGAGGGACTGCACATTGGAGAAGGGGAAGAGAGTGACCATGAAGGAGAAGTGGAGATGAAGTGCCATGGACATACTACAGCCCCCATTCCCCCTTCCAATGTGCCACTTGTGGGGAGGACGCAGAAGAGGGCAGGTGGGAGAGGAAAGTATTTTTAATTTGCTTTTAGTTTCTCACTGTCAGTAATAGGTAATAAATTATATTAATCTCCCTGTGCTGAGTCTGTTTTGCCCATGATGATAATCGTTGAGTGATCTCCCTGTGCTTATCTCAACCCTTGAGATCTTTTCATTGAGTTTTCTTCCCTTTTCCCTTTGAGGAGGGCAAGTGAGAGAGCCGTTGTGGTGGAGTTCGGCTGCCCAGATGGGTAAAACCACCACAGAGTCAATATTATAATATTTTTCTGGAAGCTAATCCTTTAGAAAGGTTTAAATTTGATCATCACAAGCCAAACATATTGGTGTCATTAGGCTGAGAGGTTAATTATTGTACATCAAAGTCTAAATAAGTAAGTGATACTATAGATGTTATTTCCCTTCCTTGCCTAAAGATGAAGTGTGTGCAACTAATTTTATATATTTTGAAGAACTTTTCTATAATTCCACTGCTGAAATTGAAGGCTATTATATATGTACTATTTTTCATGTTTTCTGGAATACAAAAATAGTTTTCTCAAGTATTTTAAAGTACTTCACCAACAAAAGTGAATGTAGCCTTCAAGAATTCATGTCTATGTGGAAACATTATTGTTATTATCCTCATTTTATTGTTATCCTCATAGACAGTGAAGGGAAGATATTCATGCATTGTCTCAAAAGATGCATTAGGAAATAGCAGTGAATATAACCACATGACTATCACATCAGAAAGTAAAGTTCTTTGTAAATGCGTGCTCGGAAACAGAGCAGAGATAATGAAGGAAAAAAAAAAAGTATTTAAAATGTTATGTGAATAAATAACATTGGTTAACTTTGAGCTTTGCTTTTGAAACCTTGTATATTTATCCATAAGTAAACCAAAGAACAAGTTCAAATAGAGTCAAATACAAAACAATTATTCATGAGGGCAAATTTATTTCATAAATTATTTTGAAAGCATAATATATTTCATAAAGTATTTTGGAATCTTTTCAAAATTTGCTCAACTATTTATTTCATAAAATTAAGTCAAACTACTTCATATCTTTCTAGATAATTTCTACTTTTGTTTGTAAAATTTCCATTATCTATCTAGGACTTTGATTAACCAAACAAACTAATAACTGAAGTGTAAATAATAATCAGGGTCTGAGTATAAAGAACGCAGAAAGTATTGAAGTATTTTGAAATATTATTTTATTTGTACATTGATTATAAGTGACCCAGAAGCATACAATTCTCTTTTCTTCTTCTTCTCTCTCTCTTTTTTTTTTTTTTTTTGGTTTGTTTCTATGTCAGAAAGTTGAGAGGACAGACACAATGATTAATATTGCTGGATTCTAATTCCTTCTGGACATCCTAGCTTCTGTCTGGTTAAATAATTATTCTCAGATATATGCTTGTAATTATTTCCCTTTACTTGTTAATATGAAGGTCAATAATAGGTTAAATTGCTTCTGACTGCTGTATGGATTTAATTTTTCTTAAATTACTCTGTGCCAGCAAATTATTAAGTCTGCGTTCTGTTTCTTTTTATTAAGCATTCATGGATACTTATATAAAGGCTGCAATATAAAGGCAGGTTTTTTATAGGTGTCTAAGGATGCTAATGTTACATGAACAAATGCATCTACCTTGTTGTCTGAAGTAATTTCAGAGGTTGTGCCAGAGCCAAGTGTGCTAAAATAACATATCTTTACTGTTTCAGTTTAAAAAGTTAAGTTTTGCATCTAAGAATTCTAATACAACTACATCAATCAGAGATAGAACAGGAAGGTAACTGTCACCTGCATCACAGTGCAGTGGGTTTACGTGGCAAGGTTTTGGTAGCAGGGAGCCATAGGCGTGGCTTCTGTGAGAAGAATTCAGAAACTGCTCCATGTTAGATAAGGGCCCTGCTGCTGACCAGAGCCAAGCCAATAAGCGATATTGTTTGTGCCTCTGTGAGAGAATATTTAAGAAAGGGGAAAAAAAAACAAAAAAAAAAAAACGCTGCTACACAGAAGCTGGAAGAGAGAGAGATGAGTGAGAAAAAGCCTTGCAGGCGCCAAGGTCAGTGAAGAAGGAGGGGAGGAGTTGCTCCAGGCACTGGAGAAGAAGTTCCCCTGTGGCCTGTGGTGAGGACCATGGTGAAGCAGGCTGACCCCCTGCAGCCCATGGGTCCCACAGCGGAGCAGATCTCCACGCTGCAGCCCGTGGAGGAGCCCCCGGTGGAGCAGGTGGAGTTGCACTGATGGAGGCTGCGGCTTATGGAGGACCCCTGCTCTAGCAGATTCTGGGCCGGAGCTGTAGCCCGTGGAAAGGAGCCCACGCAGGAGCAGGCAACCTGGCAGGAGCTGCTGCCCATGGGGGACCCAGGTTGGAGCAGTTTACTCCTGATGGATGGACCCCGTGTTACGGGGCCATATCTGGAGCAGTTCTTGAAGAGCTGCCACCTGTGGGAAGCCCACGCAGGATCAGTTTGGGAAGGACGGCATCCTGTGGGAGGGATCCCACGTGGAGAAGGAGTGGTGGAGACGAAGTGCTATAGACAGACCACAATTCCCATTCCCCTGTTCCCCTGCACCACTTGGGGGGGGGGGGGGGGAGGAGGTGGAAGAGAGTGGATGGGGGGGAGGCATTTTTGGTTTCTTTCCTTTGTTTCTCACTTCTCTAGCTTGTTAGTAATAGGCAATAAATCTTACAATCTCCTTATGCTGAGTCTGTTTTGCCTGTCACGATAATTGTTGAGCCATCTCCCTGTGCTTATCTCAACCCTTGAGCCTCTTGTGTGGGATTTTCTCCCCCTTCCCTTTGAGGAGGGTGAGAGAGCGGCCAGGGTGGAACTCGGCTGACCACTTGAGTAAAACCACAACACGCACTCTCTGTGATAAAGCTCCAACAGCAATCATTTGGCTGCCCTGAAATATTAAGCAATAAATACTTGATATTATTGAATAGTTAAAGTGACCATAGGGATAGTCTATTAGGAAACACATTCTTCTCCAGCACTTTTAAACATTGATACATTCTAAAGGCAAAAATTTAACTCTTAAGATCCTTATAAACTTGTGAATGTAAATATTATTCCCCTAAAAGCAATAAAAGAGTTTACAGCAGTACCCAGAACACATCACAGTTCCTTATAGCAACACATATGATCCTAAATCCACGCATAAGTGCAGAATAGAGACATATTGATTTACAGTATTTCTAAATGCCTCAAAGTTTATTTAAGTTCAGTGAATCTAGAGATGCTGAAAAACTGAATCACTACAATTTTCATGCATGCATGTGTAACCTAACTGCAGACACAAAGATTTAAAATGTTAACTTATATTCTTAATTAAAGGTGCATATGCTTCTCAGCAGAACGTTTCACAGAACTGAAGTAATGGTAGCAGACTGTGATTGAATTAAAAATTCAAAGTTGTGTTCTTTTCTAGTTTTCTTATGAAGAATATTAGTATCTATCTGCAGAGATATTCAGCTAAGGTCATTGTTGCAGAGATCTCATCTTTGCCATTTCATTCATTTGCTCAGACACGTGGAAGCTTTAGAAAATATGATAACACAGTACATAAAACAAGCAAATAAACAATAAGTCCTACAGGATTTATTAATTCAGGCTCAACAATACACAGACAAGACTCTCTGATTCCTTGACATGAATTACCTAACAGTTTGCCAGCAATACTTTGCCAGTAGCAGGTCTTAAAGAATCTTCTGTCTTTTTACATCCAACGAGGTACATAAATATAAACAACAACAAAGACCAACATAAAGCAAACAGACAAACAGACTAACACCCACCCCCCCCCAGCCCCCCCATTCCCGAAAACTTTATTTTCTGCCAGAGCTCAACTGTTCTAGTGGAAAGTGAAAATTTTACAACAAACAAACAAGCAAACAAACAAAGCATTTACTATCAACATATTGATCTGCATAATTTTAAGAAAGATACAGGAATTCCAGACATATTCACATTCTAAACTGACGGAAAAAATAATATAAATTTCATTTGCTATGTTGGTGCTATCTGAAAAAAAAAAAAAAAAGATGTTTAAGGATATTTGCTAAGAACCTATGAACTCTTAGGTGTTAGATCCTTAGACCTTTTTTTGAAAATCGTTTAAAACTACAGGTCTGTTGTCTACATGGTACTTTAGCCTCCCAGATCTTCTACACAGCTCGTCCTTTGTCTTTTTGTATAAAAGAGGCAGTAGAACAGAAATGTTGTAAAGATAAGCAGAATGAAATGTCAAGATATTTTGAAGATTGGTCACACACACTCGAGAAAAAGAAAGAATTACATGACCAAGCCTTATTTTGAAAGAAGTATGATTTTCCTTTTTATAATGTGAGAGAAAAACAACAACAAAAAACACCACTGCCTAACTTTATAAAAAGGTCATACGATTTTTCTTTCCTATTACTATAAATATTCTTCTTATATAAGGTAGTCAATCTAACCACATTAAGGATAGTAGAGAGACAGCAGAATAAATTCATTTTCATGTTATATAGTAAAGGATTCAAGCAGGTATACTATTTTGGTAACAGCAACAGAAATTTTTGCTGTGGTAAAAAAAATAAAGTGTAATCTAGTAACAATTATTTGCTTCATTGTCAGAACTTGAACTTATACAAAAGTTATATCTTTAGTAATTGTGTTTGATCACACCTAAAATACCAGCCAAGCGGTATTTTGAGCAGAATGTAGCAGGAGATTGGAAGGACAGAAAGGGAAGATCTAGATCTGCGTTTTAATTACAATTTATTCTCATATAGATTGCAGCCATAATTTTGAAAATTATTTATTGATCTCAATTACTTGAAAATTATTTGAAATACAGTTGTTCAGCGGTGAACAGACAGACAAAAATGCCCCCAGACTATGAGCACAGTGGTGGCTCTGACCACTGCTTTAGAGATAATAGAATTTCATCAGAGAAAGCATTTCAAGCAGCTCTTTTAAGAGTGACTACAACTTCTGAGGTACAGTCAGCATATACCATGAGTTCTGTAAAATTGTAAAGAATATATAGAATTTGTTAAATCCTCCTCCGTCCCCACCCCTCCCTCCTGCCCTCCCAAGTACTTTGATCATCTCGCTAAACTGGATATGTATCACTTTAGAAAGAATGTACGTATGACAACAACACTGCCTAGCAGTGAAGAAGTACCTAAGTTATCTCAGGCACAGATAACTAACTAACACTGGCATTAGATGTCAGCAAGAATAAAAGCAAATAAGCCTGCACTAAAAGCTCTGCATCTGCATTCTTCTTGCATCTAACAGAGGTTGTTTAGGTATAGTTTGGATTCATCAAAATAGCACTGCATTATTGTAGCTGCCATGCAGATAAATACTAAACAGGAGACCTATGTAATACAATATATTACTTGTGTTTCTTAAATGGGGTGTGTGTTAATCCATAAGCAATATCTTTTGAGTATGCAGACATAAAGAAGTATAGAACTGTCTATGATATTTACGAAGGTGCAGAGCTGTGCAAAACTTTGTGGTTTCCTCTCGAGTCTCACAAACTTCTAAGGAACATGAGGATAAGAGCTTGGTTCCTGCAGCAATCCAGGAGCAGCTTTTGATTCTGAGTGTACCTTCTCCAGCACCGTTATTTGACCTTGGCAGCGAGACTACCATTGCAGCTGAAATACAAGGGTTCTGCTTTGTGCTTGTTGTTGTCCTAACAGAAATGACAAATCAGCCAGGTGCTATAATCTTGCCTTGGCCCAGGTAATACTCTTCTTCGTGGTTTGCATTACGGACCCTGGAATGTTCTCTGTAGAGTTTACAGGAGAGTGTTAATGGCAAACATGAATCCTTTTCTCAGAATTTCTCATTTTTACTACTTTAGAGCAGACATAGTATATATGAAAAAGAGAGAAGAAAGAGAATGAGAAGGGGAAAGGATTTTCCATAATGTTTGCTTGATAATTACTGTGTACTCCTAAAGAACCTCTAGTTTTAATATCAATAGAATTGCATTTGCCTCTAGTTTTAATATCAATAGAATTGCATTTGCATTTATCATGATAAAGAAACAAGCAAGCAAGCAAATATCATTTCAAAGAATATTATTTAGGTGTGTCCTAATAGTTACTAAAGAATTGATTTAAATAAGATTTTATTTTTTACTCAACATGATATAAAATCATTCCTATTTGTGAAGAAAATAAAATATATTTATATATGTATTCTTTTCAAGTTATGTAATAAAGGAGGAAAACAAGAGGCTTCTGAAACACAGGCCTGTCAGCTCAGAAAAAAAAAAAAAAGAAAGAAAAAAAAAAGAAAAAAAAAAGATTTATTCTAATGATATCTTGACAGCTACTGGAGGATCAGTACAGTTCCTTTATTTTCTGAAGTAAGCTGACATAAAATAGATGGTTCTATGATGGAATTTGATAAATTAAGAATTTGTAAGGTACATAAATGAATTCTACAAGCTGAGTATAAAAATAAAACAATAAAACATGTCAGTGCTGTATGTGACTTTACATGTCATTTGACGATTCCTCAATCAGGAATTTGTGACAGCAGTGGCTATATGAACTTATGCACATGTACAACACTATACACTGATATACCAAATTCAGTGAGTTGTTTTATCTCCCTATTGCTTTAGTCCTGTATCCTTTCTATTAGTTTCTAAAATACTATCTTTAGAAACAGGAATCAGTAAACTCTAAATAAATAAATAAATAAATAGATAGATAGATAAAGGAGTAATGTGGCTTTATGCCAGTACTATATCACCAAAATCACATTATTTGGGTGACATATTGCACTAATAAAGGATGGCTATTTGTTTGTATAGCACAATACATCATAGAATCATAGAATCATAGAATATCCTGAGTTGGAAGGGACCCTTAAGGATCATCAAGTCCAACTCTTGATACCGCACAGGTCTACCCAAAAGTTCAGACCATGTGACTAAGTGCACAGTCCAATCTCTTCTTAAATTCAGACAGGCTCGGTGCAGTGACCACTTCCCTGGGGAGCCTGTTCCAGTGTGCAACCACCCTCTCTGTGAAAATCCCCCTCCTGATGTCGAGCCTAAATTTCCCCTGCCTCAGCTTAACCCCGTTCCCGCGGGTCCTGTCACTGGTGTTAATGGAGAAAAGGTTTTCTGCCTCTCGACACCCCCTTACGAGGAAGTTGTAGACTGTGATGAGGTCTCCCCTCAGCCTCCTCTTCTCCAGGCTGAACAGGCCCAGTGACCTCAGCCGTTCCTCGTACGTCTTCCCCTCCAGGCCTTTCACCATCTTCGTAGCCCTCCTCTGTACACTCTCCAACAGTTTCATGTCCTTTTTATACTGTGGTGCCCAGACACCACATCATCATGTTAGTATCACTAACACATCATCATGTTAGTATCACATCATCATGTTAGTATCACTATTGTTATCTATCAGAGAATTCCATCATTAATGTGATGCTGCTTTGATGTAATGCCAGCAAGAAAGTTAGCATTATCAATTAATGAATCAGTTAAGATTTATTCATTCAAGGCCACTCTTTGTAATCTTTGGTTTAACGTGGTGACTGGGAGATGTGCCCAAGGAAAATTTCTCCCTATCTTCAGTAAGGGCAAGGTACTACAGCGAGGACCCCAGGAACTACAGGCCACATAGCCTCACCTGGGAAGCTGATGAAACACCTAATCACCTACGCGTAGAAACCATTTCCAGGCACATGAAGGACAAGAAGGTGATCAAGGGTACTCAGCAGAGATTCCAAGTACTCGGAAAAAAAGGGAAGTCATGCTTGAACAACCCAATCAACTTCTATGATGAAATGACTGGCCTGGTAGATATTGGATATTGGAGCAGTGGATATTATCTACCTGGACTTCAGAGAAGCTTTCAGCATTGTCTCCCATAAGATCGTCATAGAGAAGCTGATGAAGTATAGGCTGGATTAGCAGACAGTGACGTTGGCTGAAAACTGGCTGAACAGGTGAGCTCAGAGGACTGTGGTCAGCAATATAAATCTAGTTAGGGGCAGGAACTTGTGGTGTACTCCAGGTGTCAATACTGCGCCCAATCTCATTCAACATCTTTGTTAATGATCTGGACAATGGGGTAAAGTGTATCCTCAGTAAGTCTGCAGATGACACAAAACAGGGAGCAGGGGCTGGTATACCAGATGGTCATGGTACCATCCTTTACAGGCTGGAGAAATGAGCTGAGGGGAACCTCAAGAAATTCATCTAGAGAAAGTACAAAATCCTGAACTTGGAAATAAATACCCCCAGGCACCAGTACATGCTCAGAGATGACCATATGGAATGCAGCTTGGTGGACACCAAGTTAAACATATATCAGCAATATGACCAAAGTGATTAAGGTACTTGGGCACCTGATGAACTGATGAAATACCCGTGAACTTATGTTTGCCTCCCCTCCCCTCCCCTCGCCTCCCCTCCCCTCGCCTCCCCTCCCCTCGCCTCGCCGCGCCTCGCCTCGCCTCGCCTCGCCTCGCCTCCCCTCCCCTCCCCTCGCCTCCCCTCCCCTCGCCTCCCCTCCCCTCGCTTCCCCTCCCCTCGCTTCCCCTCCCCTCCCCTCCCCTCCCCTCCCCTCCCCTCCCCTCCCCTCCCCTCCCCTCCCTTCCCTTCCCTTCCCTTCCCTTCCCTTCCCTTCCCTTCCCTTCCCTTCCCTTCCCTTCCCTTCCCTTCCCTTCCCTTCCCTTCCCTTCCCTTCCCTTCCCTTCCCTTCCCTTCCCTTCCCTTCCCTTCCCTTCCCTTCCCTTCCCTTCCCTTCCCTTCCCTTCCCTTCCCTTCCCTTCCCTTCCCTTCCCTTCCCTTCCCTTCCCTTCCCTTCCCTTCCCTTCCCTTCCCTTCCCTTCCCTTCCCTTTCCATCCACCATAAAACAATTCTTTGCTTTTTTTTGCATATCTGAGTATCTGAGGCTTGTCTGATCAAAAATGTGCTGATACACACATAATGACATTAGAATATTAGAATGTACTAACTGGTGTAAGTAATAATAATAATAATAATAAAGTGATAAGTATATCTTGGGATTATAATAAAATTGACTTTATATCCAGATCATGTTTTATTTATTTATTTTTTTCATTTATCTATCTATCTATCTATCTATCTATCTATCTATCTATCTATCTATTTATTTATTTTTCTTAGCTGCGTCACCAGAGATAAGCTGAAGATGAACCAGAAATATTTGCAGGTAGGGACCACCCCTTGACAATAAGTAATTGATTTTGTACACACTGTTACCATTTGAGAATTGTCATGTATCGTGTTTTCTCAAACTTAATTATATCTTATGTCTTTTTGATTTTTTTGTGCCTTGGGTCCATTCATTATTATTGAAAACTTTTGTGTAAAACTCATTTAATTAGTTATTTTTATTTGTGTGTGTGTTAAATATTTGGATTTACCTGTTTCAAAGGTTTTGATTTATCTCTTTTTTTTTTTTTAAGTAAAATGAAGGCTATGAAATTTAATTTTCAAAAAAACAAAAGAGGAAAGCCAAGGCAGCTGCTGAATACTGAAAGACTCAGAAGTTATGGGTTCATTGCACATCATACAGATTAAAGGAGTAGGAAAGGAGGACCTCCAGGATTTTTTTATATTTAAGCAGAAATATTGCTCAGTGTAATCCAACCCATTCTACAGTGCCTCAGTTTCATACACTGCTGTGATAGCCCTTGAATTGTTGCCTGCTCTGCATCTCAGCACTTGCTTCTCTGTGTTTTGTCTGTTTAGCTTTTCAATTTCTTGAAAATTTGCCTTTTATTAACAATTTATAAATATATTTATTTAAGAAATTCATGGAAGAAAGAATTTGTTCTGTTTTTCCCCTCGTGTTTCCTTAGCAGGAACGTATACGTTAGTGAGATGGATTGTATGTTGTTTCCTTTTTTTTTCTAAATACAAATTTTATAAATCTAAGAATATTTTTTCCACTGTATTTTGTATAATATTATTTCATGAAAAGAGAAATGTATTGGTTATTTATCAAACTACTGTTATAAAACCACTTGAGAAAAAGAAGTTCAAAGAATATACAGTGGGTCCACAAGTTCTTTTCTCTTCTCATTGGTTTGATATGTAGGTAAACTAACAGAAAAAAATATGTTAAAACATTACTAATTATAATGGAAATTTACAGTATGTATTGAAAATTTCATCATTGTACACTTGCACAATTAAATTGTATATACTAAGGTGCTGGGAATTATGAAAGACTGGGGAATAATGTAAAACAATACTCATATTTATATAAAAGATACAAAAATAAGTTTTTATTTCCTTAGTGAAAGGAAAAAAAAAAAAGATTGATTCAAAACATTGATTCATTAAAAGAGATAAAACTGTTTTTTCTTTATGAGAAACAAATGTTCCAAACTTATAATGACACAAAATTCTGGGCAAATCATTGTGCCCATAAAACATGTAATTTCACTAAGGCCAAGCATAAATACATACGATAAAGAAAAGCATCACAATCAGGATAATCATACCTGTTTTCTATCTATCTCTTTTTTCTAATGAAAATAAGCAGAAAAGTATACAACATACTTGGTAGCTCCAGCTGGTTTTTTTTGTTTGTTTTATGACGAATGACATATAGAGGGTAGCAGGCAGGAACAACAGAAATACAGCAGAATAGTAAGGATAATGAAGAACATTAGTTACAGAAATTACAAGCATGTAAAAGCAATAAAGTAGTCAGGAACAGTCATCATGGATGTAAAAAAGGCCTGTTTTATTTGACCATCTTAAGACCTCCCGTGATAACTACTTATGTGGGTGAGAGGAGAATGGTGGATATAATATACCATAAGTACAGCTTTTGACACCATTATCCACAGCAAGTCAGGGAAATATGTGCAACATAAATTAGATGAGCTGAAAATTGTTTAAAACAAATAGTTTTCAAGTTCAATAGCTTGACATCTAGCTGGTGGCTGGTGTACAGCAGATAATGTTGTGGAACATGGTATTCTCCAGTGTATTTAGCAATGACACAGCCAATGAGAAAAAAGGACCATCAGAAAATTTGAAATTAATGCCAAACTGGGGAGCAATGATTAACAAACTAAATAGCAAAGCTTAAATTTAATGGGGAACTTGAGAAATTTGTAGACAGACCAACAGCAACCTCTGGAAACTCAGCAGCAGGAGAGATGAAGTTCTGTTACCAAACTGAAATAACTCATCTGTATCATTTCAGGCTAGAAACCAACTGGTTGACAAGGACCTATAGATTATAGGGAACACCAAATTGAAGAGGAGCCAACACTGTTCTCATTACAAATAAGGCAATCTGTCTTTTAAGTTACTTTAGAAGGAGCTTGACAAACAGATCTAGAAAGTTCTGGAAAGTTCTAAGAAAATCTGGAAAGCTATTTCCTGCTGGGAACTGGTGAGGCCACACCTCAGTCCAGTTTTGGACCCTCCCAATTCAAGTGCAATGTGGGGGGATTTGGAGAAGGGTGTGGCAGCAGAAGGCTACCAACGTCGTGTAGGACCTTCAACAAGATCTACAAAAAGAGGATGAGATAAATGGTTGTCATAGATCTGCAAAGAGAAGACTGAAAATCTGATAGAAGCCCACTGCTACTTGAAGAAACATAAGAAGAACAAAGGAACCAAGTTCTCAATAGTGGTAAACAGTTCAAAAAGATGCAATGGTAACAATCCATTCCCTTTGGCATGAGAAGTTCAGATAAGACATTTGGAAAAAAACTTCATGAAGAAGTATTTTGGCACTGAGACAAGTAAACTAGTGGTGATGTAATCTGCTTTCCTTGGGTTTGTTTTGTTTTGTTTCATTCTGTTTTGTGTTCAAGATTCAGCTATTTAAATTCTTGGCTTATCTAATTTAGTCTTGGTATGAGTTGTGGTTTAAGTAGGAAGTTGGTCTGGCTGACTCTAAAGGACCTCTTGAGGTCCTAATTTCTATTATTCTGTGACTATTTATATTGATTTATTTTGATGGATAAATTTGATAATGCTAATATATTGTTTTTAGAGAGATAATACATTCTGCTTCAGCTTTCTACAACTTGTTTAAGTACCACTGTAACACAGGTAACTTTATTATTATTTCACTCTCATTTTCTATACCTTAATAATTTCTGTAAGCAGATTAATAACTTGATTCAGTTGAAATGATTCAGTTTCTTATTTTTCTTAGCTTTATTTCAGGCAATTCCACAAAAAAAAAAAAAAAAAAAAAAAAAAAGCTGCATCTTCAAAAAGGATTATCTACAACACAATTCTTACCATGTTTTGAATGTGTCTGAGTGTATGAATTCTAAGTGTTCATAAATACTGCAAAATTTGCTTCCTAGCCCATAGCACTGTGTCAGTTTTAGGTATTAATTTGGTACATGAAACTATCATATCCAGATTCTCCATTGGTATTCTGTCTATTCTGTCTATCAGAGTGAACTTGTCCTGCGCATAGTGCTTGGTATTATAACCTGCTTAGCCTCTGGAGAGGTTCATTGATTTATTTCCTTTCCCCAGCCTGCTCACAGATTGTCAGTATTGTTTCTTAATCTAGTTTATAAGGACAGTGAAAGTCTCTGTGGTTTAGCTTACTCACACAAATATATGTACAGCCAGACATATAGAAATCCAGGGAGAATTATCTGCTCAGGGTTATAAATCCTCACATGTAACCTAGTATAATGGAGACACTGAAACAACTTTTATCTGCTTTATTGTTTTATAGTCATTGCCACTGTATTTCCTTTTGTCTTTCTAAATCTGAAACAGTGATGGCATATCTAAGAAACAGGATTTAAAAATGCATTTTCACTACATGTAAACAATTCAAATCAGCCATTATTTTTGATGAGAAAAATTAAAACTTTCTATGCTGGAAGTACATTATAAGTAGATATTCTGGCAGTAACCATTTTAGCAAGTAACACAGTAAAATAGAAAGGAATCTATAGAGCAAAAGGTTACAAGGGTCTATGCTAGTATGTACACTATAAGCTATATACGCTGTGTGATTAACAAATTACGAAGTCCCCATCTTCAGAATAAGGAGACTCGTGTGAGAACTCTGAAATAATTTCTCTAACTTCATGCCAGAGACCCAGTTAAAACAGAGATAAATAGGGTGATTGTGTCCTATCCCAAAGAAAATTAGAGTATTGTGATGTCTCTTGGTGACCATGGCTTGACGTGAAGGGTTTCTTGGGGGTCCGTCCTAAGGTGAAGGATTGGCAGGACTGGGCACTCCCTGTGGTTTTTCTCCACCGCCCCTGCCAGCAGAAGCACAGGCCGCCTCACATCGCCCCAGGCCCTGTTGAGCCTCTGTTCCAGGCAGGCCCACACCTTGCCCTGGGCTGGTGCTGGCCCAGGTGAGGCCAGGTTGGCCTTGGGGTTGTGAAATTGGTGTGGTCTTGTTGCCCAGAGAGGTTGTGCAGTCTCCTTCTCTGGAGATATTCAAAACTTGCCATCCTGTGCAATGTGCTCTAGGTAATCCTGCCTGGCAGGGGGGTTGGACCAGATGATCTTTAGAGGTCCCTTCCAACCTCAGCCTTTCTGTGTGATTCTGTGTATGACGTTCATCCAGAGACCAGCACCTGTCAACACAGCAGTGTAGCTACTCAGAAGTGAAGATCTGACCATAATACGATTACAACTGATGTGAAGTAAAAATATTAACAATTTTCTCAGCCACTAACATGTACAAATTCAATGTTCTCCTTGGAGCTTAGCATCATCCAGAAAAACTTTAAGTAACAGAAAACGTTGACCAGGGAATTCATAGGACCCAGATTACTCCTGTTAGTATTCAATTGCTGATTTACTTAAGCTACCTCATTATATCCTTATAGGTAATGAATTGAGGACAAAGATGATTTAAGTAACAAGTCTTGCTTGAAAAATATAATAGATATTTTAAGCCAGTAAGTAATAGTTTCATGCTGATAAACCTAAAATAACTAATTTTTATGATACATGAACAGGAAAGGATAGAATCATGTAACATTTACATCACACTACAGTGAATACAGAGATAACCTAAATTTAGTATTTCCTTGCTCTTTGAGGCTAGAATTTTTAATACATTTCCATTATATCAGTACTCAAAATAAACAGAAGGCATAGATTCCTGTTTTCCTTTTCCTTTTCCTTCTCCTTTTCCTTTTCCTTTTCTTTTTCCTTGTCCTTCTCCTACTTTTTCCTTGTCCTTGTCCTTGTCCTTGTCCTTGTCCTTCTCCTTCTCCTTCTCCTCCTTTCTCCTTCTCCTCCTTCTCCTTTTTTTTTTTTGTATAAAAGTTATTTAGGGGGCAGCTATTTGCTTTTGCGTTTTTACTCTTCTACACATTAACTGACCTCATTTTGATACAAACTGGTGATAAAATGCTATGAAGACTCTCCCTCTACAATAAAAAATAAATTAATTTGTATTTCAGCTGCACAAAATGCCTGATTATTAACAAAAATACTCTTTGCAGATGATTGTCAGTGTTAACAGCAGGGAAGCAGAAATATAATTCAAAGATAGTAAACCTATATGGTCCATCACTGTTTCTAAAATTTTATAAACTCCTATATCTAGAGAAACCCTATAGAACTTTCTGTAAACATTCTTCAACATTATGGCTGTATAATATGCAGATTTTACACATGAAACTACCAATAGAGGATAATGCAGTTTCTCAGATTTTGTAGATTTCTGTTCTCAAATGTTGATTAAATATATATATATATATCAATCAATCAGGTCAGTATTTGCAGTATTTGCTAACATTAGCAATTATCCTATTTTATTCCCTAGAAGCAGGCCAGCTAAAACCCATCTGTCCATCTATGGATTAACATTATGCTTACCTAGTATAATTATAATTGTAACTTAAGAACAGATTACTCAAATCACAAGCCAAATGTCAGGCTAGAAATATGCATCTTTTGCATAGCTCACTGAAAGCTCTGGATCATTCTCTACTTGGGTTAGCTGGGATGTCATAATATGTGTCATTGCCACCCCCCATCCCCATCCCACCCCCCCAAAAAAATTAAAAGAGAGAGAGAGAGAAAATTGAAAATTTTATGATGCTATTAACAGATTTTCTCACAGTGCTGCAGGATCACATAGGCCATTTTAGGAATCACCAACGTAAAACTGAAAATATATATATTACTGCAAATATATATATTTTCCCCATGCCTGTTTTTTACATAGTGAAGTAGTTATACTGTAAAATAATATAAAATAATTTATCTCATAGGAAATATATTCTGTTGTATTTAATTTTCAGTTTTTACTTAATTTTGAAGTAGATTTACAAAATACTTCAGTTAACAGCTGCTTATCTGTATAAAATGTTTCATGGTGATTTTATTATATTCTAGATAGTGCAAATACACCTCTTTCAAAATCAAGTACATTGTCATGAAAAAACATGTCGAGCTGTTGGTGAATAAGTAGTATATGCTTTGTCTTGACTACAGGATCTTTTTTACTCAAACATTATCAAACATATATTAAGAAAGGAAGGTTGAGCCTTCATCTGTTGGAAAAGTAAATGTTCTAATGGGAAAACATTCTAAATTTTTGCCTGCCCTATCATCTTATTTATTTACTTATTTAATATTGAAATACACCTGTTGTAAATACCATATAAATTCACTTTCTCATCCTTTTGAAAACAAACAAACAAACAAACAAAAAAAACCAACAGCCTAATTATCAGGAGATTAATAAAATTGTCTTATATTAATTGGCAACACATGCAATTATAAGTAATTCCCATTCAGAAGAGATTTACACAATCTGGAGGTGAAAAATAGCCTATGATTCCCCAAAATTATATCTTGTAATGTGCACTTTGATGTATAGAATGGTATTGTTGTCAAATGTGCTGGCAGAGGGGGCTGCAGGGATGGCCTCTGTGAGAAGAGACCATGGGGGCTGCCCTGTGCCAGACCCAGTTGGTTCCAGCCAAGTCCTCAACAGACCAACAACAGGACACAGCAGAGAATGTCTGCTAAGATGGTAGTGCCACTGGGAAATCATTTAAGAAATGGCAAAAATGTCAGAGAATGATAGGGAGTGAGAAAAAAAAATAAAAATAAAAAGAGAGAGAGAGAAACATTCATGGGAACACAAAGGTCAGGGAAGAAGTAGGTGGAGAAGATACTCCAGGCACTGGAGCAGAGATTCCTCTGTCGCCCACATAGGGGACCACGCTGGACCAAATACCTACACTGCAGCCCATGGAGGATTTCATACTGGAGCAACTAGATATTTCTTGAAGGAACCCATGCAGAAGACCTACAATGGGGAAAAGTGTGAGGGGAAAGTAGCAGAGAGGAGCTATTATGGACTGGCCAGCCATCCCATCTGAGCCTTTTGGTGGGGAAAGGAGGAGGAGCTGGGAATGCAGGAATAAAGTTGAGCTTGGGAAGAAGAGCTAAGGTGGGGGGAAGATTGTTGTTGTTGTTGTTGTTGTTGTTTTTCACCAAGCAACTCTATTTTAATTGACAATAAATTCCATTAGTTTTCCCCAAATTGAGTCTGTGATGGTAATTGGCAAATGATTGCCCTATCTTTGCCTTCACCGATGAGCTTTTCCATGTTATTTTCTCCCCCCTTCCTGTTAAGGAGGGGAGTGACAGAATAGATGGGTGAGCACCTGGGAGCATGCCAATATCAACCCATCACAATAACTATGATTCATGTTACACAGCAGTTGGACTTCCAAACAGGAAAAGATAAAATATTGTTTATCTTTTTATGATAGTGAAAATTAATGTAAGTTTATTTTACAATGAAATCCCTACAAGTTTCTACAAGTGGCTCTAAGGGCTCCAGAGCATTTTCTTATCTATTACAGAACAGTACACTTTTATTATCACACTGTAGGCAAAGAATGTAACAAACACGTAATTTAGTTCTCCATTATCAATTTTTTGATTTCAGCTTAGTACTACTGTGTTAGTGGCAGGGCATACTTAGTGAAAGTACTGTCGCTTTTATGTAGAAGTGTCTGTTAGATATTTTATATGTTCTTTGCTTTTTGTCCTCATGCTTAGATTAAAAGCTATTCACAAAAGTTTTGTGTTGTACCTTGTAAACTTCATTTGAAATGCAAATATTTTAGCCTGACCCATTTCTATGTGAATCTCAATTTAAATCAGTATCTAATTAGACTTCTAGTTTCATTGTACAAACACAGTAAGTACCACAAAGGGGAAAAAGTATCCACTTCAAAAAATTAATGAACAAATGAATTCCATGGTTATTAGGGTGATGAGAGTAAGAGTAACTGTAAGGTTATTAAAATTCAATTTGTCTTTTCTTGGTTTTCCTATATATAAAGCAAACGTGCTGTTTTGTAAGGTCCAGAAGACCAGTATATCAGGATTTACATTATTATTTTTGGGTATGCTACTACTGTAATTTCTTGATAAAGATTTATTAGAGTTATGTGTTATTAATGTATAGAAGAGATTCTTATGGAAGCAGAAATATATCTATATAGTTAAAGTTAGGAAAAATGATTATAGGTATTTAGATTTTATTGAAGTTCATCATTTCTAAGCATTAATCATCATTTTCTAGGCATAATTCGATGATACCTAAAGCATTTTACACCTAAAATTCATGATTGCACTGACATTAGGGCTCTGATTCTGAAAAATACCTGCATCAGCAGATGTACGTGTTTGATCTGCCTCGTGGCCCTCCTCTGGACCTGTTCTAACAGATCCACATCCTTCTTGTGCTGGGGGCCCCAGACCTGGACTCAATACTCCAAATAGGGTGTCACAATGGCAGAATAGAGGGGGACAATCAATTAATGCTTCTAATTTGGCTGAATTAAATATTTATATTTAAATATTAATTTAAATAAAATCCTAATAAAATTAGTTATATATATATATATATAGGAATGTAATGTCCTTACTCTATTTACATAAGTCACATATATAGCTTTAGTGGAGTGTACTGACTACACACAATTTCATTTTGATACAAATCCTATACTTCTCTTACCTACTTTTTTAGGATTTAAGTTGGATTTAAGTTGAATAAACTGCAAACAGTGGAGCCAAAAGACGTAATCTCAGAAGCGCAGCATAGCTGTCCTTGTCTCTCTTCCACTATTTTGTTCCTCGGTACAAGAGGGCCATAGACTTACTGGAGAGAATCCAACGAAAGACCATAAAGATGATGAAAGGACTATAGTATCTCTCCTATGAGGAAAGACAGAATGATCTGGGACTGCTAAGCCTGGAGATGAGGAGGATCAGAGGGGTTCTTACCAATGTGTATAAATAGCTGAATGGAAAGTGGAAAGGAGATTGAACCGGGACAAGAGGCAATGGGCACAAACTGAAACACAAGATGTTCCTGGCACAGGTTGCCCAGAGACGTTGGTCAGCCTCCCTCCCTGGAGATTTTCAAAAGCTCTCTGGTCCTGGACAACTGGCTCTAGGTGACCCTGTTTGAGCAGGACTGTTAGAAAAAATGCCTATTTTGGCCAGGTCATGGCATTCTTTTAACCTCCCCAGTGGTAAATTTTGTGATTAAAAAACAAACAAACAAACAAAAGCTTTTAAAAAACGTAAATATGATTTAGAAATTGCTGCTTTTTTAGTCATTAACATAGTTTTTAATTCCACTTGAAAATCCTAAAACAAAATAGTGATAGCATATTTAATCAGTTTTCAGGATTCATTTATGCCGATATCATAATATTGAGAATATATTCTTCATTTTTTTCCCAAAATAGTTCACAAATCTTCCAGAATATTTGACTGAAACAGCAATTTTTATTTTTAATTTGGATTGTTTTGCTTTCCTTTGTAATCTGTGGTTTGTGAAAGTTCAGAAATAACGCAGAAAATACAAAATAAATTTGTTAATAGATATGCAACTCAAGATTCTTAATACACGTAGTAAGTATTTCTCCTAGGTCTAGTAATCCTGACAACTGTATTCTGTCAAACTTTTCACTCTCCCTTCTGATCATTCTGCTGTCTTTGAGCAGTTTTCTTATGATTCCACTTCTTTCCAAACCAATGTGTTAGAATTGTAGAAGTACACTTTTTAGAAAAGCAATCCCTGTAAACATTCTCTGTTTCACTGTGAGAAACTGTGAAAACATGTCATTATTTGTTCTGTGTTAAAGAAACGTCATGTTAATATATTATTGCAGAGGTATTATTCTATAAAATCAATGTGCATTAGTGTTATAAAGTTTAATTAGTTAATTTGGATCTTATCATGTCATTAATATATTTATTTAGAGTTTTATTAAAATGCTAAAGATAACATTATAGTCTGCCAAGTAAAAGTTTAGTAGAATTTCACATTTGGGATGTAGAATGAAAATTATGAATTATAAAAAACAGTAGTCACCCAATTCAAGATATTCTCTTGTGTTTGTAGTGTGATCCTCATGCATTCCTTGGGGACTTTTATCTGAGTGTGAAACTTCATTTCCTTCAGTTAGGAAATCTAGACATGCAACACGGAAAATGCTTTGGAAAAGAGCCTGGCTGCAAAACACAAGAAATCTCTAGTGAGCTCCTAGAGCTCTGTGGTGTGGATGACTAGGAAAACAGTCCCTGAAGACAAACTCTGTACAGTACAGAGCATTGTCTCTGAAACACAGTTCTTTTCTTGATTTTTGCATGCTCCTGGGACAGAAATAATTAGTCACATTGTATTTCCTGAACAATCAGCATTTATTAATCTGTCTATTCTGTAAATTGTGTCCTCTCCTCATATATAATTTTTACATTATCAAATAATATGTATACCTTCTACTTTGTGCATTACCTTCTACTTTGTGCATAAGGATGTCTGTATATTGTTGTATTCAAGTTGATGAACTGTGTTTCTAATAGAAACATGCACCCTGAAGCAAGTAATTCTGTTTGTCCTTATTCTCTTATTCTCTATGGGGAAAAAATAATAATAATAATAAATAAAAAATTAAAAAAAATGCATTTAGGTGAAGTGAAATGTATTTAGGTGAAGTGAAATGCATAGGTGAAGAGGTGAATACACATCCTCTCATGACTGCTTTCTTTAACCATTATCACAAAAAGAAAATCGAGGAGAAAAAAAAAACTTAGAAATGTTACTGAGGGGTTTCTAACATTTATAAGTGTGTGCTTTCTGTAGAGACAAGTGTTTATTGATAACACTGTGATATTAGATAAAGGAATAAATGAAATACACTACAAAACTGCATCACTGTGGACTGGTAATCAATAACAACATAAATAAAAACCAAGCAGCTAGAACTGCTGCAGAGTTTACCATGTTTTTACTCTTAAATTTTTGTAGTCTATACACAGACCTACTTATATGTTGAATATATATCACGTGGAAAGTTTTAGAAATTAAGAAATACTGAACTAAGACTGACTGATTGGAAATCTATGATTGGAAATCATAGAGTTCATTTTCCATTTTTAGGCAATCATGCAGTAGCTTTCTAATTCAGAATTATTTACATTCCACCTTATACTATGAAATATTTATCAATACCCTAATGAAAAGCATAAGATCTGTAGAAAATAATCACATTGATAATATGATGCATGAGGAGAGCAGAAAAAGGTAAGAGCATCATCAAATTGTTGTTGGTAATCATTATCTTACATGACGACATGTATAAAATCCTTAAATAATAAAAAAATCAACTCAGGAACTGACTCTGAATTCTAATTCTATTTTGTCCCTAATAATTCTTTTTAAAGTGTTCCCTAACTTTTCTAAAATAGCCAAGATGTTGGAACACTTGGCTTGACTGACTTCAGCTCTTAGTCATTTTAGCTTTATACTGTTATAATCTCTAACATAAAGTGGGTAAAAGCTTTGCTCAAGTCTTCACTGCATTCAGATGTTCTCCTCCGTTATTTGACAGTCTTAAAATCTTCCTGAGTATCACTAAGCTTTGAAATATGCTTCATGCCTCTTACAGTATTAACTCTCAAAATTGTACATGCAAATTCTGGGGATGCAGCTGCTTGTACTTTGGTAACATCCAAATTCCTTGAAAAGTAAGGAACTTAATAAATTATAGGGTATGTTTTGTTAAAAGACTTCATCAAATTTCTACTTGGCTTACAGAAAAGAGAAAAAAACTTCCTTATTCATCCCCCGATATCCTACAAATTCTAGCCCTGCCTCTAATCAGAGCCCAGTCCACCTCCTCATGACTATTTGGCTTTAGCTTTAATACCAATAAATCTATGATTAATAATAAAAATAATAATAAATAACTTTTCCCCAGTTCTACCTATTACAGAAAACTAGTCCTATCTTTAACATAAACCAGGGACACTTCTTTTTCATTGCCATCCACACTATTATTAGACTATATCCTGCATAATTTACCAATGTTGCCTAACTGCTGCATCCAAAAAAGTGTGTTGTGAACCTCTGCAGCCTTACACATACAGGACAGATGAGAAGACTCCTGATCTTTACTATAGCAGAGGAAAAAAAAAAAAAAAATAGTCCTATTCTTTCTCACTGCTCTGTATTTATTTTATGAGGCATGCCCTGCACATCCATATCTTTCTCCATGTTTCTTCATGTTTCTTACCTCCCCCACATTCCTCTGTTTTAACTTGGTCCAGTTCCATACCTACAACCTGAAATAGACTTTCTAGATACCCAAATTGTTTTTGTGAAGGCTGAGCTGAAGAATGAGTTTCTACCACCAAATTACAGTAGAAGTCCACATAGAACTTCCAACATTTTTGCTTGTAGAATTTTGTGATATAGTATAGTAGTCATGACTGTATATACAGTTGACTGTATACAGTAGTCATCTGGTGTCCATCCAGGCACAACAGAAGACACACCAACTATTCAATGTCCTTATTTAAGTATGCAATAAAAATATTTACACTAATTCATCTGTTTTCCACTACTGCAATTTAAGAAATGCTCCCACAGTCTACTTTGCTGCCTGAGTTTCCAAGGAAAGTGATCTTCAGCTGGTCAGTAGTAACAGCAGGTAATGCCTTCAAACTTTCTTGTTAGGAAAAAGATATATCTCTCTGTATTGCAAAGCAAATCTCTTTTGTGGTTCACAAATATAGAGAAGGAATATTTTTTCAAAATTATGGTCTAATTTAGAAGGAAGTCTCTATAAACAATTTTCAGCATGTAAAAGAATGTGCTTGCAGCACAGAAAGCCAATTGTATCCAGACCTGCATCAGAAGAAGTATAGCTAAGAGGTCAAAGGTGATTCTCCCTCTCTATTTAGCTCTCATGAGACCCTACATAGAGGACAGCATTCAGTTCTGGGGCCCCCAGCATAAGAAAGACGTGGAGCTGTTAGAGCAGGTCCAGAGGAGGGCCACGAAGATGATCAGGCTGGAGCACCTCTCTTGTGAAGACAGGCCTAGAGATCTATGGTTGTTCAGTCTTGAGAAGAGAAGGCTCCAGGGAAATGTTATAGCAGCCTCCCAGTACTTAAGGGGGGTCTACAAGAAAAAATGGGGAGGGACTCTTTATCAGGGATTGTAGTAATAGGACAAGGGGTATTGGTTTTAAACTAAAAGAGGGTAGATTTAGTTTAGACATTAGGTAGAAATTCTTCACTATAAGGGTGATGAGGCACAGGAACAGGTTGCCAAGAGAGGTTGTGGATGTCCCATCTCTGGTAGTGTTCAATTCCAGGTTGGATGGGTCTTTAAGCAATTTTATCTAGTTGTTCAAAGATGTTCCTACCCGTGGCAGTGGGGTTGAAACTAGATAATCTTTAAGATTACCTCCAACCCAAACTATTCTATGATTTTATGGCACTATAATTGCACTTCAAAGAGATGTTACAAGTTGAAGGCTTGGAAACTGAATTACAATGAGTGTCAGTTTAAAGAAGGAGATCTCGGAATTCAGCATAAATGCAAGCAAAAAACAAAGGTCTGAGTCATTAGAAGTTGTTTGTAGAGTAGAAAGTATGAGCTTGTGCTTTGTATAAGGCTTTCTTTTCTGATCTTAAATTATCTCTTGTAAGACCATTGGCATCCTGGGGTGCACTAAAAAGATTGGCCATCAGATCAAGGGAGGTTATCCTCCCCTTCTACTCTGCCCTGGTGGGGCCACATCTGGTGGAATACTGTGTTCAGTTCTGGTGTCCCCAGGTTAAAAAAAAAAAAAAAAAATGTGATAAAAGGATCTTCTAAAGAGAGTCCAGAGGAAGGCCACGAAGATGATTAAGGACCTGGATAATCTCTTGTATGAGGAAAGGCCAAGAGACCTGACTCTGTCCAGACTGTCCAGACTGTAGAAGAGAAGACTGAGAGGTGATCTGATCAATGTTTATAAATAACTAAATTGTGAGAGGCAGATGGATGGGGACAGGCTCTTTTCAGTGATGTGCAGTGATAGAACAAGAGGCAGTGGCCAAAAACTGGAACACAGGAAGCTCCAAACATGCGTAAGAACTTCTTTACAGTGACGGTCACAGAGCACTGGAACAGGCTGTCCAGAAAGGTTGTGGAGTCTCCTTCTCTGGAGATATTCAAGACCTGTCTGGAATCTTTTTTTCAACCTACTGTAGGGAACCTCCTTTTAGCAGGGGGGTTGGACTCAATGATCTCCAGAGGTCCCTTCCAACCCCTAGGTCTCTGTGGTTTGTGATTCTGTGATATACTACATTGATATTGACAAATCTCTACTTGTCTAGTTGGAAGGCACCAAAGCAAGCTGCTGTAAAATATTTTTTTTGTAGGCTTTCCAAGAGAGGTTTATCTTTCATTGAAATATATTATTGAATTGTTTGCACTATATGTCTTAAAATTCCTGTTCACTGAAATTTAAGTACAAGGTATTTCTGGACCTTTTGCTGAAATTACAGGGGAAATATATATATATATATATATATTTATGTTCCATCATAGGGAAATATTTGAAGGAAAATAACATCTAAACGTAGAAGATCTAAAACTGTTCAAATGTTCAACTAAACAGAGACAGAGACATTACAGATAAAGAGAACACAACATAAGAAAATGTATTTCCAGTGAAATAAATAGAAGAAAGCTAGTAAGCTTCACCATTGATCTTCTCAAAGAAAACATTAGGTATGTTTAAAATACTAGAAAAAATTTCCAACCTCCTTACCCTGACATTCTTCACACTTAAAAATAAAGAAGCGTAGACAAGTCTTCCTTGTCCCAAATTTGCATGGCACTTTCTCACATAAATTAGATTACATACCAGCTTGAAATAAATTCATGCAGTTAATACATTTATCTTTAAGGGACCAGATGGACAATTTAGTCCTTATAGGATGGTTTTAAAATGTAAACGTTAAATTAATTTCAATCACCACTCTTTGTGCTTTTATGCCTTAAAAATATTATTTTAGATGTAAAATGATATCTGTGTTTACTATATATATTTGAAAGCAAAACCAACCAAAAAAACAAACAAACAAAAACTGTATATTGTATTCTCACTTTCATGTTTCTTTCTTCTGTGTCCCTCTTGCTCTTGTAAATTTTTTTGAGTATTTAAACAGGGTCTTTTGCAATCAATTTGTTAACAGCATTTTTATTGCATTCAAATTACATCATTATTTGTTATAAGACGGTATTTCAGTCTTCCGTTTTTTCATTTGCTTGATTTTTGTTTAAAAAGGAGAAAGAATGGAGAGATGTTTGTTTCTCAGCACCATTATTATTATTTTTTACTTTCTCTTTTATTAATCTGGTTGAAATTGTTTTACCCCACCAACAAGCAAACAGACAAGGTTAGCCATAACAATGTGGGAAGTTAAAAGTGTGGAGACAGGCTCTTTTGGGAGGGACAGGGGATATGTCCCTCAGAACAGGCTGGGGAGATAAGGAGAACGTCAATAACCATCTGGAGTGCATGGTGCTCTGCCCTAGTGTGGATGAGGAGCTGACAGAGTTTATTGGTATGGATTAAAGGGAAGACAAGGTTAGGTGATATTATAGTGGGGGTCTGCCACAGGTTACCTGACCAGGAAGACCAAGCAGATGAGGCCCTCTATCCAGTGGTAGGAGCATGTTCTACAAGCCCTGGTCCTCCTGGGGGACTTCAACCACCTTGATATCTGTTGGAGGGACAACACAACCGGACATATATATTCCAGTAGGTTCCAGGAGTGCACTGATGACAACTTTCTTTTCCAAGTGCTAGAGGAATCAGTGAGGAGAGGTGTTATCCAGGACCTCATTCTCACCAGCAAGAAGGGCTTGTGTGACCCAACATGGCTTCACTAAGGGCAGATTGTGCCTGTCAAATATGGTGGCCTTCTACATTGAGGTTACAGCATTGGTCAACAAAGAAAGAGCAACTGACGTCATCTGCCAGGACTTGTGCAAAACATTTGACACTGTCCTGCCCTATATACTTGTCCCTAGATTGGAGAGACATGGATCTGATGGATGGACGACTTAGTGGATAAGAAATCAGCTGGATGGTCGCACTCAAAGAGTTGCAGTCAATGGTTTGATGTTCAAATGGAAACCGGTGTTGGGTGGTGTCCCTCAGGGGTCTGTGTTGGGACTGATATTGTTTAAAATCTTTGTCGGTGACAATGACAGTGGGTTTGAATTTACCTTCCACAAGTCTGTGGACAACATAGCTGTGTGTTGCAGTTGACACGCTGGAGGGAAGGAATATCATCCAGAGGGCCTTGACAGTCTTGAGAGGTGGGCAACACTTTTAAAAGTTTATACCCAGATTCAACTGTTGTATGTCTAAAATAAAAAGTTGGCTTTGGCTTGGAAATTGTAAAATATATTTCAGATTGGTTTCTATATACATTATAAAAAAGAACTCTGAGTGTAAGTATTCACAAGGGAGTCCCATAATTGCTGCCAGCCTTTTCCAAAGAGCTGATTTGGCTCAGTATAGCCTGAAGGTTGGAAACCACTGCTCTGGGCAAAAGACATGATGGATGATCATCTATTAGTTTAGTCTATGTGCCTGAGTGCATGCAGCAGGCTGCACCATTTTTTGGCTGGGAGAAAAGTAAAACATAAAAATTCTAAAGACTTTATTTTTAGTCTAATACTTGAGGGTTAGCTTCTAGGTTAAAAAATATTCAAAGTAGTTCTTGTTTGTCAAAGGTGGAAAAATTGGGTTAGATAAGTATAAATTTACCCTCATCTGAATTCCAGTTAGCAACAAATTTTGATTTATTAACGTATAGAAATGTTATTCTAAATACTTCATAATAAAATTACTAATTTCCTTCATTCCTAGTGACCTGAATTTAACTTTGTAAATTAGCTTATAATTACTTATAATTAGAAAATTAAGTTATACAGAAACTTTGGAGAAAGGAATTTCTTGGATAAAAGCTACATAAAAGCTACTGTTTATAGACAATAAACCAAAATAGTCAGGGAGAAGATGAAATAAAAATTTATCTGTTTGGTGTTTGAATGGACATAGGTGTCCTTGCTGCAAATGCTAATAAAAGCTTTCAGTAAATGTTGTTAATTTATGTGAATATTCACAAGTCAGTAAGACAACTCATGTGTCTCATCGTGTTTTCAAATTAATGTCCAAAGATAAAGAAAACACGTGAAGGAAGATGGTATGACATTGGAAGAGAAATGGACTTGTCTATATGCCTGATATCTTTTTCCCTGGACAGACTGCTAGGAGTTCAGGGAAGTTATGAAGTGTTGAAAGGGAAAATAAATATCCAAAAGGTACAAAGCCTAAGCACTTATTATAATACGTTTTCATTCAAGACTGCTGAGGAAAGATTTTTGTCATTGTCCTGTCCCCTGCCTGCTCTCTCTCCCCTCCTCCCCCCACCACCTCTTTTTTTTTTTTTTTTTTTTTTCTACTGTCCTGTCTTTGACAGAAATAGAAGGAATTGGCTAGCCTTGTTAAGGAATGCACCTCTTTTCACAGTAAAGAAAAAAATGTAAGCATAATTTTAGAAATAGCCACTGACAAATATTACTGATAACGTATCTTGATTACTAATACCTGTATAAAACATACATGTAAGACATCTCATCACAATGTAAAAATACTTCTTTCAATTTGAATATATTATTGAGGTTTGTGTGCATGCTCTTTTTATAAGGAATAAATACCAGAGAGAAAAAACGTCATTTCATTTTCAAGGTCTGTATTCTTAAAGTGAAAGTTGGTAGTTCTGTGCCATTTCTTCCTAAACATTACAAAATTCTGTGTTTTTTTTTTTTTTTGTTTTGTTTGTTTGTTTCTTAATTGAACTCTTATCTGATAATATATACAGCAATTACAGACATTAAACTGTCCTATATTCCTAATATTACTACGGCAGTGCTTGACAATGTAGAAAGACTATACTGTTTTTATCTGTGTTCTATGCATCTTTTGGAAAAACAGAAATCTGTTTTAAAGGAGTCATTTCATTGTTTAAACAAAATGAATAAATTTACATCTATTTGTTCACAATCATAATACTTTTAGCATTTCTTCATATGAAACTCATCTACTTTAAGAAAAAGAAGCTTTGCAAAACTTAGCCATTTTATACCTGATTTTTTTAATTAATTTATTTATTTCTTTATTTATTCAGAAATACATGATAAGCCTCTCAGATGTCTAATTATTAAAGCTCTGAACATTTTTACTTACTTTTTTACTTACTTCAGACTTTTGGATTCTACTGTTACATAATATGTTTGTTCAGTTAATTCTGTTTACTTACCTATCAGTGAAAAGCCTTTTCTATTCATAAAATTTTATGAATTTTAGCATAATGGGTTCCTGAAAGAAAGGTCACTTTGAACATGTAGAATGGCTTTTCATTTTTTACCAGAAATATTTAATTCTGCTCATTACATTTAGTCTATCTGGGAAAGGGAAAAAATTGAAAGAGAAAGGAAGGGGAAGGTAAGAGAATTTGTCTGAATCTTATGATTTAAAATAAAATAAATAAATAAATAAAATAATAAAATAAAATAAAATAAAATAAAATAAAATAAAATAAAATAAAATAAAATAAAATAAAATAAAATTCACGATTTCAGTGGTTTTTCAACCATCATTTATGGTCATACAACCTTCTTCTTGACTCAGGGAGAGCTCCTCAAGTTCCCTCATAAATGCCTTTAACCTTAAAATAAGTTTAATTCTAGCCTTAGTATAAGCTAAAAATGTTCTTGTGAGCTTATTTCTTCTGAGCAGTGTGTGTGGAAATACACTTTCAGTCTAGCTTATGTATATATTCTGTATCATGAATATTCAGCATCATCCTGGTGTAAACCTTGAGGATGATAAGGAAATAGGGATATTTTTACTGTACTACAGCTTACTTACACAAGTGAACAACAGCAGGGATTTTGATATCTGTAGAATTTTAAAAGTGTCCTAAAAATTTAGATTCTTTGTAAGCTATGCAATACCTTAGTGAAGATTTTGATTATCTGAATTTTGAATACTATCTTCAAAACTCTTTTTATTCCAATGCTTCAAATAAGATCTTTAATGAAAAAAAGCATGTAAGCCTTGTCTGACACTTTGGTCACAGATTTTCATTCTTGTTCTCTGTGTAATAATATTACTACCATTAAGATCATAAGATAATTCATTTTAGCAGGGACCTCAAGAGGTCTCAAGGCCAGCTTCCTGCACATGGCAGGGTCGGCTCTGAGATTAGACGAGGTTACTCAGATCTTGATACTGTTGGGTCTTAAAAATGTCAAGGACAACATCTCTGGGCACCCTGCTTGACTACTCTTTCACAGAAAAAGTTTATCTCATTTCAATGTATGCCCATTGTACCTTGTCCTCTTATCACAAAGCACTGTGAACAGCCTGGCTCTACCATTTTGACAACTCCTTCATCATCTAGGAGATTAAAGATCCAGCCTGAATAATCCCAAGTCCTTCATCCTGTCCTCACCAGCCAAGTGCCCAAAGTCCTGGGCACCCTGGGGACTCTGTTGAACTCACTCCACTTAATTAATGCCTTTGATTAATTTCCGGTGTGGGGTGTTGAGACGGAGGGCAAAACTGGACACAGGATTCTGAAAACAGGCTCGCATGCAGGAGAGGGATGTAATCACTCCTCTTTGACTTCATGGACATTCTCTCATTACTAAACTCAGGAGGCTCTTGGTCTTCTGTGATGCCCAAATGCACTTCTGAATCATACCCAGCTTGCTGACTACCAACACCTCCAGGTACTTCTCAGGAGAGCAGTTCCCCTGCTAGTTAAACCCCAGATTCTGTTGCTGCAAAGGGGTCTTTCTTCCTATGTGTAGAACTTGGCATTTGTCTATGTTGAATTACTTGAAAAATATGAAAACAAATTTTGCTTTATACTTCAGATTATTTAGTGGTTTTTCAATTTATGGTAGTTTGTAGATCAGTTTAAGAGAACCCATTGAGCTAATAAGCACAAGATTCAGACAGGAAAGCGATAACCCTGGGCTGTAACTGCAGCACTGCACAGTCAAGCAAAAGAGCCTTGATGAGGTAAGTGAAATCCTTATCAGCTTAGTAACATGACTTTTCTAAAGTAACAACAGATCTTCCGGACCCAAAAGAGTATCTGTGCTCTGTACAATGTGTATTTGCTCTCCATTTCAGTGTAATTCACTCACCAAGCTTTTATACAGGTCTTGCAACATTTTGTTTGTGGTCCTGGGGAGGCCATCTTGCCCTATAAGAAAAGAAAGCGTTTGCATTTTCTTAATGAACTACACTAGATTGAGGTCAAAGTTTTCCAAAATCAATACAATAAATCAGAGTAATTAAGATTGAGGAAAAGCATACTAGGAAATTACAAAGGAAAGCACAAAATGTTAATGAATAAACAGAGGAAGCAATAGAGATACTCAGAAAAATGAGGGAGTAAAAGAACAAAATCTGTAATTCTCATCCTTCTTGATTCTGATAAAAACTGAGGAATAAATATTACTTTTATACCCTGGCTCTTCATTTTTACATTCAAGTAGTCACCTAACAATAGCTATTCTTTTCTGTTTTAATAGAACTCTAGCAGCACTACCTTTATAAATGCATAAAAATCTTTTCCATTGTCTCTCTCAGTTGCTTATATTTATATGATTTAAAGGTAGAAACAATTAATCTCTTAAATATTTAAAATTAGCTGAAGCAAGTCACTTATAGACAAGTTATTTGTATTTTTCATTCTGAGGAATGAGTTCTTGTTGCTAGTTGTGGATCTAAATGGTTTTGTATTTATTTTTTATTTTTTATTTTTATTTTTTTTTTAATTTATATTCCTGTTTAAACATATAGCAGGAGTCTGTTGGGGGGAAGTAATGTCTCTATATAGTAACGTTTGCCCTTTTTCATGTTTAGAGCAAGCCTTAAAATAAAATTTTCTTTAATTGCTTCTAACTTTTACTAATCAAAGATTTATCCTAAAAGTGACAGGTATACATATGTATGTACATAATTATTTATTTATGGAGAAAAGTGGCTAAAATAGATATGAAGATAACCAAATATTTGAACTTGGAATGAGAATAATAAATTGAAAGTGGGGAGCAGTTTCTGTGCTGTATCTCCTGGGAGATACACATCAAAGAACAATCAGCTGAAAAGAAAAAACATATCCTTTTCCCTACTTGGAATGAAATGGACAATTCTCTTTTATTTGTATGAAAATGATCATATTGAATAATCTGTAAGAACCTGTTCATCACTATCATCAGCTTAGTGCGCTTATATATATGCAAGTATATTTATGTCTCTGAGTGCATTTATTTATGAGTGTACATATAGTGCCTGTAACCTGACTGTTAACCAGAACACAAATACCTTACTCTAAATGACAGAAGAATATAAATTAAATATGAAAGCCTTTTCCTAGAAAAATAATATATTTTGTGAATATTCAATTTTAATATCAGGACCCATATATCAAGCTATGGGATCATGCCAGATTCCTGCATGAAACTGTACATGTCCTGAATGGCAAAAAAGATAGTCATAGAGATCTTTATTTCTATCAGCATTTTTCCTGAGAACAAAGTTTTTGTTTTATTTTGTTTTGTTTGTTTGTTTGCTATTTAAAGCAATGTTTACAGAAACAAATAAAATGAACACTTCATTCATGAGAAAAGGCTAGATTGGGATTTCTGTATTTCTTTAGCAGTCTTTGCTTTCTTAATATTTGATGGTAGGTATGTATTTTTAACTTTTTATTTTTAGTTACATGGATACTCTTTTGCAGTTTTGATTTTAAACCAAAAGTATCTTAATAAAACAAAGAAAGTCTTCTTTAAAATCTGCAGAACAAGAGTGTTAAAGTGATACAATCATTACAGAGATTTACTAACAGAAGAGGGACCTACTGAAGTCAAGGAAATGATTCCTAGTTAATTATTAAAGAACTGGAAGTGGACAAATGAAATTAATTTTAAATATTTTATGGGATCACGCGTCATCGTGACCTTGTGGTCACATTTTCTAAAATTATTTGTTAAAAAAATGGAAACATCCTGTTCAGATCACGGAGATTATGATCATTTTTAAAACCATCTTGGCTGAGTAACAGCATTTTTCTTCCTTAAATAATACTTTTATAGTTTCTGTAGCTTGAGCTTTGTGGTTAAATTTGCTAGTAAATCTGGCTTTAGGTCAGAAAGCACTGCATATTCTGTTCCATGGCAGTATCTTTCTATGGCATGAATTATCATCTCAGGTTGAAAATTAATCCTTTTTCTTTTCATTCCCCCCTGATTTTTTTTTCCTTCCTCTTTAAGTGATACATTAAAACTTTGAAACATAAACAACTTAGAAGATATACATTTTGCTAATAAAATGTCATTTGTTGGGATTATTAAATTGTATGCTAAATTTTCTGAAAAAGCATTAAATTTACTCTTCACTTAATCCCATTATCAGAATTGCTCTGCATATAAATTTAATCTATGAGTATATGAGTAACACAATATGTATATATTTATTCCTCCACATAATTAAATAAATACATTTAAGTCCAAAGAAAATAAAACAAAAAAATGCTAAGGATACAAAAAAAAAAAAAAAATCCCTGAAACTAAATGCAGTACTATTTAAAAAATTATATTTTACACATTTTACATTTATAGAGACTTCTAGTGACAAATATCAGCTTCGCTAGATCATTGACTTTTAACTCATATTTACTTTGTCCCCAGACAGAACTATTCCTTTCAGTTTTTGTCTTTTGAATTCTTGGTTATCACAACATTTCCAGATCTTCTGTGGTGTTCTATATGGCAGACCAAACTGCAAACCTTCACTTACTAAATAACTACAGATGCCTAACAGTGATTACCTAACGCAGATGAAAGTGATGGGCTTTCTATTTTCAATGTGTATAGTAGATACCATAGACAAGAACAAGCAAGTGTTATAGTTACCACATATGAATATATCTTCAATAAGTAATGTTAAATAAGTGAAATTGTAAATACCCCAAATTCTTAAACTTCCGCATATGACAAGTGAAGTTAATAAGATGTCATAAACTGTCAGAAATAACATAAAGATCATTTAAAAACTAAATCTTCCTATTATTTCCTGCACCTTTATATAAACATTTATATAAATTTAAGCAATTCAATTCAATTTACCATAGAAATAACAAATACTTCCCCTCCCTCTCTCTGCTATCCTCTCTTCCCCCTTCCTCTTTCTCCTCCCCTTCCCCTCCTATCTTCTTCTCACAACTTCTTGCCTTCTGTTCTTCTTCTCCCCACCACTCTCCCTCTCCCTTCTTCACCCCTACCCCTCTCAGTTCTAAGATTAGGCAAAAACTACCCAGTTCCTGTCAGGTCTGCTCAAATTCTCTAGACACCTGGCCCTCATTAACAGTTTTCCCTTTATCCTGCTGCTCTGCTTTTTGACCTTTGCCAAATGCTTCATCATTCAACTTTTTCATATGTTCAAATTCTCTCTAAAGTTTCAGGATGGTGCATCCGTGTTACTGAATATCTTCATCATGAAGAAATAGACTTTCAGGAACACATTTTACTCCACAGATTCACACATGAGCCTAGTGTCATGATCCACATTTAATACACAAAGTGGGAACTAGGGAATTGAAGTGAAATTTCTGATCACCAGCTATTCAGAATGTATTTATTATTATTATTATTATTATTATTATTATTATTTATTATTATTATTATTATTATTATTATTATTATTATTAAATCTACAAAGACACCCTCAGAATTAATCATTTTGAGTTTGATACAGCTGAGCTTTTTAAAAGATGTGCAATGTGAACATTTCTTCAGGGAACAGATATGTATATACATGCATGTGTGTACTCTACGTATATTTATACTAAAAATATGTATACTCAAATACAGACTGGTGTATTTAAATACAAGTATATGCATTGTATGTCTACAAATATCTACACATATCTGTATGTATGTGTGTATGAATCAATATAATAATCCAGTAATTCAAAGCAACTTATCAAACTGTTATGAATTTTTCTATTTCTAATTAACTAGTATTCATCCCCAAAAAGAGAGAAGGAAAAAAAAAAACATATTTTCTCTTTTCCAGCTGGCTATAATTTAATGAAAAAGGAGGCTGACAAGGAGAGCTTACATTCTGATGTTTGTAGCCCTAACTGCCCAGAAAAAAATAAGGATGGGAGAGTCCATTGAGAACACAAGCTCCAATTTCAGTCTTTCAGGATGTGTTTTTGAATCTCTACTTATGCCTCTAAACAGCTTTATCTCAGGCACTGGACCATGTAAATATTCATTTATACTCAGTGCTTCAAATATACAACTATTCCACTGTTCCTTACTTTTTTTTTTTTTTTTTTTAACATGCATGCAAAACAATATTGTGAACACAGTTGCCCTGAACATATATTGTGAGGTAGACTGCATATCTTAATCTTGAATTTATAAAACCTACTACCCTAAAGAATCTACTGTGTGTGTAACAATGTCCAGGATAATGCAGTCAGCTACATGCTGGTATTAACCCAGTCGCAAGAGGTAAAACAACATAATTATGTGCTTTTTAAATTATACTAACTTGACAAACCGAAACAATAATTTTGAATATTGCATGTTGCATTATGCAACTGAAGTATTTACTATTCACTAACATTTCACCACCGTCTCAGGACAAGTAACCAAAAATAATTTCTAAGAGCTCTTAGAAAAAAAATTTCGGTCCAGTTAAAATAGTCTTGCTGTTTCTTAACTAGACTCTCCCAATACAGAGCTGAAGCCCTGAACAGACTTATGAAAGTCTTGCGGACTCTTACATTAGAGGGGCTGCAAACCATACCAGAAGTGCAATCAATCCCAATGACAGATCAGATTCCTGCTTCTGATACTACCATAAATGCTAAAATATAAAGATTAATCAAGGATCTACTTTTTACCTATTTACGCTGAATTTAATGGTGACTGAAAAAAAGTGAAATATCACTCCCATTTTATAAAAGGGCAAAAACGAAAACTCAGGGAACTATAAAACAATGAGCTTCACTTCTATGCTCATGGAACAGATCCTCCTGGAGAATATGTTCAGGCACGTGCAAGACAAGGAGGTGATCCAAGGCAGCCAGCATGGCTTCACCAAGGGCAAATGATGCCTGACCAATCTGGTGATAGAGTGATTACATCAGCTGACAAGGGTAGACTGACTAATGTCATCTACCTGGATTTCTACAAGGCCTTTGAAACAGTCCCTTATGACATCTTTATCTCTAAATTGGAGATGGATGGATTTGAAGGGTGGATTATTCCATGGATAAGGAATTGGTTGGATAGCTGCAGTCAGAAAGTTGTGATCAACAGCTTTATGTCCAGGTGGAGGCCAGTGATGAGATGTGTCCCTCAAGGGTCTGTCATGGGACCAGTGCTATTTAATCTTTATCAATGATATATACAGTGGGATCGAGTACACCATCAACAAGTTTGCAGATAACACCAAGCTGAGTAGTGCAGTTGATTCACCTGAAGGAAGGAATGCCATTCAAAGGGACCTGGACAAGCTTGAGAGGTGGGCCCATCTGAACCTAATGAGGCTCAACAAGTGCAAGGTGTTGCACCTGGGTTGAGGCAATCCCAGACAGGAGTACAGACTGGTAGAAGAACTCTGAGAGCAGCCCTGCAGAGAAGGACTTATGGGTTCTGGTGGATGAAAGGCTCAACATCAGCCAGCAGTGTGTGCTTGCATTCCAGAAGGCCAACTGCATCCTGGGCTGCATCAAAAGAAGTGTGACCAGCTGGTTGAGGGAGGTTATTGTCCCCCTCTACTCTGCCCTCATGAGGCCCCACCTGAAGTACTGCATCCAGGTCTGGGGCCCCCGGCACAAGAAAGATGTGATCCTGTTAGAGTGGGTCCAGAGGAGAGCCACAAAGATGATCAGAGGACTGGAGCACCTCTGCTGCGAAGAAAGGTTGAGAGAGCTGGGGATGTTCAGCCTGGAGAAGAAAAGGTTCTGGGGAGGCCTCATTGTGGCCTTCCAGTACTTAAAGGAGGCTTATTAAAAAAGTTGGAGACTGATATTTTACATCGGTAGGTAGTGATAGGACAAGGGGGAAAGGTTTTAAACTAAAAGAGGGAAGATTTAGACTAGATCTTAGGATGAAATTCTTTACTCAGCGGGTAATGAGGCACTGGGAGAGGTTGCCTGGAGAAATTGTGGATTCCACATCCCTAGAGGTGTTCAAGACCAGGCTGGATGGAGCCCTGGACACCGTGATCTAATGGGGTGGCATCCTGCCCATGGCAGGGTTTGGAAATAGATGATCTTTAAGGGCCCTTCCAACCCAACGCATTCTATGATTTTATACTAATAATACGATAGTTCCCATGGGCTATTCAATTTATAAATTTCATAGATGAAAATAAGGGAACAAGTTGGTTTGAAATTTCAAAATATCTTCCAATTTAAGACCCTGTTCACTTATTGATAAACAAAATAAACTGTGAAAAGAAAAAGGGCTAATAGACAATATGTTAATTTATAAATGACCACGAGAATGCTTCAAGGTGACAGTCACAGGCAGTTTGGACAGAGCTGAGGATTATCTGGCTATGTAGAGACAAAAACATCATCATAAAGCTTTCAGATAGTAACTTCTGTCATTGTTATCCAGTGGGTATGTACTTGCTTTGATAATTTCACAGCAGTCTACAGAATTTTTGAACAGAGATTTTTTTATGCTATATCTTGTCATATGGACAATGGCTATGAGTGGAAACTTTCAAATATTTTTCTGCTTGTACCACAGGCAGGATTTAAGCAAGGTCTTTGGGGGTCAAAGTATCTTGAATTGCACTAATTCAGAGCAGCACTTTTCTCTGATATTATCCTGAGTTAAATTTTATCTTAAAATGTGAAATTATTCTAAAATTTAGCAGGAGTAAGGAAAAATAGGAATTAACTTCAAATTACTGAACATATGAATTTGGTTTAGAGAGAATAAAGATGTTAAGCATTAGCCTACTTAGACCTGTAATTTCATGTAGAGAAAGGAGAGTCTGGAAACATTTTTTTATGTCTCTCGGTTTAAAAAAAAAGCACAGGTAATACAATGATGCACCTTAAGAGTTGTTCTTGTTGTATTATAACTTGTGTATTATTGTAACTGTGTAATTATGTTGTAATTGTGTAATCATTGTATTGTGTATTATTATAACTATAATGTGTTATATGTATTAGATATTCTAAGCATCATACAAGATATGATATATGATACATACAAACGTACTTTACAATAAATATAAGAATTAATTTTGGTCTTCAAAATGTGTACCAGTAATGACCTTCTGTATTAGTAGTTTTCATATTTTTATTGACATGACTGTGTAATAAAGGCAGTGTCCTCTAAAATAGTAATAGAGTAATTTCTAATTCAGTGAGCTCATCTTTGACAGTTTTTATTAATACACCGTCATTATGTCAATTAATTAATGTTATTTCTACCTAAGGAACAATCCATTGAAACATGGAAGTATATTTGAATACCTCTTTCAAAAAGTTTAACTGAAAGTTTTTGATTTCTAGACCACAAGGAGTGACATTGTGTGAAAGGACAATAATCTATATTTCGTAGAGCTATATATAAAAAGTTGAAAAAACTGAGTATATTTTAATGGTATCTCAACACAGTACTTCATACCATTTGTCTGTATTGTAACTGCTATATGTCTGAACTGACCACAAGTTGTATATCTGAGCATATATATATAGACACTGCTTTAAAATTAATGTCACCTGTAAAAGATCGTTAATTTATTTTTTCTACCTGAATTGCCAATGAAACATTCCCTTGCACTTCTATACTCCAGAAATAATGTATATTAAAATTTTATAATGAGGGCTTGATCATTTGCCCAGTATTACTCTGTTTGAATAGATGGCAATATTTATTTCATAATGTGTTTGTTGGTTTCTTTTGTTTGTTTGTTTTGTTTTAATTCCACTCATTATTTTAATATGAAATTCAACATCCACCACCAAAGATTATTTTGAACTATCTAACCCTCCATAAAATAGAGGAATTGAACGTTGATTGCTAGTGTAAAGAAGGCGGCTTTTAAAATTAGTTTTCAAGGAGTAGAGTGGGAAATGACATTGACATACACTGTTTTTACATGTAATGAACAGATTATCACTAACAACCATCATTGTTTCTTATCCACTATAGATTTTAGTGAGTCTCTTCAGATACAGTATTAGGATCATTGATACTGAATGTCCGTATGAAAGTCTCAAACACTGATATGAAGTCTATCCCAATCTGCTACAATGAAATAGCTGTATTTCTGTTATATTGCAATATCTGAAAGTTAAAGTAGCTTTACACCAGCCACAAGACAGGAATTACATGGTAGCATTCGTAGGAGTTCAGCATGTTGATAATAACTGATTCAACATAAAACTTGACACCTCATAATTTACTAAACAACTTTCAACTGCCAAGCCTTAGGTGGTATTCAACTAGTGCTCCATGTAACCTACCACTGAGATACCAATGTTAGATTTTTCACTGTTGTCAAGCCACAGCCTAGTGGATAACATTAATTAATTTATTTATTTATTTATTTATTTATGTATTTATTTTTTCTGCCAAGAAAGCTGTTTGGGTATTCGGTTTCATATTCAATGTCTTCATTAGCTACTTCCCATTTGCTATAGATTCCTTTCTGTATATACAAAATCAACATAGATAATCATATCACTTTTTCGGTCATATGTGTCACCACTTTGGCTGGAATAGAGTTAATTTTCTTCATAGCATCTGGTATTTTGCTGTGTTTTGGATTTTTTATGAAATACTGCATTTAGTGCAATAATGAAATAGATTCTAGATCAGAATCCAGAAAAAAAAAAAAAAAAAAGTATAACCAAAATAAAAATATCGTAGAATATGTGCAAAACTATATAAAAATCCATACTTGGAGATTTTAAATAGTTCTTAATCAAAGGATTAATTAAATGGGTTATGTGATGGTCTATTCTGGGAGAACAAGTCCATAAGGGAGATATATTTTCCTTCAGTACCTAACTAATGAAATAAAGAATATGATCACTAAGTTTAGAGATAGCAGTCTAGGAAAAATACAAACACATTAAAAGAAAGGATTAAAATTTAGAATAATCTTCAGAAATAGAAGATATATCCTCAAAACTGGTATACTATACTAATCAAAATGAATTTTAGGTAGAAATAGCTAACAGTAGCTATACTTTAATAGCTATACAGTTAGCTATAATAGCTAACAGTCTACATACAGATTAAAAAACTATCTAGGTTTTTATCTAGAACTTTGCTATGTAGCAAAATAACCTAAATGTTATTGAAGATCTGTTGGCAATAAGTCAACAAAATGCTGCTCTTTCTTTATAAAAGAATATGGCCTAAAGACAAATAAAACAATCTTTCTGTTCTATTCATCATTGGTAAGACATCAGAAGAGGCAAGTTCAAGGCAGATGTAATATTTCAACATCAATAAAAAAAACATGAGCGTCAGTTAAAAGGGGTGGAGGCAAAGAGATCAGAGATGATGTCTCTGATGACGAGGTGTTTCTTAGGCTACTGATTCCTCGAGTCTCTGTTATAGGCTTTATATTAAAAAAGTCTGAAAGAAAAGTAACAAATAAAATGTTTTGTTTTTTTTTTTTTTAGTTTACAGTGGAAGAATCAGAGAAAAATATTAAACCACCTTTGGCTTGACTACAGCATTAACAAAAAAAAAAAAAGCATTAAAAAACATTAAAAGCATTAAAAGCTACAATTTTCTGCATATAGAAAGGCATATCACAAAATAACAGATTATACATTAAGATGTATATTCCTGAAAGACATGGAGGGAATGTTGTGACAAAATTTGTCTTATGTATTAAAGTTATCTTTAAGTGCAAGTCATGAAATGATTAACCAAATCACCCTACAGACACAAGATAGAAACATACTGATTGTGCCTTGTTGCCAGAAAGATAGCTGATGATTTTGTTCACTTTTCACACCATCATCGTCAGTTTTTGAAACTGTATTTGTTCTAGTCAAAAAAACTTTCATGACTGCTAAACTGATCTTTTCCTTTCGCAGCATGGAAACAAAACAAAAGTGCCCTAACTGAAGTTGACAGACACAGTTACACCTGCTTCTACAGAGTCATAAATACTGTAGCTTATTCATAAATATAAAAATATTTATCACTACCACTGATACCATGAGGTTCACAGAGGCCCATCTCTCAAGCCTGCCCTTCGAGTGGCATTCCTTCCCTCAAGAGCGTTGAATGATAAGGTTTAACTCCAGATAAATTTTTAAGAAATCGTTGTTAAAACTGGCTGATAGTTCCATTTTGGATTGACTTCATGTCAGAAACAATCTGTGATACTCATTAAATATTTAAAAGTTTTCCTCTGAGATGTATATGAAATGTATGGAGGATAATAATATGTTTCTCTTTGTATTAATTTAGTTGAAGTAGAATTCTGATTTCCTTAACATGAGAATAATGATTCTCTTCTCCAAATCAAATGAAAGACATAGAAAGAAAACAAACAAGAAAACAAACTGAAGCAGGATTCATTTAAGTCAATTGTGGAAAACAGGTTGTGGAAAACAGGTTGTTCAGTTTGGATAGATATTTTGACCTTCATTGGTCTCTGCATACTCGTGAAAATGTTCACATACCTATACATATTATGTCATCTTTAACTTTGAAACTCAGGTGAAGCCACAAACACATACAGAGTTGTTGTTTGTTTGTTTGTTTGTTTGTTGTTGCTGTTTTTTGTTTTATTTTGTTTTTCTTTTTGGAGTAAATTCACAACCTCACCTTTTGGCAACAATTTATCTTCACTGTAAGTAGCAAGGTTTTCACATCTCTCCTTTTCTCAGCTGCATTCCTCATTGAGATTTCTAATATTCTTTGTTCTGTAGGTTGAGAATTTAATCTCTAAACACACTTAGTAGAAAAGTAAACAGCAACAATAAAACCACAACCAGAAAACTCCAAAGCCTGACAGCTTTGCTGAGAATACCCACTTCCACAAAATGATTATTTAACTAGTGCATGAAGAAAAATCCTGCTTATCTCCAGAAACAAAGATTGTTTTGTCAGGATGTTACAACTTTGCTAGTAGCACCTTTAAAAAACTTTGCACTTTCAGCCTCTATTTACAATTAGCAGGAGGACTTGAGAAAACAAGACATTTTCAGAATATTTTTCTAATTGAAGCCTTTATCCTGAAAGAAGGCTGAGGTGACCTGATTAAGCTACATCCCATTAGCTTTTAGGCAGGATTCTTTCTAAGAAAACAAACAAACAACAACAACAAAAACAACAACAACAACAACAAAAGAAGTCCTTGAAGAGAAATATATTCACTCTAGGTGACAAAGCTGATGACATTGTTAGGGAAAGAACAAAAAAAGTTGCATTTATAGATATTGCATCATATATAAATGTGATAAAATTCTTTCCAGTTCTCTGTGATATGGAAAAAGAAGTAATGATAGTTTTAAAATTTGCAATAATGTGCATATGAAAACAAACAAACAAACAAACAAGCAAAAAATAACAGTTAAAAGTATTAGATGTAACCTGACACACTTTTTCCTGTTATATAATTCTGGAGTGTCATGAACATTAAAGAACATGGAAGAAATGGTAACTTTATTTCATGAATACGCAAATGAAAGGAGAGTTATCTTTTCATCATTTCCATACAAAATGATAGGAAAACCCAAACAAACTTAAATTAATTAAAGGGTTAAAAATAATTTTAAACATAGTCTACAGGAGTAGAGAAAATCAAAAAAAGTGGTATTTCATTCTTCAGTTAAATTATAAGTTTGGCTGATGAAAACTTCCCTCCAGCGTGTCAACTGCAACACACAGCTATGTTGTCCACAGACTTGTGGAAGGTAAATTCAAACCCACTGTCATTGTCACCGACAAAGATTTTAAACAATATCAGTCCCAACACAGACCCCTGAGGGACACCACCCAACACCGGTTTCCATTTGAACATCAAACCATTGACAGCAACTCTTTGAGTGCGACCATCCAGCTGATTTCTTATCCACTAAGTCATCCATCCATCAGATCCATGTCTCTCCAATCTGGAGACAAGTATATAGGGCAGGACAGTGTCAAATGTTTTGCACAAGTCCTGGCAGATGACGTCAGTTGCTCTTTCTTTGTTGACCAATGCTGTAACCTCAATGTAGAAGGCCACCCTATTTGATAGGCACAATCTGCCCTTAGTGAAGCCAAGTTGGCTGTCACCAATCACCTCCATATTTTCCATGTGCCTTAGCATAGTTTCCAGGAGGATCTGCTCCATGATCCTGCTGTGCACAGAGGTGAGGCTGATAGGCCTGTAGCTCCCTGGGTCTTCCTTTTCCCCCTTTTTAAAAATGGTGGTTACATTTACCCTCCTCTAGTCAGTGGATACTTCACTGGACTTCCGTGACTTCTGAAATATAATGGATGGTGGTTTAGCAACTTCATCTGTCAGTTCCCTTAGGATCCTTGGATGCATCTCATCAGGTCCCATGGACTCGTGCACATTCAGGTTCTGTAGATGGGCTCACCTGTGACTTGGGCTACGTGGCTAGAGCACTTGCCAGTGAAGAGTGAGGCAAAAATGTCATTGAGTACATCAGCTTTCTCCATATCCCAGGTAACCACGTCTCCTGTTTCCTTTCAGTGAGGGCTCACAATTTCTCTAGTCTCCCTTTTATCACAGACGTACATACAAAAGTCTTTGTTGTTGCCCTTTACATTCCTGGCCAGACTCAATTCTATCAGGGATTTGGCTTTCCTAACCTGATCCCTGTCTGCTTGGACAATGTCTCTGTATTCTTCCCAAGTTACCTGTCCTAGCTTCCACTCTCTGTAGGCTTCCTTATTCTCTAGGTTTTCTTTTTCTGCTTGAGTTTATCCAGGACCTCCTTGTTCATCCATGCAGGCATGCCTCCTGGCATTTTTGCCTGACTTCCTCTTTGTTGGGATGCATCGCTCTTGGGGTTGGGGGAGCTGATCTTTGAATGGTAACTAGCTTTCCTGGGCTCCTCTTTGCTGCAGGGCTGTATCACATGGGACTATACCAAGCAGGTTCTTGAAGAGGCCAGTCTTTTCTCCCAAAGTCCAGGGCTGTGAGCTTGCTGTGCACCCTCCTCATTGCCCTAATGCTCTTGAACTCCACTATCTCGTGGTTACTACAACCAAGGCTGTCTTTGAGCTTCACGTTCCACACAAGCCCTCCTTTTTGGTGAGAATGAGGTCCAGCATAACGCCTCTCCTCACTGATTCCTCTAGCACTTGGAGAAGAAAGTTGTCATCAATGCACTCCAAGAACCTCCTGGACTGCTTATGCCCTGTTGTGTTGTCCCTCCAACAGATATCAAGGTGGTTGAAGTCCCCCAGGAGGACCAGGGCTTGTAGAACGTGCTCCTACCACTGGATAGAGGGCCTCATCTGCTTGGTCTTCCTGGTCAGGAAGACCTGTGGCAGACCCCCACTATAATATCACCTAACCTTGTCTTCCCTTTAATCCATACCCATAAACTCTGTCAGCTCCTCATCCACACTAGGGCAGAGCACCATGCACTCCAGATGGTCATTGATGTACAGGGCAATAGGACCTCTTTATTTCCCCAGTCTGTCCTTCCTAAAGAGCCTGACTCTTTCCATTGCTACACTCTAGTTAAGGGGAGCCATCCCACCATGTCCCCATGATGCCAATAAGATCATAGCCCTGTAGGCATGTTCATATGTATAACTTGTCTGGTCTGTTCCCCATGCTATGTGCATTTTCATAGAAACATTTAAATTGGGCCCCTGATGAGACTGTTTTATTAGCTGGAGCAGCTGGGAATCCTGGTTATACATAGTTCGAGTCTCTCATTCAGCCAGTGTAATGACTTTCCTTTGAACAGGTGCCCTCCTTTGCAAGCTCTTTCGCACAAAATGCTGTCAGCTGCTGTACCATGCCCTGACTGACACACCTCACCCTGTTCACAGCACTGACTAGGGATGCCTTTTGTAAGTCTGGGTGTGGCCATGGTTGTTCTGACCCTGACCAGGTCTCACCAGCTGCTGTTGCAAGAGATGATGGCTCCTTGGCATCTCCCTCCACTAGCCTGGTATTTCCCTGGCTCAGGAAACCTCCTGGACTGCTGTGATGAACTGCTCCACTGTGAGCTGAGCCACCTCTGGAGCTCATTGCCTTGGTAACCTAAGTACAATTCACATAGTAGTCAAAAGTTAATGAATTGAACCACATTAGGTTTCAGCACCATATGACTAAGAACTTCTTTAGAGTTCAGATGAGAGAGCACTGGAACAGGCTGCCCAGAGAGGCTGTGGAGTCTCCTTCTTTGGAAGTATTCAAAACATGCCTGAATGCAATCCTGTGTAACATTCTCTAGGTGACCCTGCTTGAGCAGGGGGGTGTGGGGGGGATTGGCCTAGGTGATCTCTGGAGGTCCCTTGCAACCTCAACCGTTCTGTGATTCTGTGAATGTTTTCAGTAAAAAGATAAATTACTCAATTACAATGACTTCTGATATACAGAAATTCAGGACAGATGTGATAATTGTCATTTGAAGCTATAAATGGTAGAAACATACAAAAGTTTCTGCGGTTAAAGTAAGTGACTGAATGAAGGCTATGTAATACTTTTTATTTCCTAGCTAAAGGTGATATCAGTGATAAATCATAACTAGAGAAATACTCTTTCATTGCTACTGAAAAATGAGTAATTGCATGTTTACATGAAAATTATGACATTACTATGGTGTTAAGCACATACTAATAAAACCAAACTCTGACGATGTATTAGCTCAGTCTTATAAACATGGTGGAGTGATAACTTTTAAAATCTTTTTCAGGGGAGAAGAGACGATAGAAGAGAGGTTAGCATTAGACCAAGTTTGATTCAAAATGCTGCAAATAATAATAATAAACTCTTAGAAATACATATCATGCAATCTAATAATTTAAGATGGCATTTCTATGATTCTATGAATATATATGTTTTTAAACATGACAATAATTTCTTTTGTTTTAAGCTGTTTCAAACATATGTTTTGCAAACATCACTTCAATCAATGACTGCTAGCAACTCGAGCAATATTTTGAGAAGCAAACATCAGAATAAAACTTTGATTTTGTTTCCATTTTTATGTCAAAATTAAATAAAATAAAATAAACAACAACAAAACCTTATACCAATGGAACTGAAGGATTACGACACTTTTGGAAAAGTCACAGTTTCATACTCCACAGTAATCGCCCAGGGCCATTTTTGTTACTCGCTGAGGACACGGTAAGTTGTCATTACTCAGCATGAATTGTCTTTGAGATTATTGTTATGCTTGATTGACTGTTTTGATCCCTCACTTCAAGAGAAGCATTGAATGATTGGAGAGGGTCCAATGAAGGGCTGCCAATATGATTAGATGGTTGAACGCCTTGGCACATGAAGAAAGTTTGAAGAAATTGGGTTTATTCAGCCTAGAGAAGAGAAGGTTCAGAGGGGAACTACCAATGGTCTTTAAGTATCTAAAAGGGAGTTGCAAAGAACTTATGGAAATAGTGCCCACACAAGATGACAAAAAAAGTGGCAACATGCACAAGTTTTTTCCGGGGTAATTCTGCCTAAACAAAAGAAAAAAAAATCTTCATGATGGAACAATTAAACATTGGATCAGGTTGCCCAAAGAGATGGAATCTCCCTCACTGAAGATATTGCAGACTCAGCTTCATAGGGGCCCTGGTTAATCTTGTCTATAGCCCTGCTTTTAACAAGGGGGTGGATACAGAAGCCCCTTTGCAATCTAGACTTTCCCATGATCCTCAGATGACTTTGATGATGAGTAAGAGTTATTCTGGAATCAATGTGTAAACAGAAAACACTCTGTGAAAGGTTTTAGGGATTGAAGTGTTTCCTATAATTTTTGCCTCACTGCCTGAAAAATTGAATATTTGTCTTCATGTAATTTTGGTGCTAAAAATGTGAATACAAAACACAAGAAAGAATAATTTGAGCAATGTAGGGAGATTGTTTGGTACCTACTGAGCTGGTATGTAAATAAATAAGAAATCTTTGTGAGGTTCCAGGGAGTTTTTATTGAAGATGTACTGGAGAATTACTTGTAAGTGATGCAGTTTCACAACCTGTCCCTGTTAGAGATCCAAATATTAAAACAGGAAATTAGAACAGTTTTTTTGAGTAGGAATGGAAAGACTAGTGTTTCAGTGCAAAACATAAATGAAGGGATGACCTGTTATTTCCTGCTCCCTATAATGTCTTATTTGGTTATTTTTCCAGAAGTTAGAGAACTCTTAGATAGTATGATGCACAATCCAGACAATCCAGTAAGAATGCCTTGGACTTCCCCCCTTCCCCCTCCTTTTTTTTTCTCCTCTCTCTCTGATGACTGAAAAGAGATGACATAGCTCATTAACCTCTGGGATGAAAAAAAAAAAAAAAGTTTTACTACTTCTATAGCTCTAATGGATATGAAAACTTATAGTCAAGAGCTATATACATTTTTTCACAATAATTTGAAGATCTATTGAGAACGATACATTTAAAATGGATGGTAGTAAAGCAGAGGAAAAAAAAAAAGAAAAAGTGGTACTGATTCTTTTATTCAGGTCTGTAGATCAAAATCACAGGCAAAAAAAATGCAAGAATTTTCATCAAATTATAGTGATATTGTTTAGCATTGAAGTACCTTTCTCCACATGAATCTTAGAAAAAAAAAATGCTACTGTGCATTAGTTGATGCTGTAAAACACAGGATGTTCAGTAGTCTGAGACTGTGGCTGTTAACATTGCCTCTATGACATGGAGGAAAAAAAGAATGTACATACAGAACAGCCCAATATTTTCTATTCTCAAGTCAATCTTATGTTGCAGATATCAGTATTTAGAACTTGAAACTTTAAGAATGGTTGAAATGGGCGAAATTGTTCAAGAATTTGCATGATAAGGGATATACACCATGGACTATGTCTTTCATAACAGAACAACTGGACAATAAATATCACTACTATGTCATTGTTTCTGACTATATCTCTGGAATATTAGAACAACATGGAAAGGCTACAAAAAGAAATTGGAGCCTGAGGACATATAGTTTGTGTTGAAACCTTGCCATAAATTTCAGTTCCGGGTTTCAATTAAGTATTTAATATCTCTCAGAGTACGTTCAAAGATCAATGTCTTTCAAAGGCAATTTTTGAAAACAATTTTGGTCATTTGTTGGTTTTGGGAGAACAGTTGACTTACAGGAAATCTGAATTTCATAAACCTGGTGATTAATACCGCCTAAAAACCTTGATTCCATTTGCAGCTGAACTCAGAATCATATTTTAAAAGCTTATAGAAAACACAGATAGACATCTGGTTGGACTCCAGATTTGATTCCAAAAGAGGAGTCAAATGCCTAGGCACTTCCAAAAAATGTTCGTTCATTGGTCCTTTCTACATTGCTAAATTCTTGCTTGTAGAAATCAATCTTCTAGAATTAGAATCAAAATTTAAAAACGTTACATATAACTATGTGGTTTTAATTTTCTCTTTATCTGCCCAGAATCTATCTACTTATCTACCGAGAATAACGACATTAATGCTTTTAATTTACAGTCTAACTGTTAAATACACATACACACTCACATATATGTACTGTGACTGGAGTTTGAATCCAACTTCAAGAATCTGCAAGGAAAAGGATTTTTTTTGGTCATTTTTTCAACATGCAGTAATTTCTGGAACATTAAATGCTTTCCTATATTCTTTCTGTACAAATAATGTGATTATGTTAATTTGTTACATGGTCACTGAGAGTGCCTTCCATCTTGTGTTACAATTTGTCTCTTACTTGTAATGTTCCAAAGATTAATTTCTAAAGACTTGTCATGGATACAGTAGCTAGTTCTCCTCTGAATATACTTAAGCAATTACAGCAATGTCCTCAGCTGCTATGAAAACCAAAAGCCTGTTTAACCTATGAGGAGAGTTTAGGAGAGTTTAAAACAAATGACTGGTGGATACCTACTCCAAGGAGGTGTTTTCACTAACAAGTGAAGAAGAAGACAGATTTATAAGGAAATTTGAGTAACTTGAACTTGGGGCTAACATAATTACGTACCTAACATAATTTGCAGTTAAATTCTGTATATGTTTATGTCATCAAGGGTGTCCATGTTCAGAAGATCATTAAATAAGTATAGTTAATGTTTCCATGATTAATCATTTTAACAGAGCAGCTTTTCTTTACTGAACTGTTGTAAACTGAAGTACCAAGTCAAGCAGGCAAATACAGGAGCACATAAGCTTGATAAACAACAAAGAGATAATAAATGATTAATACAGCACTTTTTATAATACCACTCAAAATTCGTACCTTCATCATAAGGATCTGCTACGGTCATCAGTTTTGTATCATGTACAGAACAGTATTTCTTAACCTGTGCAACAGAGCAAAATATATGTTTTTTAATAATGCATCAGTAATAAAAAGATGGATGAGTGCTACAGATGGTTTAAAATTACATGATTATGTTGACTTCAATGGAGCCATGCTGATATATGCTCCTTGAGGATCTGTCCCTTATGTTTAATATATGCTTTAAATAGTACAGTACTCTTTCCTGTGCTGGAAAAACACTGGACCTACTTGATATTGCTTAGATTTTCACCTTACATTTTTCACAAGAGAAACTGAGTCTCAAGTAAAGACCAGGGCTTCTGCACATGTAATGATTACTTGGGAAGACAAATGCCATCCTGAAAGACCTCTCTTCTTCCTTCTTTCCCTGAGATGTTATTGGTAAGCACAATGTCATTTGTTTTTAGTCAACTTGAGTCAGCTATTTAATCTGTGTCCCTTCCCAATTTCTTGTGCAACCCCAGCCTACTTGCTGTTAGAGCAATGCAAGAAATAGAGAAAACCTTGGCAGTAAGAACTATTTATCAACAATGAAACCATTGGTATTTATATTATTAGCACTGTTTCTGCCACAATACCAAAATACAGCACCATACAGATCATTATGAATAAAATTAATTCCTTTCCAGCTAGACCCAGTACACAACAATACATGATTAAGAGCAATACCTGAACAAAAAGTATTTTGAGTGATAGTATGAAATTGTCAGTTACATAAATGATTTGAAAGATGGACAAATGAACTTGGAGAAAATAAAAAATGAAAAAATAAATAGTAAGAAAGGAATGAGATAAAAGCAAGAAAAACTCAAACCTTCAATTTATTGTTGTTTCATCATTTAAGATTTTTTAATTTTTATTTTACCTGCAACTGAGAAACAGCACTAAGTAATTATGAAATGGAGCTTCAGTTACACAGTTAACCACGGAATTCATTTTGAAAACCAGAGCAAGGAAATATTGAGAAAGGAACTGTCATTAAATGTTACATATTTCCCTTCAACTGGTACATGTTCCTTTCTTTGCACAGTAGGAATTATATTTTATAATAGTACATATAGGCACCTGTCTGACACAGAAACTTGTCATATGTATCTCATGATCTCCTGCATCACAGGAACACAGAAAGAAAAGTTAGCCCCAGTCACAGTTACAGGTTTTCTGAAGATTGTCATAGCTCATCTTTTTCTGTAATGTATTCTTGAAATATCACAAAATGTCTGGGACATACTGATTTCCTCACTACATCTATCTTGCCTTGTCTCAGTCTGGAACATTACTGACCTTTTCAAAAATGATAAGAGTACTAATGGTCTTCTACACTAAAGGGTGTTTTTCAGAATCTTTCACATATGTTTCTGCATGGCTGTGAGTTGTAACTGACCAAACAGGGAAGCAGCCTGAAAAGTTTGTTTGTTTGTTTGTTTGTTTTTTTATTTCATTTATACTTGAACAGTTCTGAAATCCTCTGTGTTTTCCAGTTATTACACATAGTGTATATCATGCTTTGTGGAAAAAAATGAAAAATATAGATGGGGGCAGAGAATTAACCAGATTTTAATAACTTAGCATCAAGTATGTTTCTCTTAAGGCTAGTGTGGTGATACAGTGTACTGCACTCTGCAATAAATCACAGTTTTTAAATGCTGCAATAATAATGATTCTGTTTGAATAAAGGTGAGGAATGAGGAATAGATTCAGGCATCAAGGTGTTTTGAAAGATTGTTAATCCTCACAGTTTAGTATCAACAGCATTTTTTTCTTAATAAATCAGCTAAACATTAAATCAAACAGTTGGCCAACCTTGCAACAATAAAGAGCACAGTTTTATTCTTCACTGATCCTTTTACCACATTCTCTTCACTTCCTCACAAACTTACCATACCCACCTCGTTACCATCCGGAACAATTTTCTAACCGTCTTCAAATAACCCACTGTTTGAGAAGTTAATTCTAGGCACGTGCTTTGTGACGGATAAATTCTGTAAGATGTCTCACAAATTTCAACATCATAATGCTTGAAGTGAAATTATCCTACAAATAAAATAAAATAAAATAAAATAAAATAAAATAAAATAGGAAAAGGTGGAGATAATAATCTTACCTCTGAAATTGTTTACTTTCATTCACTGGTCTTATTTTACCTGCATAAATGTAGTGAATTCAACAGTGTAAGCACTAATTTACCTTGGCATACATGTAACAAATTTTAAGTCATGCTACAATACCTTTGAAATACTTGAAGACCAAGATAGGCACTTCCCAACACAGATTGAGTTTTAATGTGGAGATGCTAACCACCTGATGAACATAACATAATGGAGAGGTTATATACAATGACAAGTCTTTCTCAGAGAACAGTCAATTCTTAAAATACTATATAAGGATTTTGATAATTTGTGTTCTCTTATCTACAACAATTTTGTTGACAATCCTCGGAGGAGCAAAAAACTATGTTTAATTAAGAAACTATATCATATGCAAATAAACAAGCTATCGGTAATCAATTAAACAGATAATTAATCAATTAAATAAGCTGAGTAATCAAAATTGTTTCTGTGAAATGCAAAGTATTTTCATCAAGAGATCCCAAAGGTATATTAGAACCTGCATTGTGTGGCTTTGGGTTTGGAATGATATTGACAGCTATATTGGCAACTTTGACTATCTAAATGTTCATATGTATGTTAGTTAATGCTAGTTAATGTTAGTATGTTAGTTGATATGTTAGTTTAAGTTCAAAGAAACTTAAAAATGGGCAAACACAATGTTAAAATTGCAGGCAAATTTAAATAAATTTCTGAAGGATTGAACTTTTAAATGCTTAAAATAATGAAAATAATTTTGTCAGAACAAATGAAAATATTTTAAATCTAATTTTATGCTGTAACACAAATATTTGTATAAATCTTTTTTCCATTAGCTGTCAATACTTTACACTGTATTCTTTTTGTTGTGCTGTAGGATGTGTAAAGTATTGTAGTTTTACTACAAGTAGATGTGTAACTAGATGTTACAAAGATGCAAATATGGAGTTTTGCCATGCTTTTTCTTCTAGCTTGGTTCTCCAACACAGTGGGTATCATCCTGACATTTCAATGAATAGAACTTTCCCCTCACTAATTCTTTTGATGTCAGTATATTACATTTATTTTGTTTGGAGGTAGAGGAGAATATGGATATATATCTGTTTAAAAAAAAAAAAAAAAGAGCATTTTTAACTTGGCTCATCTCTTGTCCTGTATGGAAGGCAACGCTGAATTTTGTTTTAGTTTAGTTTTAGGGAAGTTTAACCTCTACATGAATATATGAAACGTCATTTGTATATGAAAATAAATATCATTCTTTTAATCAATTCCAATTTTCTCTTTGGAGTTCTTCCCTTAAAGCATATTAATTGGAAGAACCATTTGCAGATTAGAAACCAAGGAGCTGCTCTCACTTTTTTTCTAAGATCTCATGATTCTTTGGCAGTCTATGAAGAAAATGGCAAAACATTTATTACACCATGGAGAGAAGTTCTGTCATATGATTATCAATTAGAGAATTTTCATTTCAACTCTCAGATTTGAAAAAAAAATCAAGCAAACAAACAAAAAAAAAAAACTTACAGCTGTTGTTCTTGGCATATTATTGAAAACAGTTGATATTTTGATTGCAAGACAAAAGACAATTTTTTCCTTCTTCCTCATATTTCACCATGTAGAACCAATAGAAATGGCAATGACTATTTTTCTACTGAAATAAATATTTAATAACCACTTAGTAAGGCCAAAAATTTCAGCATCCTGCTGATAAGAGCTATAGATAGCTAAATATCTGCAACTGTCATCAGGCTAGTGTACAGACTCTACTGACAAAAAATGTAAGTATATGAATAAGTTTTCAGGACCTTTCCCTGCTCTTGTGCACGCAGAAGGCAAAATTTCTATTATTATTATTATTATCTGAAGAAAGACATCTTCTTGATCTTATTTAGTAATGTATATTACTCCACTGAGTTCTTATATTTTCTGTGGGATAATGCTGGATTTATTTGGAAATACCATTCATAATTCAAGAAACAGTTTACCCTTGTAGTTACTAAAGTCGCATCCTTAAAATATGACATATTTGAATCATTACTTTCTGACTACTGGTATGACTCAGATTTATCCTCTCAGAAATGCTGAAGCTTAAGGTACTACTTTTGTCTTTCCACTCAAAGACAATTTTAAAAATCTTCTTTTTCAAAGCAATAACTGACTTAATTATCTCAAACATAAACAAATGAAAAGACCTTATGATTAAATGATACAAAACTTTAGATTTCTGCATATGAACACAGAATGGTGTTTGTGTGTTAAAATGTGCTAAAATTTTACAGGCAATTTACAGAAAAATGCTAAAAAAAAAAAAAAGATAAAGCAGTCTGAAAAGATAATTATTCATATTATGAAACTACATGACCTCTGAGATTTACAATTGAAACATAGAGTATGAAGAACAGTATAAAGTTCTTTAGTTCCCTAATAACAGACAACAACATTTTAGTCAAAAGTAGTCCTCAAAAAGGGTAGATCCCAAGATTTTTTAATCTATATTTTAAATTTTCCTGGTTCCAGTTAGGACAGAGTTAATTTTCCTCCTAGTAGCTGGTAGTTTTAATAATAATAGTTTAATAATAATAATTTAATAATAGTTTTAGTAGTTTTAAAAGAGTTTAGTTAGAACAGTTGGAAAATAAGTTATATTATCAAGGCTGCTGGAAAGAGAACTGTTTTCTTTTACAGAACCCAATATTAAAAAAAAATACTTTCTGTTATTAATGTTTTATATAGATATTATTTTATATAAATATTAATTTAATCTTAATGGTCATATCTTCAAAATGACCTATTATTTATTTGTTTTTAGGGGGATTAAAAAGTACTATGACAACATAGTAGGATTTTAGAACGATACAGTTTGAAAGGAATCAGGAATGCAACCAATTTATGAGTTATCCAGTTGCATTTTGAGTATTTGCAATGCCCCACAGACTGTCTTAGTTATCTACTTGACATTAGCACAGACATTAGCATTGACATCACTGAGGCTGCAGGGAGAAAAGACTTGTAAAAGATAACTCCATTGACCGTGGGAGGGCAACCATACAAAATTGCTCACTTTATCACTTATCCATCTCATGGGTACATCACAGGAAAGGAAGTCTCAACAATATTCTAAGTATATTAAGACTTAACATTTTCTCAGAAATATAAAGCAACTCTAAGCTTACGCATACTTGAGCACAGTGTATTTGGAAGCCAGTGTTAGTAATAGCAAAGGAATGCATAAAATACTCAGCTTGTCTTCATCTACACAGGTAGAAAATAAATTCCTCTAAGTAACAATCTTCCATGTTCGTAAATTTCTAGTATGCTTTTGGTCATGCTCCCATCCACCTCTGGGATGGCAAGTGATAGGATGCAATGGATTCACAGATTCAGAGATTCACAGATTTCTCTAGGTTGGAAGAGACCTCCAAGATCATCGAGTCCAACCTCCGACCTAACACTAAGTACTCCACTAAACCATATCCCTAAGCTCTACATCTAAACGTCTTTTAAAGACCTCCAGGGATGGTGACTCCACCACCTCCCTGGGCAGCCCGTTCCAATGCTTAATAACCCTTTCGGTAAAGAAGTACTTCCTAACATCCAACCTAAAACTCCCCTGTCGCAACTTTAGCCCATTCCCCCTCGTCCTGTCACTAGGCACGTGGGAGAATAGACCAACCCCCACCTCTCTACAGCCTCCTTTCAGGTAACTGTAGAGAGCGATGAGGTCGCCCCTGAGCCTCCTCTTCTCCAGGCTGAACAAGCCCAGCTCCCTCAGCCGCTCCTCGTAAGACTTGTTCTCCAGACCCCTCACCAGCTTGGTCGCCCTTCTCTGGACTCGCTCGAGCACGTCCATGTCCTTCCTGTAGCGAGGGGCCCAAAACTGAACACAGTACTCGAGGTGCGGCCTCACCAGAGCCGAGTACAGGGGCACAATCACTTCCCTCGACCTGCTGGCCACACTGCTTCTTATACAGGCCAGGATGCCGTTGGCCTTCTTGGCCACCTGAGCACACTGCTGGCTCATATTCAGCCGACTATCCACCAATACTCCCAGGTCCTTCTCGGCCAGGCAGCTTTCCAGCCACTCATCTCCCAGCCTGTAGCTCTGCTTGGGGTTGTTGCAGCCCAGGTGCAGGACCCGGCACTTGGCCTTGTTGAACTTCATGCAGTTGACCTCAGCCCATTGCTCCAGCCTATCCAGATCCTCCTGCAGAGCCTTCCTGCCCTCGAGCAGATCGACACACGCACTTAGCTTGGTGTCATCTGCAAACTTACTGAGGGTGCACTGGACGCCCTCATCCAGATCATCAATAAAGATATTAAAGAGGACCGGCCCCAGTACCGAGCCCTGGGGGACTCCACTAGTGACCGGCCTCCAACCAGATTTGACTCCATTCACCACAACTCTCTGGGCCCGGCCATCCAGCCAGTTTCTAACCCAGCGAAGCGTACGCCAGTCCAAGCCCCGAGCAGCCAGTTTCTTGAGGAGAATGTTGTGGGGAACGGTGTCAAAAGCCTTACTGAGGTCAAGGTAGACCACGTCCACAGCCTTTCCCTCATCCACCAAGCGCGTCACTTGGTCATAGAAGGAGATCAGGTTCGTCAAGCAGGACCTGCCTTTCATAAACCCATGCTGACTGGGCCTGATCGCCTGCTTGCCCTGCAAGTGCCGCGTGATGACCCTCAAGATAATCTGCTCCATGAGCTTTCTTGGCACTTAGGTCAAACTGACAGGCCTATAGTTCCCCGGGTCTGCCCTCCGGCCCTTCTTATAGATGGGCGTCACATTGGCTAGCCGCCAGTCAACCGGGACCTCCCCCGATAGCCAGGACTGCCGATAAATGATGGAAAGCGGCTCGGCCAGCTCCTCCGCCAGTTCTCTCAGTACCCTTGGGTGGATCCCATCTGGCCCCATCGACTTGCGCACATCCAAGCTCCGTAGTAGGTCGCCAACCATTTCCTCATGGATAGCGAAGGCCACATCCTGCTCCCCATCCCCTTCCACCAGCTCAGGGCACTGGGTGTCCGGAGAACAATCGGTATTGCCGCTAAAGACTGAGGCAAAGGCGGCATTAAGCACCTCAGCCTTTTCCTCATCCTTAGTAACTAGGTTTCCCCTCGCATCCAGTAAAGGATGGAGATTCTCCCTAGTCCTCCGTTTCGCGTTGATGTATTTGTAAAAGGATTTTTTGTTGTCTTTAACGGCAGTAGCCAGGTTGAGCTCCAGATGAGCTTTGGCCTTTCTAATTTTCTCCCTGCACAGCCTCGCTACATCCTTGTAGTCCTCCTCAGTGGCCCGCCCTTTTTTCCAAAGATTATAAACCCTCTTTTTTCTGCTAAGCTCCAGCCGCAACTCTCTGTTGAGCCAGGCCGGTCTTCTTCCACGCCGGCTCATCTTTGGGCACGTGGGGACGGACCGCTCCTGTGCCATCACGATTTCCTTCTTGAGGAGCGCCCAGCCTTCCTGGACTTCTCTGCCCTTCAGAACCGCCTCCCAAGGGACTCGGCCAACCAGCGTCCTGAGCAGCTCAAAGTCAGCCCTCCGGAAGTCCAATACAGCAGTTTTACTGGTCCCCTTCCTGGCCTCGCCAAGAATAGAGAACTCTACCATTTCGTGGTCACTCTGCCCCAGACAGCTTCCGACCACCACATCTCCCACCAGTCCTTCTCTGTTTGTGAAGAGAAGGTCTAGCGGGGCACCACCCCTGGTAGGTTCACTGACCAGCTGCGTCAGGAAGCTATCTCCCACGCTCTCCAGAAACCTCCTAGACTGCTTTCTCTGTGCCGTGTTGTGTTTCCAGGATATGTCCGGGAAGTTGAAGTCCCCCACGAGGACAAGCGCCGACGATTTTGCAACTTCTGTCAGTTGCCTATAAAACTCCTCATCTGTCTCCTCATCCTGGTTCGGCGGTCTATAGCAGACCCCCACCAGGATGCTAGCCTTGCCGGCCTTCCCACGGATCCTAACCCACAGGGATTCAACCTTATCATTCCCAGCCTGGAGTTCCACAACATCAAAAGATTCTCTAATGTAGAGAGCCACGCCACCACCCCTTCTGTGCTGCCTGTCCCTCCTGAAGAGCCGATAGCCAGGCATTGCAGCACTCCAGTCGTGGGAGCGGTCCCACCACGTCTCCGTGATGGCAACCAAGTCGTAGCCTGCCTGCTGCACGATGGCTTCCAGCTCCTCCTGTTTGTTACCCATGCTGCGTGCATTAGTGTAGATGCACTTCAGCTGGGCCATCGCCTTCTTCCCCGGCCTAGCCATTGTTTCCCCCGGCACAGCTCCAACAAGCCTTGTTTGAGCCCCGTCCCCCTTCTTACCTAGTTTAAAGCTCTCTCTATGAGCCCCGCCAGCTCCTGGCCTAGGATCCGTTTTCCCCTTGGAGATAGAGACCCATCTGGGGCCATCAGGCCGGGTGCCGAGTAAAGCTCCCCATGGTGAAAAAACCCAAAATTTCTATGCTGGCACCAGCCTCTGAGCCACCTATTAACCACATGAGCTTTCCGTGTCCTCTCCGTGCCTCTCCCTTCCCCCGTAGGGATAGACGAAAACACCACCTGCACTCCCGCTCCCTCCACCAATCGTCCCAGTCCCCTATAGTCCTGTTTGATGGCCCTGAGGCTTCTCTTTTCAACATCATCGCTGCCAGCCTGGACTATCAAAAGCGGGTAATAGTCAGAGGGGCGAACCAGGTTTGGAAGCTTCCTGGTAACGTCTCTGACCCTGGCCCCAGGGAGGCAGCAGACTTCCCTATGTGTGGGGTCAGGCCGACAAATAGGGCCCTCCGTTCCCCTGAGGAGGGAGCCGCCCACAACAATCACCCTTCTTTCTTTCTTGGTGGAGGCAGTCCTGAGGCGTGGAGTCAACTTCCTCACCTCAGGCATCCTCCCGGGTAGGCTTCCTACCTCATCCTCACCCACGGGTCTCTCGAGCCCCAGGGCCTCAAACCTATTGTTCAAGGGCACCTGGGAAGGCGGTGCCGGCAGGGGAGGGCATCTCCTGCGAGGTCGAGCAGGGACCTGTCTCCATTCCTCCTCAACTCGCAGGTCCCCTCCCTCTGCCCGATGGCAACAGGGCAGGGGGTCCACCCCCCTTTGGGGCGTCTCACCCTGGTCCCTCTCCCTCCGGTCCTGCAGGGAGTTGCTCCACCAGTCTATCTCCCGCTCGCACTCCCTGATATCCCTCAGCCTCTGCACCTCCTCCTTGAGCTCCGCCACCATGCGGACCAGGTCGTCCACCTGCTCGCACCTCACGCAAGCAGTCTCCCTGCCTCCCGCCGATGGCAGCAAGAGGCTCATACACTCCCCGCATCCGGAGACCTGAACTGCCGCATGTTTGGACGGGCAGTCGGTCTGGGTGTGCACTGACTTCCTAGAGAAGGCACCGTGCCTGGTGGAGACCATTGTAGCCCAGCTGACAGGAGAGTGCCGTTAGAGGAGTTGTCCCTATGGGCAGGTGTGAGCGCTCCGCCCTGCCTGCCCGCCCTGCCTGCGCCAACTGCCTCGCTAACTGCCGCGTCACTCCCTGTTTGCCGGACCTGTTGGCCGCGCTCCTGGTCGCTCGCGCTCCCTAAGGACTGCCTTTGAACGGCCGGGGGGAGGAGCTGTCGCTGACGCTGCTGGCCCCGCCTACGCCTCGTCAGCCTCCCTCACGAGGGCTGCCGGTGCCTGGCGGCTCCCTCACGTAGGCTCGATGCCCGAAAAATAGCCCTGCCTGTCCCGATCCCGCGCTCCGCTGCAGCACGCGTCTGCCCCGGAGCCGGTCGCCTCGGCAAGTGAATGGCCTCAAGTTACATCAGGGGAAGATTAGATTACATGTCAGGAGAAAAATAAAATAATAAAATAAAAATAAAATAAAATAAAATAAAATAAAATAAAATATAAAATAAAATAAAATAAAATAAAATAAAATAAAATAAAATAAAATAAAATAAAATAAAATAAAATAAAGGTAATTAAAGCTGTCTTACAGGCAGTTTGTTTTCTCCTATGATCTCTGGATACTCAAGGCTTCTATTTTTGGAGGCAAGTATTCTCTCAAATTTGTAACTCCTTCTTGCAAATTGCCTGTGCATGCTATGTGTGATCAAGTTGTGGTGGTTTTACCATGCTAGGCAGCTGAACACCACAACTGCTCTCTCACTCCGCCTCCTTAGATGAGGAGGGGAAGAAGTAAAGGAAAGAACAACTCACAGGTTGAGATAAGGATGATTTAATTAAAGGGAAGAAAAAAAATAATTATTAAGGAAAGATTACTATTAATTAAAAAATTTAACTAAATAATTTAACTAAACAATTAACAATTTAAATAAAGGGAAAAAAAAAAGGGGGAAAGGAGAAAAGGGAGGGGGAAAGGGAAAACTAAACAAAACAAGTAAAGGCTATGTGGAAGTGCAGAGAAAAGAAATTACTCTCTACTTCCCACAAATGAGCGATGCTTGACCACATCCTTGAAGCAGGGCCTCAATGCACGTAGCCGGTGTTCGGGAGGAGGACAGACGTTTTCACAACGAGAGCCCACCCCTCCCCTCTTCTTCCTTTTTCCACCTTCTATTACTGAGTGTGACATCATATGGTATGGAATATCCCTTTGGTTGGTTTAGGTCAGCTGCCCTGGTGATGTTTCTTTTCTCACATTTTTTGCCCACCCCCTAGGAGGGTTAGAGAGAGTCCTGATGCTGTGCCAGCACTGCTCAGCAGCAGACACAACACTGGTGTGATACCACTGCTGTTTTAGCTACAAGTGCAGAGCACAGCACTATATGGGCTGCTGCAGGGAAAGTTAACATCCCAGCCCAACCCAGTACACAAGTCTGAGTAGAACTAAAGCCATGTTTTTTGTTTAAATTGATATGGGTAGAATTTAGATGCTTGGGAGGAAGAAGATGAACCTCAAAAGAATTTGTGTGCTTAAATTCTTGAAGATGGAGGAGGGAGGAAAAAAAAAAAAGTGAAACCTGAGTTCATGTGACATAGACAACCTTGAGAACTTTACACATCTATATCTGGACAATTGATATGCATAGATATTGAGTGGTAAATGTAAGGATAAGATAGACCAAACCTCAGAGCAAGATTTAGACTCAAATCCCGCTTCCCTCTTCTCCCATAAAACTAACCTAAAGACTATTCTAATGATAAACTCACCTTCAACTGTAGGCCTGTATGGGCATTACATGCTGTATTGCTACCTGCTGATTTTATTTGTGTCATATTGAATCACAGAATGATTGAATTTGGTAAGGACCTCTGGAGGTCATCTTGTCCAAGGCCCATGCTCAAGGAGCACCACCTAGAGCAGCTTGCCCAGGATCACGTCCAGGCATCTTCTGAAGATGTCCAAGGAAAGAGACTCCACAGCCTCTCTGGGCAACCTGTTTCAGTGCTCTGTCACCTGTGCAGTACAGAATGTTTCCTTCAGTGTTTCAGTTTGTGCCAATTGTCTCTCATCCTGTCCCCAGGCAACACTGAGAAGAGCCTGACTCCATCCTCCTTGTACCTCCTTTCACTTGTTTAAACACACACACACACCACCCCCAAACACACACACACATACAGAATGTTCAAAGTTTGAAAGACGATGGTTATTTTTAACTTGGAATGTGTTACAAGAATATTATAATGCAATTCCTACCAGAAATATGAAATGTGCATATTTATTTCTAACCTACACTCCCTCTGTCCCCCATAGCTTTATCTATCCATCTCTGGAGATAGTCATCATCAGTAATTCATAGTTAATCACATTTTCTTTAACCAACATCAGAGAACCAACAAGAAACACATGCTGAATTGAAGACACAAATAGACATTTTATCCTGGAACAGTACTTCCTCAAGCCTTAGGCTCTTTCTAACCTAGAATTCCTACTGAAGGACAAAAATAACTTTTACTTTTTTTTCAAGTGTTAAGGAATTTAAGATTTTTAAAGCAGATAAATAAAACAATTTGATGAGGTAGCAGAGAAACTTGGGTGATCCTTACCCTGCTTGGAACAATTTTCTCTTTTCTACAAATTGTAAATAAAAAACAAAATTACTGGTAATTAAGTCATTCACTCTATAGAACTGCCTAAGTTACAGAGGCCAAAAGGAAATTTCAGAACATATTGGACAATTTATTTCTTGTATTAGATATGGACGACTAGATAAATATATTCCATAGTAATTACTGAGTATAAATAAAATGGATTCAATATTTTTACACCTGGACAACACAACATGAAAAAGGATTATATCACCAAATCACTGGAAGAGTGTTTTTTTTTTTTTTTTTTTTTTTGTCTTGATGGCACATAAAAAGAAACTCCTATATCAAGTACAATAAGAAAATGGGTTCATTGCTTCAGGAATATCTGGGAAGTTAAAATACTTAATATTATTAAAGTAAAGGTTAAAGTTGGTCTTTGGGTTCGTGAACCTAATGTACTATATATATGTATAAAGTATAAGTTAGTGAACCTATAACGTTCACAGTTTAAGTCAGATATTTGTATGGTAACTGAAAATCATGACTATTTATAATTAGTACATTGTCATTTTACTTTAAAGGGTAATTAAGATCCTAATTCTTCACTCATGGAAAATAACTATTTGCCTCAACTTAATAGAAGGGTTATGCCTTAAATTGGTTACATTTTTCCCCACAACTCTTTTCAATATTAGTTCAAAAGCACTTCAGAGTACAACTCCCATTAAACTCAGAACTTTTCTAACTTTTGAAAGTAACAGTGTTAATATGTGTTCTTCAGTTGGGGAGACACACACAATACACATTTCACTTTCTTAACACAGTTTTTCCTTTGCTACATTATTGCTATTTTCATCTTTGAAATGAAGTTTTTGCTTTGTTTTGTTTTGTTTTGTTTTAACTGAACTTGATAAGGAATCATTTATGGAGAGCAAATATATAGTTCTTGGCTTATTTTAACTTGGTTCTTTGTTTATTCTAACACTTTAAATCTTTTCATACTCATGATCCTGATTATATGATCAGCGTTTAACTTCACTTCTGGCTCTGAAGGTTTTAATTTCTGGGTCAGAGAAGCAAGACATCATCAGACATTACAAGAGTTACATTTGGAATTATGGGGATGGGGACAGAGAGGGAGAGCTGCTGGGAAGACACACATGCCAAAACTATGAGTTCAGGAGAAACAAAACCAAACTGAAACATTTGAAATTTAAGATGGTGGGAAAATAGATAGATGATAGATAGATAGATAGTTAGATAGATAGATAGATAACTCGCGAAATTTGAACATAATAATAACTGATGAAAGAAATTACAAGTGATGGAAAAACTTATGTGAACGAGTAGCAATAAGTAGTCTAACATCTAAGTTATTCTTCACATTTAAAGCTCCCCCCCCGCCAAAGAAAACACTTTTTTTTTAATATATATATATATATTAATCCTCTGTTTAGCAGACTTCCAATTCAAACAGCACATGAATAAAGGAATCCAGTAAAAAAGATCTTTTTGCACATTTCTCAGATATAATTTGTTAAAGTAACAGTTTCTGTAGAATAGTATGCAGCAATTGTTTGGTAGAAATCCATGTGGATTAAAAATAGGTTGTTATTACCCAATGTTTATATTGGTATTCCTAGAGAAATTCAAGTACATGTCAAAATGAACAGAAACACTTAATGAACATGAGCTACTACAAAAACACTTTGATATAGTCAAGGTAAGATCTTCCAACTATGTCTAAGGGCTTTTTTTTATTATTATTATTTGCTTTATTTGTTTTAGTGTCTCTTCACCCCCCCCAAAAAAAAAAAAAAATCAATTTCTCTCTTCAGCTTCCTTCAGTGAATTTTAAAGTGAATTAACTGATGAATTTTGTAGATTTTTCACACTTTGCTAATGTAAGCAGTTTTCACACTAATTTCACACTTTGACAATGTAAGCAGCTGGAGATTTCTATGGTATATGGGACTCCAGGTCACATCATCCCCTTTGCATATAGACAGAAAAAGAACTTATTGGAACTGCTGCAGAGGCTCTGTATCCTTGGGGACTGTGCCTGTGTAGGCAGTCTCTCAAAGGTGTAGTTCATTTGCTTCCAGAATTATACTATGCTAGAACTGCTGTAAAGCAGCTAAAGTGAGTCCCAGATTTGGATCCCCTTAACTTCAAAGGATCAGCCATTACAATGCAACCATTTTCTTTTGTAATTTTGTTACGAATGCATAGTAAAAGGAAATTATACTTGCCTGAAGCCCCACTTCAATCTTATTTTAATTTATAGTTATTGTTTGTATTAAATAGATGTACACAGATAATTAAGTTATAGGCATGAAAATCCCTAATGGAGCTAAGTTAAAACATAAAATGGGACTTATTTTAACTCTCAGGGTCTTTTAATTTGTCTGGAGGACTGATAAATAGTCTTCAGTTCAATCCATCTCAGATAAAATTGCATGGAGTTTCAGTATTTATTGGAACGTGAGTTGAGTAAGTATTTCAGCCACTGGGCCAATAAAGAGATACCCAGGCAAAGAATAGAGGTTTTCTGGTGCTTGTGTTTTTTGTTTGTTTGTTTGTTTGTTTGTTAGTTTTTTTTTTCTTTGTGTTTTGTTGTTGTTGATGTTTGTTTTTTAAACCAAGAAGTAATGCAGATTTCTAACTGTGAATCTCCACTGTAAAGAGAAACATTACCATGTAGCTGAGACTAAGGGACTCTGAGTACAAAATATGGACAGGACTTGGTCTGGACAAGAGTAGGTGTGCAACCAGGTAGCATAAAACACAAGAAAGAAAAAAAAATCAAAACTCATGAATCAAAACTAATGAACTGTCAAGTCTCTTGGTCTTCGTAAGGATTAAACACACAGGCTCGCCTCAGCTAAAGGTTCTAGATTCCACTCCACACTCACAAGTCTGCAAAGCTCATATTTGTGGTCCCTAAACCACTGAATATTTTTTGCCTCAGCCCTTTATAATTGGGTCAGCACACTCTGACTAAACACATTTCACAGGTTCATCAACATTTTATATTAGCTGTACATCCTGAATTGTGTAAAATAGAGTGAAGTGTAGAAAACAGCATTCATCATTAACAAAATACAATTAAGCTTTCAGTCTTTACAAACACTTCAATATATTATAATGATTTGTGTTAATTAGAAATGGAAAACACCATTAGAGAAATTTAATAGAGATAGAACTGATCTGAGTGGTCCCGACTTCTGTTTTTGAAAAGTAGGAAATAAGCAGGCTTTTTTTTTTTTTCCCCTCCAGTGAATGATAAATACACTTTAATCCCTCTCCAGGAAATGGAAAAGTAGTTATGAAAATGTTTTCATCACTCATTCCTTACCTCCCACCTCATTCCTTTCTTCTCTCAAGTTTGTTCTGAGGCATGGTGCATCAAAATGGATTTTTAAAGAACCATTTCAGTCTTCAAAGAGTACTAAGTTCCAAGTGACTGACAATGAGAGAAAAAAAAAAAAGGGGGGGGGGGGAGAATAAAAACAGTAACTAAAGTATTTGCACTTATTTGCACTGCTGTATTTATCTGTTTTGTATGATATAGATTTAAAGCTATTAGCTATGAATTTTTCGTTTGTTTTGTTTTCTCAATCTTGACTCTGACACTTAACTTAGACTAGTTTTGTTTGAAACCTTAACATTTAAAATTACATCTTTGTATAATTATATTAAAATACAATTTAGGAAGTTAGATCAATTATGTTTTTCATATGTTCAAAACAACACTGCATAAGGAACAACTAACATAAACCACAAAAAATTCCTACACAATTTTTCTCCATGTAACTATAAAGCTGAGATATTCAGATTTCAACAATATAGGGCAACAATAGGGCAGAAGACTGCTGTTCTCTTTAAGGAATTTCTGTAATGCAGATTGCTTGGACATGTTTTGTTACCTGGGGTATCCTGTTTACTGACACAAAGGATTTTGAAACTCAGCAGTAGCTAAGTGGAATAAAAGTTGTGCAAGGACATGTTTTCTAATGATTAGAAACAATTGGATATTTCAGAGCATTTAGAAATATCTTTATCAAAGAAAAAATATTTTTGCACAATTTTTTTTCATTTTTCTCTTAAATCAGACATAATTTAGTTATCTTTAGTTTTGAGACTATTCTACCTCCAATTTCTCACATTTCACTTTATGCTCCAATTATTCATTATCATTATTTAAAACCCAAACCAACAGAGAAAAGATATTGATAAGATATTGACATTATTAACAATGGTGCTAATAAAGATTTTGTAGAAGTCCATAGAGATGCTTATTTTTTTCCAAACACGGTTCTCTTTCTGTAAGAACAGTTGCTGCAGCACTAAGCCTACTGGATACAACACTGCATTAGAACCCAGCGGCTAAGTGTTGGCACTGGAGAGCTGCGTTGGTGGCCTCTGTGGGAAGAGACTAAGTGCAGCCCTATGCCAGACACAGCTGGTTCTACAATGGACCCATTCCAGGACACTCTTAAGCCTATCAATCAAGTTGACAGCACGTCTGTGAAAACATGTTTTTAAAAAGGTAAAAACTACTAGATGAGCACTGAGGAAAAGTTTGTGATAAAATCTTGAGAACACCAAGCTCAGAAAAGGAGGGGAAGGAGATATTCCAGGTGTTATGGGGCAGATATGTCCCTGCAGTCTACGGAAACTATGATGCAGCAAATATTCCATGCAGCCCATGGAAGAGCCTATGCTGAAGGAGCTGGATAATTCCTGACAGGAACAGCCAAAACTGATGTAAGATTTTCCCCGAAGGGCTGCAGCTTGTCAGAAGAAGACACACTGCAGCCAATATCCCGATGAAGGACTCCATGCTGGAGCAGATGAATTTAACAGGATGAGCTCAAGATCTGTGTTCGGTTGCAGGGCCACGATCTCATTGCAGTCACAGAGATGTGGTGGGACAGCTAGCATGACTGGAATGCTGTCATGGAGGGCTATGTCCTTCTTAGGAAAGACAGGCTGGGGAAACAAGGGGGTGGGGTTGCCCTTTATGTGAGGGAGCAATTAGAGTGTACCCAGCTCCACCTGGGGGAGGGTGAAGGACAAGTGGAGAGCTTGTGGGTGAAAATTAAGGGGTGGGCTGGTATGGGGGATACTGTTTTGGGGGTGTACTACAGGTCACCAGGTCAGGAGGAGGAGGTCGATGAGGCCTTCTACAAGCAGCTGGTAGTAGCCTCACGATCATGGGTGCTGGTTCTCATGAGGGACTTCAATTATCCAAACATCTGTTGGGTAAGCAACTCGGCCAGGCATGCGCAGTCCAAACGGTTTCTACAATGCGTTGAAGACAATTTTCTGACATAGGTGGTGGAGGAGCTGACGAGGCGGGGGTGCTTCTGGACCTTGTCCTTACCAACAGGGATGGGCTTGTTAGGGGTGTGAAGGTTGAGGGCAGCTTGGGATGCAGCGACCATGAGATGGTGGAGTTCAAGATGGAACTTGGTGGAAGAAGTAAGGCTAACTTGGTGGAAGAAGTAAGGCTAAAAGCAGGATTGCTACCCTGGACTTTCGAAGAGCCAACTTCGACCTCTTCCAGGACCTGCTTGGAAGTATCTCCTGGGCTAGGTTGCTAGAAGGCAAGAGTGCTTGTGAGAGCTGGGCTACATTTAAACAGCAGTTCTTCCAAGCTCAGGATCAGTGCATCCCTAAGAGTAGGAAATCGGGGAAGGGGGGCAGAAAACTTGCGTGCATGAGCAAGGAGTTCATCGATAAGATCAAAAGGAAGAGGTAGGTCTATGAAATGTGGAAAAAGGGCCTGTCCTCTTGGGAAGAGTATAGAGGTGTTGTCAGGGCTTGCAGGGACACGATGAGGAAGGCTAAAGCCCACCTAGAGATGAAGCTTGCAGAATGGGATAATGTAAGTCCCTTACTGTACGAGGGGGGTGTCCTGGTAATGGGAGACACCGAGAAGGCAGAGATACTGAATGCTTTCTTTGCTTCAGTCTTTGCTTCAAGGACTCCCCCCCGGGACTCCTCAACCCTGGTGGGGGGAGAAAGGGGCTGGGAAATGGAGGGCTACCCCCTGGTTGTCGAGAGAGTGGTTCAGGAGCATATGAGTGGGCTCAACGCACACAAATCCATGGGTCCCGATGGGATGCATCCACGTGTGCTAAGGGAGTTGGCAGAGGGGATCACCAAACTGCTCTCTGTCACCTTTGAAAGGTCCTGGAGAACAGGAGAGGTGCCTGAAGATTGGAGGATAGCCAATGTCACTCCGGTCTTCAAGAAGGGCAAGGAGGATCCGGGAAACTACAGGCCAGTCAGTCTCACCTCTGTCCCTAGAAAGGTGTTGGAACAGCTTGTTCTGGATGTCATCTCCAAGCAACTGGAAGAGAAGAATGTTATGAGGAGTAGTCAGCATGGATTCACCAAGGGGAAGTCATGCTCGACCAACCTCGTTGCCTTCTATCCTTCTATGATGGCATCACCAGCTGGGTAAATAAGGGGAGAGCAGCGGATGTCATCTACCTTGACTTTAGCAAGGCTTTCGATACTGTCTCCTGTGACATCCTGATAGCAAAGCTGAGAAAGTGTGGGATAGAGGAGTGGACAGTAAGGTGGGTTGAAAACTAGCTGACTGGCCGAGCTCAGAGGGTGGTGATCGGCGGTGCAGAGTCCAGCTGGAGACCTGTGACTAGTGGCGTTCCCCAGGGGTCAGTGCTGGGTCCGGTCTTGTTCAACATCTTCATCGACAACCTTGATGAGGGAATAGTGTCTGCCTTCAGCAAGTACGCTGATGACACAAAGCTGGGAGGAGTGGCTGACACGCCAGAAGGCTGTGCTGCCATTCAGTGAGACCTGGACCGGCTGGAGAGATGGGCAGGAAGAAACCAAATGAGGTTTAATAAGAGCAAGCGTAGAGTCCTGCACCTGGGAAGGAACAACCCGACGTATCAGTACAGGCTGGGGGACGACCTGCTGGAGAGGAGCTCTGAGGAGAAGGACCTGGGGGTCCTGGTGGACGACAGGTTGACCATGAGCCGGCAGTGTGCCCTCGTGGCCAAGAGGGCCAATGGAATCCTGGCATGCATTAAAAGAAGCGTGGCCAGCAGGTCAAGGGAGGTGATCCTCCCACTCTACTCTGCCCTGGTCAGGCCTCACCTGGAGTGCTGTGTCCAGTTCTGGGCTCCCCGGTACAAAAAAGACAGGGATCTCCAGGAAAGAGTCCAGCAGAGGGCCACAAAGATGATACGGGGCCTGGAGCATCTTCCCTATGAGGAAAGGTTGAGAGACCTGGGTCTGTTCAGCCTTGAGAAAAGAAGACTGAGAGGGGATCTCATCAATGTGTGTAAATACCTGAGGTGTGGGAGACAGAGGGATTTGGCCAACCTCTTCTCAGTGGTTTGTGGAGATAGGACAAGGGGTAATGGCCACAAGATAGAGCACAGGAAGTTCCGCAACAACATGCGAAAAAACTTCACAGTGAGGGTGACAGAGCACTGGAACAGGCTGCCCAGGGAGGTTGTGGAATCTCCCTCTCTGGAGATATTCAAGGCCCGCTGGACACCCACCTGGGCAGCCTGCTCTAGGGAACCTGCTTTGGCAGGGGGGTTGGACCCGATGATCTTTTGAGGTCCCTTCCAAACCCTTCAATTCTGTGATTCTGTGTGAATATTTCCTGAAGGAACACAAGCAGAAGACCCACTTGGGATGAAAGCATAATGAGGAAGCAGTGGCAGGGAGGAACTGTTACGAACTGACCACAACTCCCCATTAACCACCTCCCCCTGCACTACTCTTGGTGAAGGACAGAGGTAGAGGAGTGAGGAATGAAGGAGTGAAAGTGAACGCTGGTGAAAAAGGGGTGGGAGGGAGCTGTTTTACTTTGTCTTTGCATCTCACCATCCTACACCTTTTAGTTGGTGATAACTTAGGGAACAGGAAAAGACTAACAATGTCAGACATTTTGCATTGTGAAAAGTAGCCTGAAAAGAACTTGTTGTCCTTCAGAAATCCATTACAGATGGAACAAAGACATTTAAAGGAAATGCTAGTATCTATTAGTCATTTTTCTACCATTAACAGTCTGATATATATATATGTTTTATATATATATATAATCTGGGAAATCAAATCGTGTAGGTATGAATCCTGGGACAATGTTGCATTTAGAAGGCATGAAGCAAGGGGACACCAACAACCAAAAGACGTTATTATCACACTATTACAAACAAACAAAAGCACACTAGATATAATCTGAACCACAGAAAAAGGACTTTTCTTGAAACAGCTTATATCTTTCAAAGATATGGTGAAATTCCTGTCAGCAATAAGTGGCATTTAAATCTCAGAGGCACTGTTTATGTTGTTTACAGCAGATATTTGGCTTCAGGTGGTTGTTCTCCATGTCGTCCATCCTCCCTATGATTACTCACAGTTTTTGGTACATTGGGACGATAGATAATGTTTATTGTAAGAAAATAACAATCTTTGAGGCACATAATTTTCACATTTTTCATATGATGTCAGTTCTCTCTTTCATGATGTATATTGACATGAAAGGCAGCTGTATGAGAAGTTCTAGGAAGCATACATTGCCCTTAACTGCTGTTCATCTTTACCTTCATTTCCCAGACTAAAGAGACAGACAATAACAGTCTACAGAACTCTGGGTGCTCTGACCAGATAAAAGGACAGGGAGCAAACCTACTAGTGAAATACAGCTTGTGAATATGATTTTATTAGTGGACTTGTAAACATGGACTTTAGCTTGACCTTAGCAGTCATTGTTACTGGACCTAGAGGAAAGAAGTGACAAAATTTATATAATCATCTTCTCCAGCCAATTTGCACTACAGCAATAATAGAATACAATCCACAGAGAAAATGTCCTACTTGAGGAGCCTTAACTGCAAAGTAGAGAAGATACAAACACATTTTTCTGGACAGTGGGTTACATTTTAATATTACAGTTTCAGGAAAACATACCTTTATTGCAAATGAGAGTATAAATGAGACAGTGCTTTATTACATTCACTTATATTTTTACTTCTCTAAATAAAGAAGGCTTACACTTATTTAAAAACTTACTTGTTATTCAATAAAATCATCTTAATTCATTAAGGCAAACTACATTTTCTTTATAGGCAAATATTTTTTTACTGTCTTTAAAACTAAAAGCAAGCTTTGAAAATGTATTGGTATTTAAATCATTTTGATCCTAACGACATTTTCATAACTACTAAGAATAACAATATAGATAAAAACAAAGATGGCTTCAGACTTACATGTAAGGTTTTTAGCAGCTCATTAACTAAAAGATAAAATATATATTCATTTAGTTTTAACAATATTAGTCTTATAATTGAAATGCAAGTCATATAGAAAAAAAAAATTCAAAAAACAATTTAAACGTGCAAAACAGACTCACATATTCAAATGTGCCATACTTCTCTTGTATTTTTTACCTTATTAATAGCATCTCAAAAACTAGTTTTGTCAGAAATCTGATGTTGAATATGGGACTTCATTTCTGTTTTGAAATAACTGGCATATTTATATTGTTTACATAAAGCAAGACGAATTTTTGGATTACAGCTTTGTACTGTTCTGCCAAAATTACCTATCCTACTTTGCAAACTTGCATCTTTTAATATTAATTATCTGTATTATTTAAATAGTAATTAAAACAAACTCAAATCATCCTGTCCAAAATAAAATGTTTCTCCACTAATATATTTTTTTGTACATAATATCCTGAAAATCAAGATGCTGTTATTTTTTTATTTGTTTGTTTTGTTTTGTTTTTCCCTCTTCTTTAAAGCACTGGGGATGTATGGACAGAGGACTTTTAAAGTTCTTTTAAAGAAAGACTAAGTCATTCTCTTGGAGTTAGTCTGAGATGGTGTCCAAAAAGAATAAACAACTTACTTAAAGTTAGTTGGAGACTGATCTCTGATACCCAAATATTATTCTATAAATACAAGCTACCCTTCATCTCAGCATCATGTTATTCTAATTGAGAAACACAATAGACTATAAAAGTATAACATTTAATAACAGTAAAACATAGCAAAACCAGGAGCAAATATTGACAGATACTTTTCTTGCAAATATCTTTACATCTTTTACGGCCAGATTTATTTAAAAAAAAAAAAAGTTAATAATGCGGAAAAAATGTCTGGAGCTTAAACTTAGGCTTCTAACTTATCCATCTAAATGCATGTCTTGATTTATCCTGAGTATTCACTGAGCAATCCTTTAGAAACACAAGGCTTACTGTTTCAGTTTTCATTATTGTTTTTCTTTAACTACTTGTAACATTACACTACCACATACTACCATTGCTTAAACAGTAAATTAAATGCATTACTGTAATCTAGTTGTAGAGTTGCTAGATGTTTATTTATTTATTATAAATTTTTAAGGACTAAGAACAGTTTAGGTTATTTATATTCCCATAATATATGGTCTTTGGAGTCCTTAGGAACTTTCAGTTGTAGTGATATTATTGACAGAGCACGTTTTTTCTATCCCTTCAACAATCATACCCAATAGCAATCTATTATGCTATTTACAGATCTACTCAGATAAGGATTCAAAAGTGAAAGTTAAGAACTGCACCTCAATAATATCTTTATTATCACTACGTTGATTCAGATCTACTCCTTAAAAACTCTTTAACATACCCAGTCCCTTCATTCTTCCACAACTTCACAAGAGTCTTATGATCTACTACTATTTTAAGAAATCAGCCAGCTATTACACATTTAAGAATTCGTTTTAAAAAAATGGCAGATTTAGTCCCTATCTTTATTCATGTGAGAGTTAATGAGAATCTGGCATTAATTTATGAATTAATATCTAATCAAGCAAGACACCTGAGGCTGAGTAACTAGCAGATGTTTCTTGAACTGGAACCTTAATGGCTCACTAATCAATATAGCAGCATAAGACTATTTCTTTTGCAATTCCAGTCAGAACAGATGTGTTTAAACAGAAACATAAGTGTGTAATAATTAGCTCATTCAGTCTGACTAGCAACAGTTATCAGCTCAAAAGACAAAGGATAAAAATATAAGGAAGTTTTCATACAATGTATAAATCCTAATCACTATTCCTGAATCAAATGTTTTCTCTCTGATGAAAATCTATCTAAATACACACAAATAATTAACATATATTTATTATGGATAGAATTTTTTTGTTATTACTTCATTGGCCAAACTACTAATTACTCTGCATTGTCAACTTTATAGATGTGACTGTAACACACATTATAAGATCTGCATCTTGAGTGCAGTCAAAAAGGATATTAAGGTAGGGAGGTAGGAGGTTGAGTAACAGCACTGGGGTGCAAAAAAGGTAATATTCCTTGTTGTCAGGAATTCTCAAGTAATGGTTAAAAGAATATGAAGTTCTGATAAATTGATATCAGATGAAGAAATATCATATATTAATAATAGATTCTGTCCTAATTCCTGTTTATTTGTTTACAATCATTTTTAATTCCATTGGGCTATCCATAAGACCTTGCTTATTACATTTTATGGATACTTTAAAAATTGGGAGAAAATAATAAAAATAAATAAATTCACATGATAAAATGATGGGCTATTCTACACATTATAACAGTAAAGAGTAAATTATGGTTGAAGATTTCTTTTCATAAGTAGTAATGTACGTGTAGAAATTAGAATTAAGACAAAATTAGGAAGAAAAGCTGGAGGAGAATATTACACTAAATTGAAAGTTATGAAGTACAGAAAAATGGTATTCCACTTAGGGGAAAATCTGTGGGGCTACAGACTAGAAGTTTTTAAAACATATATAAAAAAATAGGGAAATGTACAGCCTTGTTGCTAAATAAAGATGACAACAATGATCATATAAAAAGATCACATTTTTTCTGTTTTGGAGGAGTGTAACTTAAATTAGTTCTGTGGCATGAAAATAAGCAGATAACATGAAATCAAAGAGGAATTGGGAAGAATATTAAAAAAGCTTTACTAGAAAAGAAAGAAAATGAATCACATTTCAAAATAAAGAACATAAATTGGGAAAACTAAAGCAGAATTTTTTACACGGACAAAAGATAAATTATAGAAAGGAATAAAAGATATTCTAGGTAGTGAAGTGCCAGAAAATACAAGTATGTTTTGGTTTGTTTGTTTGTTTGCTTTTCTATTTTTATATTGTTGACAAAGAAGAAGTTAGATAGATGTTACTGTTCTTGAACTAAAGGAAGAAAACAAAGCTGATAAGATCTATGGATCTTATGGACCTGGAACACAGGTGAATTTCATAGCTACATACTGTTCTAGGAAAGCAATAATCCTGAAAAAGGACCTAGGATTCATAACAAGGAAGAGATTAAAAAAAAAAAAAAACACTCAAATCTCTTTTTAGAAACTATGCTCAGGTGAAAATAAATTATTGAGCTTAATCCTGGGATTCCTGTTTGAAATTCAGTATCATATAAGATACAGAAACTGAGGTGGAGACTATTGTACTGCAAAACATCTTTACTACTATATATTTACTATTACAACAGACTTTCCTTTTGGCTGACCAAGGAAAATGACTGTTGAACAGAACAACAACCTCCCAAAACTGAGTAACTTATTTTAGTGGAAGATGAAGTCTGAAAAAAACATTAATATCATTTCTTATCTAGGCTCTGCTGTTAGTCAAAAGACTTTATGGTAAAGGAATATTAAGACTAGATGAGGCAGAAGAATATCTTTGCTAAATGAAACAGCTACATGAAAGCTCCTACTTTTTAGTTTAAAAACAAAAATATTTTTTTAAGGGAATGGCATGGATAATAATTGTGTAGGTTTTTAAGAATTTCAGGAAAAAATCTGACAACTCTGGGTAACAATCAATAAAAAAATGAGTAAAATAATTCAGTTACTTAAACATAAATATTTAGTTTCATTTCAGAATAATATGATAATAAATGAGAGATCCTCACTGTTCTGGTAGACATGAGATAGGACCTATTGGAAATCCATACACTTCTAGAGTGGCACCTGATGACAATGCAGAATTTCCTTATTGCATTTTGTAGACAACTGAATCCCACCACTTCTGACAGTGATGATGCCTCTTACAGACTGATCAAAACAATCAAGGAAGTTTAATATGTTTTGGACATGCCCTTAGAAAACAAGGAGATTGCCTAGAGAAAGAAATCTGTCTATAATGAGTAGAAGAAGCTGAAGGGTAAAACTGAAAATACTGTGAGTAAACGGCATGGAGAAGCAAGAACTTAAGATACATAAGACAAATACATGAATCAACAGACACCTGGTCTATCTGTTTTCTCAAGTGCTCAGTGTCCAATATGAGAAAGGTCATGATTAGAACTATGCTAAAATTGTATGTGTGTATATATATACAGAGAGAGAGAGAGAAGTTAATCCAATATTTTGTGTATTATTGTTTTTTCTAATTTGATTTCAGTTATTACATTTAAAATTAGGAAATCTAAAATTCTTTAGAAATATGTAAATACTATAGAAGTGATCAAAAAGAAAAAAAGATCTAAATATCTAAGAAACCTTTCTCTATGCATCTTTCAAAATTCAAGCTTAATAAAACATTCATTTGCATAATGAATATAAAGAAAAAAAATCTGTCACAAAAATTCCACATACGGGATAAGACCCCTTAAAAACCAACCTAAACTTTCAAAAAATATGTTAAATTAAATTTAGGAGTTACAAACAAAAAAAAAAATAAAATGTAGTAATATCAGTCACTGTGTGATCGTTTAATTTAAACAAATCACCTCTAATGAAAGAGTATACCTGTTTTTCCCTTTTATATCTCAGCTTTAGATAAGTAAACATTAACTTTTAAAATGAAACAAAAAGTATTGTTTTTATAGAACACATTTGGGCATTATAAGGGGTAATCTTAGGGAGTTAAGTCAGTTAGTAACCAATAAAAAACCCAAGGAAGTTAATTTTGAAGTATATCTCCTAATAACGAAAAAAAAAAATGTTTGTGTCATATGGAAGAAAAAAAATTATTGTAGTTTATTGACAAATAGTAAATTTTCTTTTCTACAGTCTATCCACTCTCCCCCTACTTCTTCACAGTTCCACAGTCATGTATACTAGAGAAATTTGTGCTGAAAACTTACACATACTTCTTGGTAGTTTGTCTCAAGATGTAGTTCAGAGAGCAAGAGCAACCTTATTTATTATGAAACAGCTGGACCAAAGGTAATACCAGACAACTCAAAGTCATCAGTCACAACAGCTGAAGTTCACATATGCAGAAGAGTACAGGTCAAGGGAAGTGATTGTCACATCCTACTCTGCACTGGTCAGCCTCATCTCAAGTACCATGTGCGGTTTTGGGCACCACAGTGTAAGAAGGATGTAAAACTGTTGGAGAGTATCCAAAGGAGGGCTACAGAGATAGTGAAAGGTCTAGAGGGGAAAACGTATTAGGAGCAGCTGAGGTCACTTGGCTTGTTCAGCTTAGCGAAGAACTGGGGGTGGTTGATCTTATCACAGTCAGTAAAGCTACAGTATAGGTCTACACAAGAGGGAGCAGAGGGAGAGGCACTGATCATAGAATCATAGAATATCCCAAGGTGGAAGGGACCCACAAGCACCATCGAGACCGACTCCTGGCTCCACACAGGTCTACCCAAAAATTCAGACCATATGACTGAGAGCATTGTCCAAACACTTCTTAAACTCCGACAGACCTGGTGCAGTGACTACATCTCTGGGGAGCCTGTTCCAGTGCACAACCACCCTTTTGGTGAAGAACCTTTTCCTGATATCCAACCTGAACCTCTCCTGTCGCAGTTTAATTCCATTCCCTGTGTCCTATCACTGGTCATCAGAGGGACGAGATAGACGCCTGCCCATCCGCTCCCTCTTGTGAGGAAGCTGTAGACTGCGATGACTCAGCCTTCTCTTTTCCAGGCTGAACAAACCAAGTGACCTCAGCAGCTCCCCATATGTCTTCCCCTCTAGGTCCTTCACCATCTTTAAACCCTTCTCTGGACTGATCTCTTCTCGCTGGTGTTATGACCTGCAGCATGAAGCTGCAGCAGGGGAGCATCAGGCTGGGTGTTAGGAAAAGGTACTTCACTGAGAGTGTGATTGGGCACTGGAACAGGCTCCCTAGGGAAATGGTCATGTCACTAAGTCTGCTGGAGTTCAGAAAGTAGTTGGACAATGCTTTCAGACAGATGGTCTGAATTTTCGGGTGGTCCCGTGTGGAGCCAGAAGCTGGACTCAGCAATCCTTGTGGGTACTTAGGATACTCTATGATTCTATGAACTTGTTCTATTTCCCATAGGACATGAAGTGCCTACTTCCACTTGGAAGTAAAATAGGAATTAGAGGGTTTAATATCTTTGTCCATATGGTTTTATGTCTGTTTTTTATCACATCTGGTCTTATGTCCTATTAGTGCTAAAAGTGGGAAAATATAAGCAAAATAAAGGAAACTAGTTACTTTCAATATATTGTTCTGTCTCTGAATAAACTGTATTATACTTAAGAAATCAAAAAGAAAAAAAAATAGATCTGCTTATGAAACAAGAGTGAACATGAAATAAATCATAACAAAAAACTGAACTGATGTTCATGCAGCAAGAACTTTACCATAAATTTTTATTTGAATTAATTAGATAATTTCTTGTGTCACTTGAAAACTTTCTTGAAATCTTCATATCATACTTGAGGACAATTCCATTAGTTTAATCACAAAAGAAAGATCAGTTTTGCCAATTCATGGCAAAAGTAGAATGATTATGTATAAATGGAGGAACTGCTGGATTTTGTGAAGGGTTTATGCTTAAGACACTGATATGGTTTAAATAAGAAACCACAAATTCAGAACAACAAATTATACATTGTGAACATTAATTCATAACTGAAGCTACATACAACATTTTTAGCTTATTTGCCAGGGTAATAAAGTTCTACTCAAAAAGAGAATATTATTTATTAGATTATTTTTATTTGGAGGTCATTATTTTTTTTTGTATTTATTTTGCATAAAAAAATATATTCTAAAATAAAGCACAGAGTTAATTAGTTAAAATTAGTCACAAGTCATTATTATTTCTATTGAAATTAATATCAAAATCTCCCATTTGCACAGTTTATACTAATTGCTCAGATGTTAAATAATGAACAAATTGTGATTTGCAATTTATTTGTTAGAAAATTAAACAAATTTATTCTACTTGATGCTAAACTAATGATTTAGTATTGTTTGGTAAAGGTATCTCGTATTCAGATTGTGATGCTTATTAATAAAATGATTCTCCTTTTAATAAGTCTTTAGATTCTATTGAGTACCTATAAATATCAAAGACTACCCCCTCAAAAAAAAAAAAGACAATTTTATTTAAATGTTTAAAGTGTAAAAAGTCATTAAAAATAAAAAGATTTATCACAGAAAAATGCATTAAAAAGTATTTGTTCCTTCATACTTTCTGATTGTCTTAGAGGATTTTTATAAGGATTTGGAAGAATTATGTTATGAAAGAATATAATATAGACAATGCACCAGAGCCTTTCAACTCTTGATGATTCTGTCAGAACGGCGAATAGAGGAAACAACCAGAGGGACAGGCATATGCTGAGAAAAGATTTTTGAAAGCTTACTTATGGGATATCCTTTCATAATGCAGGACATTGAAAAGTGAAGAAAGGAATAATTTGAACTTTTTAAATACACTGATTCTAAATGAACTCTCAGCATTCACAGAGGGTAAAGAAAAGAAAACAAGACCCTGCTATACTTCTGAGACAAATCAAAGCCAGTTGTATATTTTTATCTCAATTACATATGTTTCATACCTGTACTTTGAGTGCTTTGCACTGTTGTAACTGCTGTACAGAAATTGAATGAGAAGGGTTCTTTGTCACAATTGTTTTGGAAAACAAAGATTAAAAATGTCAGGTAAAAGAAAGGAAAAGAAAGGCACTGTGATTAATTGTATACTTACAACACATCAGTGATATAAATATAAATATATATACTCATGCCTCTTAATTTCTGCGCTCATATTCTACGCACTAAACAAAAGAGATTGAAAATTATTGAAATTTATATGGAATTAGATATTAATAAAGTTGATTGTTGTATTATTTTATTCATAGGGAAACATTTCACAGAAATATATTGATTTTGACAATAGTTAAAAGTGTAAAATCTAATTGTTTCGTATCTCCGCTTTATTTGAATAACTTTGAAATATGCTATTCCAATTGTTTATTTTGGTTTAATTCACTTAGACTACTACATCAAAGTAATGCATTTCTTCATGAACATACTGATATGAGTGAAGCATCAAATTAAATAATTAATTTAGCAGGCATATTTTTCTGTGCTTTCACAAGAAAATTTTAGAGTTTATTATTGAAATTTTGGTTTTGTAAAAATAAATAAAAGTAAATTTAGCATTTTGTTCCAATTTAGAATGAAATATTCAAGGTAGTTTTAAATTCGTTACAATACTTTCAATTCTATTTCTGGGCAGAAACATACTGAAAAAAAATGCATTTTGGGGGGATGAATTTTTTATTATTATTTAAACGAACCATCTCACTAATAGCACTGATCAAGAGATTAAAAAAAAAGAGACAGAGATAAAAAAACAAAAACAAACAAAAACAAAAAGGTTCAGTTCTCCTTTTATACTCATTGCCTTACAAGAAGTTCTCCATATTTCAAGCTGAGAATTCTGAAACTATTGTAATATTATTTCTTAAAAAAATAAAATAAAAACTTTCAATCTTCAGTGTGTCTAACATTAATTAGTTAGAAAGTTATGGTAATTACATTATATTTTGTTACTGAACAGGACAAAGCTGAGTGAGCAGAGAAATCAGAAATTAAAATGTAAACATACTTATTAGAAAAGAAAGGTAATGTAACACCTGTATGACACCAACTGTCCAAACAAAAAGACAGTTTTGCAGTACCTCTTTAAGCTAACTGCAAAATTTCTCAGTTAAGAAACAATAAATTCACTGTGACTTCAGAAAATCATTTTATTTCTCTAATGAACACAATTATATTTACATTTTAAATGGATACATTTGTACATATTAATTATTATTTTTCTGAAGCCTACATCTGCATTCTTGACAGAATACCTTTAAATGTTCTTTAAGATAAGGCAAAATACAGAACTCTACACAGGAGTACATTTTCAATATCTCTGTGACCAGCAACTATTTGTTAACTTGTTACAGACATTCACAATGATTCACCTTAATAAAGATTTTACAAGAAAATTGGTATATTTCTTATTGCTGAGCAATATTTTTGCCTCATTTCAGCAATTATACCATTTAGTTGAAAATATGAACTACGCTTTTTTTATTATTTCTTTAGACTTAAGCCTAATGATATCTTTAAAAGTTGGTTTTGATACTATAATTTATACAGACAGTAGAAACAATTATAAGTATTTTGCATGTCCTTAGAGAGTTTTCTTATTATAAAGAACAGAGATTTTGTTGTCTTTGTGCTTTATCTGTTATGTATTTTGTTCCTATTTTATTCACTATCACCTATCATAAAATAGCCTATCAAATCTATGATATTTTAAGAACTTGTTTTTTTCCAAACACTTTTAGAAGGTTAATCTTTTTCTTTAAAGTTTATCATCTTTTTATTTAGATGTAACTGAATCCAATAGTGCATATGAAGTACCTAACACAAGACATTATTCATACATTTTAATTTAGTGTGTTTGTTTACATATATTGGTGACACAGGGCTACTTTATAGAAAGAGAAGTAAACTCATATTAGCTGTGCTAGAAGTTTGGACTAAGCGATCAAAAAACAATTTGTTTCAGTTTATGATTTAAAGCTTTATTTGTGTTATTTGAAAGTAATATGGTGTTTAAATACATGGTAAACGATTTGTTTCACTTGATGATTTTTGGAATCACGTTCATCATAGTCCAAAATGATTGCATATAAGTCAAAATGAATCTTGGCTTAAAATACATAGTATAAAGAGAAAGGCTGTTAGAGGAGGAGATAATATTCACCTGGTTTAGTTGTAGAAATGCATGTGCTCAGTTCTGCTTTTCCCATAGCTCTTCTGTGGACTTATTTTCTACTTTCTGTTCTCTGCTGGAGAGACATTAATGCTTTATTCCAGAGTCACCACAGAATATCCTTTCTTGTTGCTTTATAGAGAAAGCAGCAAGTAAGTACAATGTAGTAATTATAATAAGAATTGTCAAGAATTCTATAATGATTTATGCCTGTGAATAATAATTTAGCCTTCTTTCTAAAAAGATCTTATAATGATTGCCTCTTGTTCAGGAAACACTCTACTAACTATTGTTGCTCAGTTTGCTAATCATATTGACCGCACTGTAATAATTCATATCCTAAAAAGCTTTCAAGGCTTTTCCTCCTTGACCTTTCTTGTCCTTCCTTGACATGGATTAACATGTTACCTAGAAACACTTCCTTCATGCATGTTGAATGTAAGGACATACATCTCTCAATAATTTATTCTAGAGCAACACTCACTTTTACAATATGCCTTCACAAAATGTGAGAGACTTAGTATAATTTAATCATGACTAATACTTGTTTCGCTAACACTTAGCAGACCACATTAGTAGAAAATTAGTAGAAATTAGTAGAAAAGATTATGCTTATTCATCTTCTATCTTCTACCAAGTGTGAAGACTATCACAAATAACAGAATGCAAATGAATTAATTTTAAAAAGTTTTACATAAACGATTTTTATGAATGGCTTTTAATTACAGAAAATAAAGTAGAGGTGAATATTTACTTACAATGTCGATCATAAAATCAAACCACAGTTTCCATCATAACTGAAGTTTACTTTACTGAAAATACACATATAGTTTCTCTCTAGGTTCACAAACATACCTGTGCACATGGACACCTCAGATACCAGCACAGTCCCTCTGTCAGCCTGGACACTGAGCCAGCCCTCTTACCCATGTCAGAGATCTCCTAGTCACCCACTGGTCCACTAGCAAACAGACACATTCACCCCCAACACACTTGTTTCAAAGGCACCTCACGTTTGCACAGACCCTTTCCCAACCTGATACCCCTGCCCAGACCAGAGGCCTCCTGTGCCAGTATCCAGCTTTCAGTCTGCTAGCAAATTAGACACACACCATGTTTGGGAAGAATAAATACTCATCTCTCTGACCTGATAGCACATACGCACACATACCCTGGAGTGTTGTCCCACTTCAGTTGTTGTCACCAGAAATGCACAGACCATGACACCCCTAGCCTCACTCTGCTTACTAACCTCAAATTCACTCACAACAGTCTTTCCAGTTGCTGCGTGAGCAGTCATAGATGGGGCAAACAATCAAATTTATCAGAGACAGAGATGACAAAGGATCTAGTTAGGTGATAGGACAGACTGCGAAAAGGTGTAAACTTGATAGTATTGACTGTGAAGTCATAGGGCTTAGGTCATAAGTCAAACAAACCAACTGATTGGCCATTGCACACATGTTCCTAATCCCTCTTTTACCAGTCCCCTCTCTCATTAGTCCCTAATCTCCCCTATTTTGCCCCCTTTGACCCATTTCCTGAACATTCCTTGGTAAGCCAGTAGTCTGCTCAGGTGGCCAAGAAGGCCAACAGCATCCTCGCTTGTATCAGAAACAGAGTGGCCAGCAGGGCTAGGGAAGTGATTGTCCCCCTGTACTCAGCTCTGGTGAGGCTGCAACTTGAGTGCTGTGTTCAGGTTTGGGCCCCTCACTACAGGAAGGACATTGAGGTGCTGGAGCCTGTCCAAAGAAGGGCTATGAAGCTGGTGAGGTGTCTGGAGAACAAGTCTTATGAGCAGCTGACGAGGGAGCTGGGGTTGTTTAGCCTGGAGAAGAGGAGGTTCAGGGGCGACCTTATCACTCTCTACAGGTATCTTAAAGGAGGCTATAGCGAGGTGGGGATTCGTCTGTCCTCCCACGTGCCTGGTGATAGGACAAGAGGGAATGGTCTCAAGTTGTGCCAGGGGAGGTTTAGGTTGGAATTAGGAAAAACTTCTTTACTGAAAGGGTTGTTAAGCGTTGGAATGGGCTGCCCAGGGAAGTGGTCGAGTCACCATCTCTAGAGGTATTTAAAAGACGTTTAGATGTTGAGCTTAGTGATATGGTTTAGTGGAGGACTTGTGTTAGGTCAGAGGTTGGACTAGGTGATCTTGCAGGTCTCTTCCAACCTGAATGATTCTGTAATTATGTGAAGACTGCACAGTCCCACAATCCCCCCATAATATCCTTCATACTTGCGCTCTCCTACTCTCCCCTTCTTGCCAGTTACACAGTCCAGGTTGAGTCTCTCCATAGTTGTGCCAGAAGCTTCTTAGTGGACCAGCAATTACCATTTCAAGTGTTTTGAAATTCCAGATGCACAAAGATGATTAAAAGTGTTACAGCTTAATCACATTATTAATGCTTTATATATAGTCAAACTCCCTTTTCTAACTTAAATATGTGGGGGTGGGAGGGGCTTCTATTTTCCAAAACTCTGGTCAGGATGTAATTACTGAGTGTAAAAACTTAAGAAGACAAAAATAGTCTTAATGAGATATAAAAGTTTCTACCATAAAATATTGTTAGGCAATGCCATTCAATTATACAATAAATATGATGTATTATGTGTGGGGAAAGGAAAAAAAAAAAGGGAAAAAAACAGTTTCTAAGAAATTATTCAGTAATATTCTGAGTGTACGTCCATCAGAACATATTCGCATGCTACAGTGATTTTTAATTTGTGAACACTTTATAGATGGGGTAGAGAGAGAGTAAAGGCCAGCTAGGTAAGCTGAAAATAAGAATTCACCAAGACATTTTGAGTTTTATTTATAAAAATGCTAATAGCTTGCACTTTTAAAATCAGTGATTGTCCAACTTTCTCCTTGATTCTGGATATGAGCAATAATAACAATTTGATGGTACCTTTCTCTATACAACAGAGCTGATCATAAAATCATAGAACAGTTTGGTTGGAATGGACCTTAAAGATCACCTAATACAACCACCCCCTGCAATGGGCAGGGACACCTTCCACTAGAGATACAACCATGAGAAATAGTTCACTATGTGGTATAAAAATAAAATTTGTGACTACTATGATTCTCATATACATTTCCCAGACATGTTTAAATGACTTACAGCAGCATCAGAGAAATTTTTCATAACCAAAAACAAACAAGGTAAGTATATACTTATATATTTGCCTTTACCTATTCAAATATGATATCACAGTGGTGAATTTAATTAATGAAATGTTTATATTACGTTCTGAAGAGACATATAGGATTAAAAGTACTAATGTTACAAATTAGGATTTTAAGAAAATATATATAAATTTTCTTGATGCAAAAATGTTACTGAAAATATGAACTGTGAGTGGCAGGACAGAACAGTTATCAAGAAAGGTTAAAAATAAACTCAAATAAATAATCTTAGAAGAAATTTGATCACGTATATTAAGATGGTTTGTGTTTTTTCTTACTGTAATTCTGATTTCTTATCAATTATTATAAATTTTGATTAACAATTCTTCTTTGCTAGTAGGGGAAAACATCACCATATTATAAATGAAGAGATGAGACATCAGTCATGAAACTCTTTAAAATATCTCTCTAACTCTTTGATTCCAAGCTGTAAGAGCTGTTTCTCTTGATCACTACTCATGTTCCTTAAAAATGAAAAACAAAACCAAAAAAAAAAAAAGCTAAACTGAAATGTGAGACCCATCCAACTTAAAGTTAAGTGTTTTAAAGTCCACAAGTCATCTATGTCTTGTTTCATGGTTGATTGAGAGGGATAGAGACCTTTATCTTTTCTACCTAAAGTCAATAATTAGTACAGGGCAAATTGCTCCTCCTCCCAGTGTTTCTGTCTTTCTGCTGTCTCCATTGAGTCCAGTTAGGAGCTGAAAGTTAACTAGATAAATCCTACGTACCTCAAGATGCATACTGAAAACCATAGATGTCTATGTCTGAGCTAAAAATAATATCATGTATTTAACCCTCACTGAGGGTTAAACCCTTAGACCACTCTCCATACATGACAGAAGATTAAATAAAAATTAGGTGGAAAAGTACTAGAGGTTGTAAAGCACAAAGGGATGATTTGAAATAAGTCATTCAGGCAGGAAGGTGATTGAGAAGGAGGCAGGTGTTTGCCCACATGAATCATTAATTATCAACTTGAATGAAAACAAACCAAAATCATCATTATGGTTTTTTTTATTTTATATATATATATATATATATTTTCTCATTAGATACAAATAAGAACAGCTATGAAACCTGAAGTTGTTCAGGAGAAAAAAAAAAATGTTACTAGGATAGGAGAAATTGTGACTATTAGAAAATTTGTTCTTCAAAACAAAGAACACCTTTTCTATTTAGTAACTTTGGGAGAATTTTACAAAAATGGTTGGACTGTAGGTATATGTTTATTGTTAAGGGGTACAAAAAAATGTTTATCTAAGGTCCTGTGGATCAGGACTTTTAGTTTCTAAACAAAGAATCTGGGAACCTAGATGTCTGTCATTGGCAATATACAATATAGCAAACAGTCACTCACAGCCATGTTTCATTCATTATGGAACATGTGGTACTGGCAGTATGAAATTCTGCCAGTCATAAAATCTCAGCTGGTCTGTACATGAGTATTTTTTATTCTTGTCCTGTTGAAGAATGCCTTAACACTGAGAGAGTGTCTTGGTCTTTTCTATCAAGAATTATTCAGATCTAGTATCACCCATGAGAGATAGCTCAAAAAAGCTATCAAAGGCACTTTTCTGAGACTTCTAATACAAATAAAAGAAAAAGCATATCCTTCTCCCAAATATATACTGAATCTAAACTGACTGCATTATGAAAGCTTTGATGTGTACTTTAAGTCAAATATTCTCAAATAATACATGGGAAAAGGGAAAGAGGAAAGGAAAAGAAAGAAGAAAGGATTAACTGATTTTCATAAAGGGATATATTAGTAGGGATAGTTATTTAGAAAAGAGGCTGTATATAGTATATGCTAATTCTGTCTCCAGAAGCAGTGAGAGACAAAAACAAAGACTTCAGACTAAGGAGTTAATACATTGTAGGATTTGGGTATTACACAATTCTCCTACCATGTATGATATTTGCTGTGATTCTGGAAATATTCAAATTAATCAAAATTAAAGCAACAACATTGCATACTGATGTGTACTGGGCAGTTGCATATATTTTTGGGCTCTGGGTCACAGAGTGGAAGCTCCATGTGATCTGTATCTGTATGGTCTAATTATTATACTTTTTTATTGACTATAATATGAATATTAACACTATTTTAGCTATTTTTTTTTTTAAAAAGTAATTGTCATTCATTATACATGTTAAAAATATATACTTTGAGCTGTTACTGAAAATATGGAAACTAGATTTTTAAATAGTTACCTGTGGTTTTGGACTGATGTTTGTAGATACTTACTCTTTCAGAAAAAGAGCTACAGGTAAATTAGAATTGACAGATATATATGCTTATATATATGCTATATATATATATATATGCTATATATATATATGATATATATATATATATATATATATATGCTTATAACTTTTTTCTCCTGATAAACTATTAAGACATTACATAGGCATTTTGTAAGAAACAGCCCTCATTATAGAGGAAGTTAACAAAACTTTAAATTAGCAAAACTCTTATTTCTCTTAGACATTAGATTCAACTAAAAACAACCTGAGCTATCTAATTTGTAATCTCAGAAGACAATCTAAAAGGTCATGCTGGTATTAAAATAGGATAACTTTAGAACAGGTTAGAGAATTTAGATTCTCTAGTTCTTGTTGTTGTTGCTGTTTTTACTGGTACCAAAAGAAAAACTTTCCAGACTACTATTTGGGCAAAAGAACAATCTCTTGCATTATTGATCTCACTAGTAATCTCAACTCAGAACAGTTCTCTTTGTTAAACTGACAGTACTCTTACCACATTGTAGAACTAAATCACACTTCTTTTCTTCTTCTTTTTACATTGTTTAATAGTACATTGCATTTAGATTAGGAAATTATTTGGGGAGTAATTAATGGCAATGCAGCAGCAAAATTACTGAGGAATAGAACACTGATTTGGAATACCCAAACAGGGCCAGGCAGCCCTTCTGAGAGTCTGCAAAGGAGAGATGCATGGGTAATCATATCAACCATAATAATAGCTTCTTTAATTTAATAATGAACATTATATATTTGCATATGTGTGTATGTATGTGTGTGTGTATATCTGTATACAACCACACACATATATTCACATACACACATGTTCTTGTTTTTGCTGTGGCTTAAAAGTACATATTTTAAATAAATAACAGAAAAGATAGGAATATACTCAAAGTCATGAAACAATTCAAAAGAAGTCAAAAAGGGAGTAGCTATCCCTCAGATGGTAATTTTTTTGGTTAACATAGCTAGATAATAATATCTCTTTAGCAACACCATGGGAGGATGGCATTGTCATGTATGGGTGGGACATTAAAAGAAAGGATAGAAAAATGTCAATCAGATTTAAAACTTTTTTAACTTCTCTTTCCAAAATCACCAAAGCCAGAAATGAAGTTAAAAATGCTGGTGAACAGCTGTTGTGGTGAGGGATGTGTTGAAGGAACTGTCAGACAGCAAAAGGAGGGGGAATAAAGTAAACAGCTTTCTCCTAATTGTATTCCCAAAGGTACTATAGTTAGAATAGGCAAGCAGGATAAAATTAGAAATTAAAAAGAGTTACTGTAAGATCATCACTATTTTAACTACATATGATTTTCATCCAAAGAAGTCTTTGACCTTTGGAAACCCCTGTCTTATAAGAGCAAATATTTCTCAAGGTTCCAAGTACTTCTTTTTATGTTTCAGTCCATCAATTTACATCTACTTCAAAAATTTATTGTTATAGTTGTTTTGTTTGGTTTTGGTATTCTTGTTTGGGTAAATAAAAAGAGACTTTAATAGTATGATGTTCAGAAGGAAAATGATGAAGGATCAGAGGGAAAATAGCAGACCAGTGAAAGTGAGGCAAAGTTGTTTTGATACGGCCTGTCATGAGAGAGAAATCAGGATTCTTACTCCCTTGTTCACATTTTTTCCCTTTTAAGAAGTACTTTATTTGAACAGAATTAAAAAAAAAAAAAAAAGACTTCTCATCCTATTAACAGAGTTCTGATATAGTAAACTTCAATAAGACATGAGCATTGCAAACTGTATGTGAATGTTGTAATCGTATAAGCTAGCAAACCTTGCAGGGAAAAAGAACAATCCCATCCATTTACTCACCACTGTGCATTTTGAATACTGCTATATTAAGAAGTGCACTTCAGCTAAGATCAAAAAAGTTGTGTTTTGAAGAACGTAACAGTAAAAGCACACATACTCTTTCTTTCTGGGTCTCATAAAATTGGATTATCTAAGTAAGGAGTAACTATCCATGCAGTGAAACAGTTTCATGAAACTCGAAAGGGAAAAGAAAAAAAAAAAAAGCCTTGGGTGCACAGCCAATAGGTATTTCACCATTTGAGTACTTTAACAAATATGAAAAAATATGTGAAGATTGTTAAAACACTGACTTTAAAATGGTTTCAGTTCATGAAAGCTCAAGACCAGTGTGAACCCTTAAATTGTGCAGCTTAACCTATATTTCAGAAGACATTACAGTTATTTCAGGAATTAGACCAATGCTTTTATTTTGATGTCTCCATAGTTATTTCTTCTGGTTTTGTGTGTAGGTGTGTGTGGGTGTGTTTTTCCAATGTAAATTTCTATGTTTAGTTTCTTCATGTTTTTCTCCACTAAATAAAACTATTGCCTTAAGCAGTCTGCATATACTGCTCTGAAATCTACTTTTCACTTTAGCCTTTTCACCATATTTTTACACTTTATAACTTTTTGTCTTGCATTACTCATACTTTCATAACTGGAATAAAGGCAACTGCCTAAAAAGTTTAAGGAAGTTTTCACTATAAGTTAAGATAAATATGATCTCTTTCTATGCAACATCTTTGTCGCATGACATCCCATATCTCTGTCATCTTACCTACATTTCAGAAAGTTCTGGCTTGAATCAGAAGGTAAAACCTACCCCAAGGCACTGCCTAGGCAAAAAAGACCATGAATACTTCTGCCCAACTCTGACCAGATTAAGCCAGTATAAGCTGTAAAGCAAAGTAGCAATAAACAGCTGCAGCACTGTTTGTAATGCATTTTATGCTGGGGACAAGCATGATAGAAATCCTGGTGACAATAGTGGCATCTTCTAACTGGCCTTAGATATGAAGAAAGTCAAAGTGCTGCAGGACTACATGATTTCTGAAGTCTTACAGTAGCAATCAAATATAGAGTATTGCAAATATTGCCAACAGTAGTTGCTGAGGTGGTGATGCAGATGTGTAGAAGGCTGAGTTCAAGTTGGAGCCTTCCTGCAGAGTCACCAGCCAGGCCCTGACACATCCGCAGGGTACCATGTGCTGCCAGACCATAGGGGCCACAGATGGCTGAGAGATCCAAAAGTTTAGACAAAAATATTAAAATTTCTTTTTTCCTATGCAATATGGTTTTATTCAAGATTTACATGCTATTCATTTTATTCATTTTTTTTAATCCTTTATTGTGAAATTGAAGGAAATGGAGAATTAATTTTCTTGTTGTGTTAATATTACAATTATCTTAAATTTTGAAGATTTTTGTTTGTTTGTTTGTTTATTTTTGCCAAAAGCAAACACTATCATGTATGACTGAGGTTTTCTTCCAGGGTAGATCTTTGTCTAGAATGAAAACCTGAAGAACACACACACACACACACACACATATATATGAATATACATATATATATGTATATTTATATATATGAATATATATATATATATATTCACACATTATTTCCTGTTTTATAAAAACCTATGACTTATTTTCACTTCTGGGGTCAATCAATGCAAAAATTATTGAACTGCCTTCAGAACTCCTCCATAGATATATGCTCTCCATTTCCTAATTTTGTTGGATTTCTTTAAATTATTTAAAACGCATCTTCTTAAAACATAGAAGTACTTATTTCATTGTTCTCAAGATTTTTTATCATTCTGAAGTAAGTTAAAAAACTAATGTCTCTGCAGAGCTGGAAGAAACAGAAATGGCCCTGTCTCGACAAACTGAGTTTGTTAATGCTTGATTTGTTATTGAATTATTTTTATGACATCTAAGATCAATGTGCACCTGATAATAAATATTTTAAATTGGAAAATCCCCTTGCAAAACTTGCACCTAATTTTTGTGCCATTATTATGGTAAACTAACGTAAAAACGAAAAAGTGAAATCATTTACATTATGTGAAATAGAAGTGCTCATATATCACAAAAAGACAAAAAACGTACTCCTCTCAATTTACTAAAAGTCCTTCCTAATAACATAAAAAAATAAACAAAATTTGTATAAAATAATAATTCATCTTTTTTTTTTTTTAACATAGTTTTAGCCATTGTGGGCAACCATTCAATAACCCAAATGGATTTTTCCAACATAACAGAGACTAAAATATAGTGTGCTTTAAAAACAAAACCAATAGCTGTTTAAATTAATTTTACTTATGTTGAACTGAAAACAGTAATTAAAAATCTTATATACTTTCTTCTTTGTACTGTTTTTGAAAAATAACATTAGTTTGAAGATATTTTTCTCATTTTAAGTCCTACCAAGTCAGGCTTTCCATCTTTAGTCTAAATTCCATGGCAGCTACAGAAGTAAGTACTTGCTGAAAGGTGGTGTACTCAGCAAGACACTGATTATCTGGAAAGGAAGTGAAAGTTATAGGTGCTTTGTTTCCACATGTTTTGTTGGCAAGCTTTGAATGTTATATGCAAGAGAACTGAAAGAGTTTGCTTAAACAATTAAGACCTTAACATCAAAGCACTGAGTAGGAAAAACTTGGTGTTAACAAGTTGAATCAACACAGCCACAAACAGATTGGAAGAATAGCTTGACCAATACAAATCAATGTTGCAGAGTTATCCTAGCTGCCATAACTTGTTCCCGTGCTATCACACTGAGGGGAAAAAAAAAAAAAAAAAAAAAAAAGGTCTTAAATTGTCTATTTGTGGTATTTCATTGTTACACTGAGAGAGCAAAGTCTTCCTTTAGAAGCTGTGGACTCTCTAAGAAAAAGAGATTTAAATTATCTCGTATCCTTGACCCAACATATTTAAGTGGAATAGATATAAGGATTACCATAGCAGTTTAATCTCTCGAGCACTGTTGATAAATGGTGATTATGAATGTATGTTGTTTAGTACTCTATTCTGTCTATAATATGAAATATTTGATTAAGAAAAAATATAATTTGAATTTCATACAGAGACTAATATTAAATCAACAATTAAAATATAGATAAATAATTGTTTTCTTTATAGTTCATTAATAATAGCTAAACCTGATGTCACTCCTGTGGGTTCTGAAAACTGTTTCTCTTAACAATATTAAAAATATATCTTTAAAAATCTTACCTTTTTGCAGTTGAATATACTTTTTTCTTTTATGGTAACTTTTGTAAAAAATTTTAAACAGCTGAAATCACTGCATCTCCACAATCAAACTGGTCGTGTATATGGTTAGCTATTCAATCAGGGACTGTCAAACTAGGGAAAAATAGTAGATAAAAAATGTAAGTCTTACTACTTAAGACACTTACACTGGATACTTAGAGAAGACTGTATCCATGTAAAATGTTTGCTTTGAGGGTGAATTCTGGTCTGCCCATTTACACTGAGTGGGAATATTACTGTTTACATCAAGTTTGATTTTGATCCTTCATAAAAGGTTGTATTTTGCTATCTGCAATTTCACTGCATTTCTGGAAATGAAACTGCAACACTTCAATAATTCTACTTTTACCTGTGTCCAGTATCATTATGAATATAATCCATTGGGACCCAGTTGTTACTGCTGTTGGATTAATTTTGTTTCTTCCATCCCTTTCTCTAAAAGTTGTGCACATTTAAGGTGAAACATACTGTAGAAGAAAATAAAGAAGATAAAATCAGAAGTGACTCTATGTTACATGCAATTTGACTTGATAATTTTATTATGTCGATCTTCTGCAAGTTAGCTGTACTTTCCTATGGAACTCAAAATTTACACAGAGATCCAGTGGAATACAATGATATATTTTTTTTTCTTGAAGGTATTTCTCCCAAACATACATTAATTCTCTCAACACAATAGCTAAAATATCATGAATAAATAATACCAAAAGATATTATTACTTTAACATAGTCTTTGAGTTGTCTATATATTTAAAACAAACATAATTTTACATTATTAGATAAACCTTTACATCTTTAAAATTGACCTTTATGCCAAGAAATTTATTCACATATATTTTGCTGCCAAAATACTTTTTTTTATCAGGAGATTGTATTTTCAATAAACCCTTAAATATAGCCTTTCCCTCTTTTTTTTTTTTTTTTTTTTTTGAGTTGTGGTACAGCTTTCTGGACTGCTGACTGCTCTCTGCCTTCCTAGTAATAAGAATACAATACTAATTCAATACAAAAATAAAATAAAATAAAAATATTATGTATATTTACACAGATGACATGATTCAGAAAGTAGCAAATTTCCACCAATGTGCTCCCCTACAAACCTTGCAGGTTAATCTGTTGGTTGCTCAGAATCACACCTTAGACCTGTGTGTAACTATGGATTTCAGAGACTAAATATCTTTAATTCAAGCTAAAAAAGGAAGCAAATAAATGTAATTTCATTTGGTGACAGTTGAAACAACGCACTCAGTAAGCATATGCAGACTTTGGGAATGTTTATGTCAGTAAGATTATCTGACTGAGGACCTTGTCAAAATGGTATGATATGGGAACAGGGAAGGCAATAAGCAAGACAAACAGACCTCACAGATAACCGTAATAGAGACAATGATAAGAAACCAACATAGTTAATCACGCTAATTAATGGGCTATCAAGAAACTACAAGAATCAATTTTTCTGAATTTTTCTGGTGATAACAATGTAAATTTGAGATTCATGGATATGGGGACGGGGGTCTTGGAGCTATGTGATTGAATGAGGGATGTGCAGGGGAAGTCAGGGAGGAAAAAAGGAGGAATAGTTGGAAAGAGATATAAAAGGGGTCAGTTACATTCAAAATGAAGCTAGTCAGCACACTTGTCTGGCTCAGGTTTGTACCTGATCATCTCAATCTGTCCCATCTTCTTAACACTCTCCTATAATTTCACTTTCTGTCCCATGGGCTTATGTGAGTACAACAAGGACTCCCTGCAAGAGAGCTACTGCTACAAGTGTTAGCTACTGGGGACTGGTTTGAGTGGGTTTGGTGCCAGCTACTGTAGTCAGACTCAGGGTGTATGTGCCCCTGGACTGTAGTGCCAGCTACTGAAACCAGTAGGGGTCTCAGACTGAGTCACTTGCGCGGAAGCAGTATGGGTCCCAAACCAGCTGCTGGGGTGGACTGGAATGATTGAGATGAGTGAGGAGGTCTATACCAGTGGCTGGAGTGGGACCTCTGTGCCTGGTGTTGGCTGGTGGGGGGGGGGGGGGGGGGGCAAGTGTCTGTATCTCCCCCAGATCTGGTGTACGTGTATCATTCACTTGGCAAAACTCAGACTGGACCAGATGGCAAGTAGGACACCTTAGGTCTGAGCAGGGAGAGGGCCTGGGCTTGTCTCAGGGAGCACCCAAGAGTGCAAAGTGCCTGTGAGACGTGTGTGTTGCATGTATGCAAGTGAGCATTAAACTGGAGTAGGGACCCCTGGGGCAGGTAGAATAGAATAGTTCAGTTGGAAGGGACCTTCAAAGATCATCTAGTCCAACTGCCCAACCTCTTCAGGGCTAACAAAAGTTAAAGCATATTACTGAGAACATTGTCCAAATACCTCTTGAACACTGGCAGGCATGGGGCATCAACCACCTCTCTAATGAAGCCTGTTCCAGTGTTCGACCACCCTCATAGTAAAGAATGTGGTAGAGCATCCTTTTAACATAACTAATAAAATCTGCTTCACATTCAGCATAGAATTTCTTGTCAAAACAAGAGAAATGCTATGAACTGTAGAATGCCCTGGAGTCACAGGTACCCTTCCTGAACTGGATAAAGGAAAGACTTCAATTTGAGTGTCTGAAAACTCTGTTTATTGTTCATGTTCCTGACCTATTTTGTCATTTGTAACTGCACTTTTTATTTCCCTGACTTCCAGAGTTTGAAACATCTTCTCCTTATTCCCCATTCTGTACTGCAATGGAAAATAAATAAAAGACAAAATGGAGAAGAGGTTGTGAGACCACAGAATCACAGAGTGATTAAGGTTGGAAGGGACCCTCTGGAGATCATCTGTACAACCCCTCTGCTCAAACAGGGATATCTAGAGCATGTTGTCCAGGATGGCTTTTGTATCTCCAAGGAGGGAAACTCCTCTGGGCAACATGTTCCAGTGATCTGTCACCTGCACAGAAGAGAAATGCTTCCCGATATTTAGATGGAAACTCCTGTGTTTCGGTTTGTGCCCATTGTACTTTGTCCTGGCACTGGACACAACAGAAAGGAGCCTGGCTTGGTCTTCTTTTCACATTTCCTTCAGGTATTTATAAACATATTGATAAGTGTGGTGGTTTTACTATGCTAGGCAGCTGAACACCACAACCGCTCTCTCACTCCCCCTCCTTAGATGAGGAGGGAAAGAAGTAAAGGAAAGAACAACTCATGGGTTGAGATAAGGATGATTTAATTAAAGGAAAAAAAAATTAAGGAAAGATTATTATTAATTAAACAATTTAACTAAACAATTAACAATTTAACTAAAGGGGAAAAAAGGAACGGGGAAAAGGGAGGGGGAAAGGGAAAACTAAACAAAACAAGTAAAGGCTATGTGGAAGAGCAGAGGAAAGAAATTATTCTCTATTTCCCACAAATGAGCAATGCTTGACCACATCCTTGAAGCAGGGCCTCAACGCACGTAGCCGGTGTTCGGGAGGAGGACAGACGTTTTCACAACGAGAGCCCACCCTTCCTCTCTTCCTCCTTTTTCCACCTTTTATTGCTGAGTGTGACACCATATGGTATGGAATATCCCTTTGGTTGGTTTAGGTCAGCTGCCCTGGTGATGTTTCTTTTCTCACATTTTTTGCCCACCCCTAGGGGAGTTAGAGAGAGTCCTGATGCTGTGCCAGCACTGCTCAGCAGCAGACACAACACTGGTGTGATACCACTGCTGTTTTAGCTACGAGTGCAGAGCACAGCACTGTATGGGCTGCTGCAGGGAAAGTTAACATCCCAGCCCGACCCAGTACAATAAGATCCCCACCCACGCCCCCGCCATCTCCCCTGGGACAAGGCCACCCCATTATGGACAAGACTGGATCCAGTACTTACCTCTGGGGGACACCAGTAGCTACAGGCCTCCAACTAGACTCCGCTGCTGAGCACAACCCACTGAGCTCTGCCACGCAGCCAGTTCTCAATCCACCTTACTGTCCATTCATTAAACCCATACTTCCACTATGAGGATGTTGTGAGAGGCACCATTCTTGGGGGTGCTGAAGTAAAGGTTGGATGTGGTGCATAGGGGCATGTTTTAGAGGGTAATATTGGTGGTAACTGAACGGTTGGACTAGATGTGTCAGTATTAAAAAACAAAACAAAACAAAATAAAAACAGATCAGATTTAATATTTCACAGATCTTTTTTCACTGCTTATTTTAATTCAGAGCTGTGTTCTGTTATGCTCTATTCTTCCTCAAGATCTTCATCAAAATTGCGTAACAAACTAGACCATATATATATATATTCTTTAGAAACTGAAAAAGAAAAAGAAAGCAAAACATACATTCAAATTTTATTTTTTTTTCCTTTTGTAAATGCTGATTATGAAAATAGAACAGAAAGTTCCTGACAAATTCTTCCCAGATGTTTAAAAACTTGCTTGTTCTGAGAGGACTGCATGGGAACAGACTTGGTCTCAAAATTTAGTAAGAACTTCTTAGCTTATATCAGGTTTTATTCAATACTGATTTTAATGGATAAGGGAGAAAAAAATGACATTGTTATAATTAAACAGATTGAATTTTGCCTGATTGAATTTATCCCCTTCTAATTCTGAGTACATTTCCTTTTTTATATTGAATATGTAGCATAAAATGGAGTTATATATGCTTGCAAAAAATATGATGTAACAAATTTTAAGCATCTGTTGTACTATCATAGAAAACAATGTCACATCAAGACAAAGTTAGAGGCAAAACAAAATAATGAACAAATGAGATAATGGGAAATTGCAGAGTTTTAAAACATTGTTTGAAGAGTCTATGGAGATGTATTTTTCGGAACAACATAGAAATAACCACTTTGATGGAAACAGGCAACATATCTATGATCTATGTAGTGAATATGAAGTCTATAGAAAAACAATTGTACTAACTAATCTGTGAAAATCCTGATCTGCTCTCAAAATCTGAACTTTACAATGTATCTTTTTCCTGTATATTTAGACAAATGTTCAGGGTGGCATACCTTTTTCCACCTTGCCTACCATAGGTGATAAATTTGATTCACACATCTCCTGGAAGATCTTATGAATTAAAACCAAATAAATTAAATTAAAAACAAAAACAGAACAAAACAAAACAAAATAATATTAGCAAATATAAAGAAAAGATTAGAAGCGATGTAATGTAAGGCTTGTCTGCATGCAACATTTGTGAGCCAGCATAGCAACTGTGTAGGCTGAACTCATTTTGTGAAGGATAATTATTATTTATTTTTTTCTAATCAGTAAAGCATACGTGACTCTGAAGAATAGACAATATTTCTATTCCTTGTACTCAGTAAAATCTGTAACATGATCTTTACCACTAGTATTTATAAAATTACTAAACAATATTCTTACCCAAAAGAGAAAACTATGGATATTCCACACCAGATATATGTTAGAGGTTTTATTAGAATATGCTCAAACAGTAAGGTGACAGTTATGAAATACTAAGATAGGTAAGAAAGACAGACATTGTTAATCTTTTTTAACTTGTCCTTTATGTTGATTGATTGTGTTTATCTGATATGTAATAAAGTTAATTTAATGCTCCTCAAATTTAAGTTGAGCTAAGAGTATTTCTGTCAGATCCTGTTCTCATCTGACTAAATTAATTAAAAGTGACTACACAGTCTATGCTGGTAAAATACAAAATATATGCAAGACACAAATTGGGCAAAACCAAATTTTAACAGGTTGAGAGCTTTTAGTCCAATAAAAACCTAATGAAAAAAAAAAATCTTAAAGCCAGGTCCTGAACTTTGGCCACAACAACCCCATGCAGTGCTACAGGCTTGGGGCAGAGTGGATGGAAATCTGTGCAGAGGAAAAGGATCTGGGGGTGTTAATCGATGCTCGCCTGAATGAGCCGGCAGTGTGCCCAGGTGGCCAAGGCCAATGGCATCCTGGCTTGTATCAGGAATAGTGTAGCCAGCGACCAGGGAGGTGAGCATCCCCTTGTATTCTGCCCTGGTGAGGCTCCACCTCAAGTGCTGTGTTCAGTTTTGGGCCCCTCCGTACAAGAAGGATATTGAGGCCCTGGAATGTCACCAGAGAAGCACTACAAAGCTGAGTTGGAATAGAATATCCTGAGTTGGAATATCCTGAGTTGGAAGGGACCCTTAAGGATCATCAAGTCCAACTCTTGATACCGCAAGCTGGTGAAGGGCCTGGAAATCCTATGAGGAGGGGCTGAGGGAAATGGGCTTGTTTAGTCTGGAGAAGAGGAGGCTCAGGGGAGACCTTATTGCTCTCTACAGCTACCTGAAAGGAAGTTGTACGGAGCTGGGGGTCTGCCTCTTCTCACGGATAACTAGTGATAGGACTAGAGGGAATGGCCTGAAGTTGTGCCAGGGGAAGTCTAGGTTGGAAATTAGGAGAAATTTCTTCTCAGAAAGAGCAGTTAGGTATTCAAACGGGTTGCCCAGGGAGGGGTGGAGTCACTGTCCCTGGGGTTGTTTAAGTTGGCTGGACCAGGTGCTTAGGGACATGGTATAGTGGGTGATATTGGTGGTAGGGATATGATTGGACCTGATGATCTTGGAGATCTTTTCCAACCTTAAGGATTCTGTGATTCTAAACATTTGCACACTTCAGTATTTCTGGATAGCAAAGGCTAATTTTTTAAACTCCAGGCAAGATTTTCAAGTATGTAGCTACAGTATTGTAAAAGTTGCATGTCAGTTACATTGTTTTTTTTTATCTAATATGACAAGATTTTAAAATTACCATTGTGTTTTAATGCACCAAATTGTGTGTTCCACTTTATAGCTTAGATGCTAGAAAGCCACATCATTCCAAATTTAGCTTTTCTGTTATTTAAGATATCATTTCAAAAGATCTTTGAGTTTATGCAGAGAAGTAACCTATTTGCATATTCCTTCCACACCTTTCACCTACAGACAATAGTTTTTCTACATCTGAAAATGGTCTAATAACATTTTTGTACACATTCTTGACAGAGTTTTCACATTATGACTTCATTTATTTTTGTGAATAACGATTTAGCAATTCTGTACACTGTATTTCCATTTCATAAACTAAAATTTGTTACTGTGGTATATTTACATATTTCTTATCAAATGGATATTTACCTCTCTGCATTTATATTTACACAATAGCTTTTGATAGTTCTGTAAAAATTATTTAATCATATAAAAGGAATTTGGTTAATAATACTTGCTTGTTTTTAGGTATTTATCAATAGTTGTAATTACTTATTTTATACACAGAGACACATACACTCTCTTGAGCAGTCTTTTATCCTATTTTAAACCAAGTAGTTAAAATTACGATAGATATTTCCACTAATTGAATAATATTTGTAGCACATTATGTTATATTGCAGTCAAACTAAAGTCCTTCTTAATATAGAACTAATTTAAGAGCTCATTGTAAAATTTTTATTTTTGCAGTTTTACATCATCATTGGTGAATTAATAAGTGATAGCAATGCATGCCAATTTATGACATCTTCCTCTGAGAAAGTAAGAGTGCTGGCATAACAGCTTCCATAATAATATTGTTTTGATTATGGCATATTGCTTCTATATCTGTTATTGGGCATTCATTTTAGTATGTCCAGTTTGCACTCCTCTTTTCAAATGTCATCAAAGTGTAACTTAGGTGAATGATAGGAGGTACTTTCTGCATGCTGCCAAACTGCATGCATTTTGAAATAGACGCAAGTTTCTGTACTATGCATGAATAAGGTGTATACAAGGTCTATATTGCAAACTTTGGCTACATGCTCCAATACAAATGAGAGAATTCAGATATGTCTCTGGCTGACATAATTATGTCAGAAAAAAATTCCAAAAGTAAATGCAGATACATTAAGTAAGTCATGATTTTGTTGGCATAGCTTATGCAATTTTAGGAGGAAATAAGGAAGTACCAGAAGAAAAGTCCTTCTGATGGTACATATATTATCCCTTTGGGGGCCTCTATGACATAGCTTTGCCTAAATTATCTATTCTAAATTATAACACCAAATCTCTGTTACCATTCTCTAAATTAACATAAAATAAAAAATAAATAAATAATCTATACCAAATATACAGGAAAATCTTTAAAAAGATGCTCATTACCAGTCTAAGAACACACCTATTAAGACTGATGTCAAACAGAAACCACAATACATGAAAATGTTTCCATAAGCAGTATAATCAAGAGAAAATTTTGAAAAAAGAAATCACAGAAATATACAGCTTAACATGAAAAATCTGACAGAGCTGACAAGCAAGCAGAGTTTAGCATATTTCTATCTCCAAAAAGAATACTCAAGGACAAATGACAACAGCAACAAAATAATCTTCTCCAGCCTCTCTCAAGGGATACCACTGTCTTTTGGATAATGAGAAATATATAGTCTTAGACTACATTTTTGGAAGCATGAATATGCAGTTTGTAATGCTCAAAACCTTATTTACAAGCAAAGAGCCAACACCCTCATAAGTAAAGCCAAAAATGTATTGTTAGTATAATTGAAGTCTTAAAAGTCTAATCAAAAAATCATTAATAATGCAGATCTCATTATTACAGAAATAGAAAGAAAATGTGCATGTAGAAAAAGTTTTAGCAACAGCATAATAGGTAAAATTATTTACATGTATTTCTTTCTTTCTACTCCTCTTGTTATGCTTGTGCTTCTCCTGCTCTTCTGGGTCCTAAGGTTGGTGGCTTCATTGTGGTACAACGATTCATTAGCATCTGAAGTCCTTTGGTAGGAGGAATATGAAGTTCATATTGATGGTTTCTTTTTTTTCTCTCAGTCTAGGGTCCACTGGAGGTCATTATTTATGTTTACTAAAATAATTTTGCACCTTTTTATTTCCATATTTATCTGCGACTCCATATTAAATCTACTTTTACTATATATGGTACCTTTCACATTTTATAGATAGTATTTTGTTGTTGATGTTGTTCTTTGCTGCCTTTAAAACCAGGTCTGCATTTCCTTAACTGACCATGTGTGAGTTGTTGCTAGCTATGTGGTCTCCATTGCCAGGCCTGTTTCCAGTCCCTTATCATCTCAGGGCTGAACCACTCTGCATCATGTTGTCCTCTCAAGGCCTCTGCTATCATTCCAGAACTGTATTTTTATTTATTGTGTCATTGTGTTAGAGCTGTAAAGCCATGGTTGTACCATACAAAGATGAGCAAAGGTAAAATGAATTTACCCTATACACCTGGACAATTTGGAAAAAAAAAATAAATGCTGCTATAGCTAAGCCAAGTAAAACAAAGTTACAGACAGATCAAGAAATTTTAGACAGAGCAAGTTTTAGAAGCCTCAGTCCTGAGGCTTTGTAAACTTAGTACAGAGCTAATGACCTACTACTAACAATAGCAGTACTGCATTGCAGGGCTACTCAGGTACAGGTATGTGCTCAGGAGAAAGAGGGACAAAGCAACAATAAAGCAAAATACATTTGAAATGCAGAGCAGCTTTTGCAAAGCAAAGGGGAATCTATACATGCCTGTACTATACTGAAAATATTTGTTAACAAATAAAAAACTATTACAATGATTTTAATGAATATATTACTCAACATTAGGGGTCTGCACTCAGCAAAATACTAATTTAAAAAAGAATGTTCAGTATGAATTGAAAAGGAAAACAGGCCTTTCAGTGATTATCGAACACCAGCTATGTAGGGGCGATATGTGTTAATTGGGCAATTATGAAGAAAATATGTAGCCAGGAAACACAGGTTATCATGCAATTTACATTTTCTACAATGGAGTCATTGTGTCTGTCTGAAGCTCTGTCATTAACACAACAGATGTCATATTTTCCTGGCCCCATAAGGAGCAGAATACATATTTCTGAACATTTAACAAGAATATATTTGAAAACTTTCTTTTTTCTCTTTTCACAGGCAATTCTCCCTCCAATTTTCAATGGCTCTTCCATTTCTCATTTCCCCTCACAAAATAATCCCTACATTGAACACTCAAAATAGGGCTTGGAAAACTATACAAGCTAATTACAAAATATACAAAGTTGCAATGACATAGATAGTATTACTATGCACTTTCTTTCAAAGGTAATTAAAGGCACTGGAGTTCATCTGTGACTATCAGGTTGCTGATTTATTTGTTCTGAACCTGCACTGAAAGTCTGTGTTGTTGTTGTTGGGTTTGGATGGTTGGTTTGATTTCTGAACAAAGATGCACAAAGCAGTGGTAGCAAAATAATCTGTTACTGTCTTACATTATAACATATCCATGTATACCTTAAAATGAATATTCAAAACTGTCAGGAAATACATTTTTATATACCTTAATCCAGTCATCCTGTTTATATTCTTAAAATTATTGTTATTATTAATCATGTTCATCTCAAACAATTTCTGACTTTCATTAACAACAAAAATAAAACCTTCTTTTAAAAAATAACATTTTAAAAATAAAATTTCTCCTCTCAGCTCATACAGTTCTGGTACATTTAACTGTCCTGAAGGCTATTTACAAGAGAAGAGATCAGTGCTGAGGAGGAGATGCTCAGATCTCTGGCAGCTGGAGGTTTTTACGGACGGAAAAGAGGAAACAAGAACTCGTGAGGAAACAAGAACCTGAAAAAGCAGTTGATTTGAGGCAAAGATCTGTCTCACTATATTCAAGGTTAACACTGCTGCCTTTTGCTCTCTTTCTGCATAAATGATTCTCATTCTGGCTTCATTCCTTGCTTTACCAACACCAAGATATGAATTAGTCAGGGGACTTCATAAAAGTCTGCTCATGCCCAGAGCTGCCGATCTTCACTTTCTGCAGTTCAGCGGCTATTTAATTTTAATTGCTCCCCAAGCTTAGGCCAATTGTGGATGGCAAAAGCAGGGCAAGAATCATTCACTGCTCCTTTGAAGTTTGAAAAGCCTATATTCAGATTGCCTCAGGCTCTCATTCTTACATTTATGTGAAAATGTAAGCTGCTGAACACTTCTGTTGAACATCTACAACACTAACTTAACAGGAAATGTCTTGTAGAGTGCAGCTTAATTTTTTTTTCCTGTGGGCTTCATGTTAAGGATCTTATTAAAAATAATTGCAGAATGTAATAAAAAATTAAGAAAATCCATGATAATGAGTTCAGATAGGTGTAGATTTCGGATCATATTGCATGATCCCTTCATTAAACCTCTTTTGGTGGATTATTACATCCATGTAAAGCCCCAAGTGTGTACTGCAAGTAAGTGGCTATATTTCCTCTATGCAAAAATTTTACACAAAGACAAAGCACTCAATGTTGCCTTGCTAACGTTTTTGTAAAATGTGGGAGAAATATTTTTTTTCAGTTTCTTCATTCCTCTATCTTCTCTTTGCCAATATCAAAGCTCATACTTCATGAAGGAAATCACTTTGAGTTCTGAGAAAAATGAAAGAGTGAATCACTACAGGAGATAAACTGAAGTTGAAGGTGGTGCAGAAAATAACATATTGCCTTGTGGGTATTTCTTCATGGGCCATGCCTTTCAGCTGGCAAAAAAGAAGAATGCACCAGTACCAAGCATTTTCTTTTGGAAGAAGAAAGGAATGTTTCAAAATGTATTTTTCAGTATGCATTGGCACTAAATTAGAAGTTGAAGAGGTAGTAAAGTTGGAGGTCTGCCAGTACTGAGCTAAGTCTTCAGTGATATTAATGTAATTCTGGACTTTAAAGAAAAAAAAAAAAAAGATATTGGCAATGAAATATTTATTATTTTCTTCCCACACAATTGTATCGTGGTAAGTTGACCAGACAAAACGACAATCATAAGAAAAGGGGGAGAATGTGTGGGGAGAGAGATCATAAAATTATTTGTAAACATTTGGGTACCTTAAAGATTGGTATTATTTACTAAAGCTATTACAGAAGCTTTAAAACATACATGCACATGCACACACACATGCACACAAAAAGTACAATAGCAAACCCCCCATAAAATAAAAGCATTAGGTTTCAGTAACCAAATTCTAATATGATGCAAACATGTTCTTTTTCCATTCTGCTATAAACAAAAGTCTTCCTTAAACTTTCTGTTTTGGTTTCCCTCTCACACTGTTACTTAAAATGACAGAGCTTTCCCATCATCAAATGCTTATTTTTTGGAGCTACTCATCTGCTATTTGCTCTCTTGTCTTTCCAACTGTAACCACTTAGAAATGTTAGAATTAACACTGACCTCCACCTTTTCCAACTGTGTTGAACACAATTACACTGGTATCTACTCCCTCTGGTTGCTTCAAATGAAGCATCTTACTTTATTTGTTCTCCACGTATACAGTCAACTATTTTGTCTTTTTCCATATTATTAAATCCCAATATATATGGGGCTCATTTAATAAATCTTACAATCACCTTATTTGAAAAAGGACTGTTCTTGTCTCTCAAGAAACTTTGTTAACTACCTGGTTTCCAGTTTATTTCATAAGTCCTCAATCACTTCAGGTCTACAGATTTTCCGTAGAATTTCATCTTTTTGAGCATGATTTTTTTTTTTCTCCTGTTCAATATAATTGTAATGATTTTTTGTTTTTTGTTTTTTGTTTCTTTGTTCTTATTTTGCAACCCCATGCAATGCTACAGGCTGGGGGAAGAGTGGCTAGAAAGCTGCCTAGCGGAAACAGACCTGGGGGTACTGGTTGATAGTCAGCCGAATATGAGCCAGCAGTGTGCTCAGGTGGCCAAGAAGGCCAACAGCATCCTGGCTTGTATCAGAAATAGTGTGGCCAGCAGAATGAGGGAAGTGATTGTCCCCCTGTACTCAGCTCTGGTGAGGCTGCACCTCAAATACTGTGTTCAGTTTTAGGCCGCTCGCTACAAAAAGGACATCGAGCTGCTGGAGCCTGTCCAAAGAAAGGCAGCAAAGCTGGTGAAGGGTCTATAGAATGAGTCTTATGAGGAGCTGATGAGGGAGCTGGGGTTGTTTAGCTTGGAGAAAAGAAGGCTCGGGGAAGAACTTATTGTACTTTACAATTACCTTAAAGGAGGTTGCAACAAGGTGGGGATCGGGCTCTTCCTCCACGCACCAAGTGATAAGGTGAGGGGAAATGGTCTCAAGTTGTGCCAGGGGAGGTTGCGGTAGGATATTAGGAGAAATTTCTTTACTGAAAGGGTTGTGCGGCATTGGAACAGGCTGCCCAAGGAAGAGGTTGAGTCGCCATCCCTGGAGGCCTTCAAGAAACATGTAGATGTAGAACTTAGTTTTATGGTTTAGTAGTGGACTTGTCAGTACTAGATTAAAGGTTGGACTAGATGATCTTAGAGGTCTTTTCCAACCAGAATGATTCCATGGTTCTATTTTGCAGTTTGTCTCTCTACTTGTTTTCTCAGCATGAAATTCTCCAAAAGAGGCTTTTTAAAATGATAGCTATACCTGTAAATTGTTCCTTGGCATTAGCTAAGTATGAGGAAATATAGTAACTGCTATGTCTTACTTTGAGTTTCTTTTGCTTACTCCTCAAAAGCACAATTTCTCAGACAACTGCCAAAAAAAATAAAATAAGAAGTAGTTTTAGGGGATCTCAAGAACAGAATAGAAAAATTTCTGAGTCTACCTGATTACACTCTCACTGTTAGCATTATGCTTACAAATATATATATATATGTTTTAATTTAAAATATATTGCAATATATTTTAAACAATAGGAGGTACTGCTTTTAAAATTTAATCAAAGTCATTTCACTATGAAGTCGTTTGTGCTGTAATAGCTTCAATAACCAAATCTTTCATTGATTGTGAGACAGTTTTTGTTCTTTTATTGATTTCAAAAATAATTTCTGTTATTTATTCCAATGGCCAAAAATTTCAATTTTATCTAATTTAAAAATTCAGGAGTAACATATATCTACACTATTATAAGTGTCAAAATGTCATCAATCCTTTTGCTTTACAGATGGCCTGTCCCAGAAGCCAGTGGCAACCCCATTTCTTTGTGCTAAGAGCTACCCACATCCAAGTATATACCAAAAGTGCCTATTCTATGGAAATTGTTATCTCTTGCTGCTTTAGCATATGTCACAATATATCCAGACATAAGCCAGACAGCAAAATAAATAAATAAATAAATAAAAATTCACAATGAAAGATAAATTTATATTATGTAATATGAAGTTCAGATTATGAATATTTCTGAGCTAACTGGGTTTATATTTGAAGTTATGATTCAGTTATTGGATTTTTGTGTTTCTGCAGGTATAAGAAGCATCTAAAACATGACACATTATTAAAAAAAAATCTGAGAGGCACAAACTCAGGATTTGCATGTCACACCTTTAGAAGTCATGTGATTAAGTAATCCATTATAAAAGTAAGGAGTAATTGGATAATGATGGGTTTTGGTTTTGCTTTTGTTTTCATTTAAGTTCTAACCTACTTACTGCAACTTCAGTTCTCAACATGGTTCAGGATTATTTCCAAGTTTTAGGAAATGCCAGAGTGTTTCTCGAGGCTTATTTTTGTGCCACAAAGAAATCTTTGGGCCTTGTTATTGTTTCAGTGGGAGTAGGATCTTGTCTGAACTTTCCCAAGAAAAAAGGACTCAGTATTTAGAATTCAGAATCTAAAATTACAAGAATTTTGGAGACCTGTTAATAAGTGACTTTCCAGGGACACACAAATACATATATATATATATATATATATATATTTAACTCTTTATTTTTTTCCTCTGACTTTATTTTAGGAGTTTAGGACTTTGAAGGGAAAGAATAAGAGCTTGCATCTCTTATTTCCCTTCTCTCCTCTTTTATTAAAAGAAGAAGAAGAAGGAAGGAAGGAAGGAAGGAAGGAAGGAAGGAAGGAAGGAAGGAAGGAAGGAAGGAAGGAAGGAAGGAAAAGGAAGGAAGGAAGGAAGGAAGGAAGGAAGGAAGGAAGGAAGGAAGGAAGGAAGGAAGGAAGGAAGGAGGGAAGGAAGGAAGGAAGGAAGGAAGGAAGAAAGAAAGAGAAAGAAAGAAAGAAAGAAAGAAAAGAAAGAAAGAAAGAAAGAAAGAAAGAAAGAAAGAAAGAAAGAAAGAAAGAAAGAGAAAGAAAGAAAGAAAGAAAGAAAGAAAGAAAGAAAGAAAGAAAGAAAGAAAGAAAGAAAGAAAGAAAGAAAGAAAGAAAGAAAGAAAGAAAGAAAGAAAGAAAGAAAAAGAATGAACGAGCTTGTGGGTATATTAAATTATGTTATGTGTTTAATTGTTTGCCACCTCCTGCTGGGGCTTTGGTTCAGATTATGCAGAGACATGGTCATTAGTCCATGCAGTTATTTCACGCATGAGAATTATCATTTTTAATTTGGCAGAAGTGAACTAGTACCCCAGCATGTGCCCACAACATCCACCTCAAAAGAGCAATAAAACGAGTCGACTAAGTTGATTAAGACAATAAAGCTATCAAGATAGCTTTGGGGCTAACAAAAATGCTTACTCAATCCAATTTACTATATATAATTGTTTGTACTTTTTTTTTTTTTTCCCTTAATGTCACTAATGTAGACTACTAATTCAAATAGTAAATTAAAATGCCCATAAAGTAGTAATGGGTCCTATAAATTTAAGAAATCACCCCTTAGAATTCTAATTACGGAAATATTTCAGTGTAGCATGTAAAATACTGAACTGCACTTATTTGGTTAAAGTCATCATTTTATCTTTGTAGTAAGCTTTCCCAAGTCTTCCAGGAATGAACATGTAAATACATTGCTCAAAAAATACATACAGCTTTGTAACAGATACTTCATTTTCCCCTGTATCTATCACCAAAAACATTGAAATATTCCATTCGAAGTATAAAATAATAACTCACCAGAGATGGATCTTATTTTCCTTACAATCTGTAATCATATGTCTGTAAAATGGAGACTTATAGGTTTAAATTTTTGAGGGAAGTGCTACTTACCACAAAAGTTCCCACTTTTGCCTCTATGGATTATATTATAGATCTAGTTTTTTTGTTTTGTTTTGTTTTATCACCAATCCACAGTTCTTTATGAGCTTAATAAAAATAAAATAAAATTCTGAGAGTCATAGGTATTAAGGTAATTTAACAGATCTTCATGTACTGGGGAAGATCACAAATAGTAAGTCTGTGCAAGATATTTTTCAAATGCATTAGCAGAAAGCTTCAGTAAAAGAGATTTGAAAACCAAACTAGGTAATTATGCCAACAGTTAAGCACTTTTCAAAAATAACATCTAACTTCACCCTGGTTCAAAATGTACAGATATTTCTTTTCCTACTCACAGTGAAGATGGGGCACAAGTGATGAAAATTATGTTTATTATGACATGACTTGTCTGTCCTCTTATTGTCTTTTCTAGACTAAACAAATATAGTTCCTTCTTTCAATGGTCATGTTTTCCAAACTCTTCCTTAGCCTTTCTTCTGTTTGTCTATGTATTCTTTTAAGTGAAATACTAAAAGCAGGACTCTGTAGTCACTGAGGCCTCACAAATATAAAATGTAATAAGTATTGAAGAGAACTTCCATTACTAAATCACACATAAGACTCTCCTTTGTACTTCAACAGTATTATACTGAGCTGGTATTCAGCTATTCATTCATTAACCCCCTGCCATTTTATAAACACAATTTTACTACCACAACACTCATTTCCACACTTCATATGACTGTATTTAATTTACTTTTTCATAAGCACAGTATTTTACAATTTTTTGCAGAATTTTCCGTGGTTGTGTTTGGACTATTCATCCGATTAATCAAAAGTATGATGATTTGAACATGAGTCAGCAATGTGCCCTTACTGCTAGGAAGACGAATGGTATTCTTGGCTTCATTAGGCAAAGCATCACCAGCAGTTCAAGAGAGATGTTCCTTCCCCTCTACTCAGCACTAGGGAGGCTGCACCTGGAGTATTGTGTCCGGTTCTGGGGCCCCCAGTATGAGAAACATGAACAAACTGGAAAGAGTCCAAAGGAGGACCACCAAAACGATAAGGGACTGGAGCAGCTCTCCTATGAGGAGGAGTTCAGAAAGCTGGGACTGTTCAGCCTGGAGAAGAGGAGGCTTAGGGTAAGGGGGGGGGCAGGGGAGGGGGGCAGCGGATATTATCAATATTTTTATAAATATATGAAGGGAAGGTGCAAAGAAGACGAAGCCAGGCTCCTTTCTGTTGTGTCCAGTGCCAGGACAAAGTACAATGGGCACAAACCGAAACACAGGAGGTTCCATCTAAATATCAGGAAGCACTTCTTCTCTGTGCAGGTGACAGATCACTGGAACATGTTTCCTAGGGAAATTCCTTGGAGATCCAAAAGCCATCCTGGACAGCCTGCTCTAGATATCCCTTTTTGAGCAGGGGGGTTGTACAGATGATCTCCAGAGGGTCCCTTCCAACCTTAACCATTCTGTGATTCTGTGACTCTATTCTCTAAGGTTTTTGCAGTTCCTTGCAGCTTGGTGGCATCTGAAAGTTTATAATATATTTTCAATATATTTTTATGTATATAATGATATATGAAGTGGCTACTTATGTATTTATAGTCTTGCAGCATCAAACACATAGTGAATGGGATTTCTGAAAAGCTCTTCTGGGAAAAAAAAAAAAATCCTCTTCTTATAGAATCATAGAATCGTAGAATCATAGAATATCCCGAGTTGGAAGGGACCCATAAGGATCATCAAGTCCAACTCCTGGCACTGCACAGGTCTGCCCAAAAGTTTAGACCATGTGACTAAGTGCACAGTCCAATCGCTTCTTAAATTCAGACAGGCTTGGTGCAGTGACTACTTCACTGGGGGGCCTGTTCCAGTGTGCAACCACCCTTTCGGTGAAGAACCTCTTCCTGATGTCCAGCCTAAACTTCCCCTGCCTCAGCCTAACACCGTTCCCAGGGGTCCTGTTACTGGTGATAACGGAGAATAGGTCACCTGCCTCCCCACTCCCCCTCGCGAGGAAGTTGTAGGCTGCGATGAGGTCCCCCCTCAGCCTCCTCTTCTCCAGGCTGAACAGGCCCAGTGACCTCAGCCGCTCCTCATATGTCTTCCCCTCTAGGCCCTTCACCATCTTTGTCGCCCTCCTCTGTACACTCTCCAACAGTTTCACGTCCTTTTTGTACTGTGTTGCCCAGAACTGCACACAGTACTCGAGGTGAGGCCGCACCAGCGCAGAGCAGAGCGGGACAGTCACTTCCCTCAACCGACTAGCAATGCCGTGCTTGATGCATCCCAGAATATGGTTGGCCCTTCTGGCTGCCAGGGCACACTGCTGGCTCAGATTCAGCTTGCTGTCAACCACAACCCCCAGATCCCTCTCTGCAGGGCTGCTGTCCAGCGTCTCGTCGCCCAGTCTGTACGTATAGCCAGGGTTGCCTCGTCCCAGGTGCAGGACCCGGCACTTGCTTTTGTTAAACTTCATGTGGTTGGTGATCGCCCAGCTCTCCAATCTGTCCAGATCTCTCTGCAAGGCCTTTCCACCCTCATCTGAGTCCACAACTCCTCCAAGTTTGGTGTCGTCGGCAAATTTGCTCAGAACACCTTCTAGTCCTACATCCAAATCATTTATAAAGACATTGAAGAGGACTGGCCCTAAAATGGAGCCTTGAGGGACCCCACTGGTGACCATCCGCCAGCCAGATGTGGCCCCATTTACCACAACCCTTTGAGCCCTGCCCATCAGCCAAGTGCTCACCCCTCGTATGATGTTTTTGTTTAGCTGTATGCTGGACATGTTGTCCAGTAGGATCCTATAGGAAACCATGCCAAAAGCTTTGCTGAAGTCCAAAAAGATCACATCAGCTGGTTTCCCTTGATCGACTAGATGGGTGATCTTATCATAAAAAGAAATCAGATTTGTTAGGCAGGACCTACCCCTCATGAACCCATGTTGGCTGGGACCAGTGACTGCATTGTCCCCCAGGTGCGCTTCAGTAACTTCAAGGATCATCCTCTCCATAATTTTACCAGGCACTGATGTGAGACTGACAGGCCTGTAATTGCTAGGGTCTTCTTTCTTACCCTTCTGGAAAATTGGCACAACATTTGCCAGCTTCCAGTCCAATGGGACCTCTTCAGATTCCCAAGATCATTGAAAAATAATTGAGAGGTCCCACGATGATGTCAGCCAGCTCTTTAAGAACCCTGGGATGAATTCCATCCGGACCCATGGACTTGTATGGATCCAGGTGGAGCAGCAAATCCCGCACATTTTCAGGGTTAGTTGAGAGTTTGTCGTTCCCACCGTCATGGTCCTCCAGGTCAGGTTACCCTGGGTCCCGAAGCCCATCATCAGTGTTGAAGACAGATGCGAAGAAGGCATTAAACATCTCTGCTTTGCCTATGTCATTGTCTGTGAGGAGACCCTTCCCATCTAGTAGCGGACCTATGTTTTCTTTGGTTCTCCTTTTTCTGTTCACATATCTAAAAAAAACTTTTTTATTGTCTTCCACAGACACGGTCAGCTTCAACTCTAGTTGGGATTTGGCCACACGAGTTTTCTCCCTACAAACACGAACAGCATCCTTGTATTCCTTCCTTGTTGCCTGACCCTCCTTCCAACAGCCGTACACTTCCTTTTTTTGCCTAAGCTCCAGCAGAAATTCTCTGGTCAGCCAGGCCGGCCTTCTGCCCCGCTTGCCTGACTTCCGATATTTTGGAATCGCCTGATCTTGAGCTTTTAGGAGGCAGTGCTTAAAGACTGACCAGCACTGATGGACGCCTATGCCTTCAAAAGCAGTTTCTCAGGGGACCTTGCTGACTAGTTCCCTGAGCAGCCTGAAGTCTGCTTTCCCCATATCCAGGGCTGAAGTTTTGGTGACAGTTTTCCTTCTGTCACCATAAATTCTAAACCACTTCATGGTCACTATGACCGAGATGGCCGCCAGTTGCCATGTCTCCCACAAGACCCTCTCTGTTCTCCAGCAACAGATCAAGGAGGGCACCTTTCCTAGTTGGCTCTCTTAGCACCTGCACCAAGAAGTTATCATCTAGGTGCTTTATGAACCTCCTGGACTTGCTCGTGTCAGCCGTGTGGTGATCCCAGTTGACGTCTGGCAAGTTGAAATCCCCCATTAGGACAAGGGGAGTTGATCTCAAGGCATCTCTTAGTTCTGCAAAGAATAATTCATCAGCATTGTTGGCCTGGCCAGGTGGTCTGTAATAAACTCCCACAACGACATCCCCTTTATTTGTTTATCCCTTAATCCTTACCCAGAGGCTCTCAACTTTGCCATCGCCAACTTGAAGTTCCACACAGTCCAGCCCATGCTTCACATACATTGCCACCCCGCCACCTCGCCTACCCTGCCTGTCCCTCCTGAAGAGCCTGTAACCATCTATTGCAACACACCAGCCACAGGACTCACTCTGTTAGAAAACCTTCCAGTAGGTGGTTTTTTTTTTCACCCATGGCAAACAGAACTTATTGTGATTTTATATACAAACATATTTTCCTTTTCTTCAACAAGACAGCAAGAAAATATTACAAAAGTCTTGCTATGTTAAACCTGTAGCTTCTCTTAATTTTCCTGTACATCACAGTTAAATCCTATAAAGAAACTTATTATTCTGCTTCTGATAAATGCATGTAGTATATTCCTATCTATCACATAGCTGTATGTGTGTATATACGTGTTACTAAATATACATTTTTAAAATTTTTAAATAATTTAAAAGAGATTCTTCTGACATTAAAGTTTAGCTGAACTATAATTTCCTGAATTTTATCTTTTTTTTTTTTTTAAATACGTTCAAGGGAAATACTTGATTTTTCTCTGGTGTTTTGGGATATTTTCTGTTCTCTTTAAATTCTTGAAAATAACTACCAGTTCTTCAGATTCCTCTTTGGTGACTGACTTAAGTCCTCTAGAATTAATTTTACCCAGCCCAAATGCCTTAAACATACAGATTTCTCTAAATCTTCTTTAAGTTATTTTCATATTGTAGTCTGGCTTCTGATTCCTTGTTAATATTATTTATATTATAATTCTATGAAATACATTTGAAATAAAGCAAAAAGAGCTTTAGGAACTTCATCTTTCTCTGTGTAACATATCACTTGCAATTTTCTCCCACAAACTAATGACTCTATACTTTATTCTGCTACCTGCTTACTTGCAATGTTTTACTGATGTCAGTGATAAAAAGCTACTCAGATATAATTGCACTGGAAGAAATGTTAGCCATATAAAGCCAGCTTTATTTTGCGGCTGCAATTTTTGTAATAAAATTCTGTTGGTGGTTTGTTTATTTGCCAGAGCAACTTATGTTACACCTATTTTTGCCATTGCCAACAAGAAATAAATTCACATAGTGGGGTTCAACATCTATTTACAAGACCATCATAGGGGTCACAAACACATCAGGAAAGAATTTCCTAAATGCCTACCTGGCTTCCTGTAGTAGTTCATACATTTAACTTCAGTAGACTATCAAGCAGACTTTGTATTACTTACTTTTGAAAAAGATGTTTATGAGTTCGGTGTAATTCAACAGTTTCCTCTATTTCCCTGTTCTTCCTCTCTTGCTCATTTCTGTTCTACCATGCCAACAGTTTGTATCAGTGAAGAGTTATAGTAGCTTCTAAATACCCACTGAGTAAATTCTACACACAAATCTTTTCCAAATAAAACTATCATTCTAGTATGTAATTCACTTATTTTATCATTAGATAAGCATTCAAAAATCTGTCGTGATTGTGTTTTTAGTGTTATCTGTAACATTATGTCCTATGGAATCTAACAGTTTTCTAGATATTTTATCTGTAAAGAATTTGTTATCATTTGTAATGATGTCCCCCAAATAAGCAAGCCAAAAAATATGAATATCTTCAAAATATATGTAAGATGTAGTCTATAATAACAAGCATTATTCATACCCCTACAATTAATTCTTAATTCTGATTAAATTCTAGAAACAGAAGTCCCCCTTAACAAAATTAAACTAAATAAAAGGGGTTTTATAAGAGAATTAGCAGTTGCTCAGGATTTATTCATGAAAGTAAGAGTGTGGAGCATATACATATCTGTGTCTTCTATTTCCAAACAGGAGGATGTTTATGGTGATGATCTTATATGTCTATTACAACTGTGCCAAGTGATCCCAGTCAAAGACTGGGATCCCATAAAAAGACAATCCCTGCAACTCAAAAGCTTGGTGTACAAAAGCAGTATATGTGTTATATATAAATAGAAAATAAGCAGGCAATGAAATAGGACTATCCAGCATGAAAACAGCGGTCACAGTTTACTGGTGTATTAATCATTTTTTTGTGAGGACCCTAGCAGAGGAGGATTTTTAAGAGGATCACTGAGATTTTGTGAATGCGTGCAGAACTTCTTAAGAATCGCAGTGGTTTTACCCAGCTGGGCAGCTGAACTCCACCACCACCACTCTCTCACTCCCTTTCCTCAAAGGGAAAAGGGGAGAAAATATGATGGAAAGGGCTTAGGGCTGAGATAAGGACAGGGAGATCACAGTAATTATAATCACAGGCAAAACAGACTCAGCATAGGAAGATTAATGTAATTTACTAACAGTCTAGAACAGTGAGAAACTAAGAACACCTTTCCCCTATCCACCCTCTTTACATCCTTCCCCCGAGTGGCACACGTGAAAGGGGAATGGGGGCTGCAGTTAGTCTGTAGCACTTTGTCTCCGGTGCTCCTTCACGGTCACTCTCGTCCCCCCCTCCAGCATGGAGTCCCTCCCACGGGATGCTGTCCTTCCTGAACTGATCCTGTGTGGTCTTCCCTCAGGCAGCAGCTCTTCAAGAACTGCTCCCACATGGCTCCGTACCACGGGGTCCATCCCCCAGGAGCAAACTGCTCCAGCACAGGTCCCCCACAAGCGGCAGCTCCCCCCAGACTCCTGCTCCTGTGTGGGCTCCTCTCCACGGGCTGCAGCTCCAGCCCAGGGCCTGCTCCTGCGGGGCTGGCTCTCCATGGGCCGCAGCCTCCTCCAGGCCACATCCACCTGCTCCACCAGGGGCTCCTCAACGGGCTGCAGGGGAACTGGAGCATGTCCTCCCCTTCTTCGCTGACCTTGGTGTCTGCAGTTGCTCACTCCTCACTCTCCCAGCTTCTGTTGCGCAGCAGGTTTTATTTTTATTTTTTTTCTTTTTCCATTTCTTAAATATGCTCTCACAGAAGTGCTAAAAATATCTCTCACTGGCTCGGCTCTGGCCAGCAGTGGGTCCCTAGTGGAGCCAGATGCAACTGGCTCCACGGGGCAGCTTCTGGACTCTTCTAACAGACACTCCCCACACCCGAAACCTCGCAATGTAAACCCAATACAAGCATAAGGAAAAAAAAAAAAAAAAAAAAAAGAGCAGGAAAACCAGAGGTTAGAACCAACAGCACAAAAGGGCTCTAGGGGCAAACAGATCGTGATCGTGGACAGTCTTAATATCAAAAACAAACTACTGAAGTTTTATTCTGATCCTAAAGGAGAAGTTTGTGGCAGCGATAAAGGAAATATTAAATAGATAATCTAGAAACAGTGTTCTGAGTCAATGTTAGTAGGCAATATGAAGCAATAAAGACAGAAGTTGCAGTAGTCAACTTGTGAGATAATGAGAGACAAAAAATGTAGCTGTGTAGGTATATAAAGAGATTGAATACAACGTGCTGTGTTATGGTAGTGAGGCTAACAGATTGTCTACTGTGAAAGTATAGTTAAAATGCCAAACTGAACATATAAATAAAGGTAAAATCAGAAAGGCAGATCGTTTTATAGTAATGGAAATAAAATGAATTACATGAAACATGAATGGCCATGACTTTCAGCAAAATGTTTGATGTCACAAGCTTCCTGAAAATTCTCTGAATTAGGTGAATTTACAGCTCTTTTGCTCCATGAGAGTGCTCTTCTGGCTAATGCTGGTTATAAGGAAACTCTCCTGACACACAGTTTTTTCTATTCCAGCCCTCAAATTGGCCTCTGAAGTTTAGTGATTGACCCTGTTATTCTTTGAATAACTTGGATCAGTGAGTTAGATGTCTAGAGTATTCCAGTATCCTAGATGGAAAAAATAAAATAAATAAAATAAAATAAAATAAAATAAAATAAAATAATAAAAACAATAAATAAGTAAATAAATGATTTTAGGGAGTGACCTTAAAATCACTTTTAGTTCTTGCCAAGTTCAGGCAAAAGATCCTTTTAACAAATTCCAAAGTGGATTATACACAGTTCCAAAGGCAACTTTGTGTACATATAACTTTATATAAGGGTACATAGAAATAATAACAATTATGTAAACAGCTGTATAGCATGTAATTTGTTGCAAAGGTTTCTCTGACAAACTGTCAGACGTTTCACAACTACCAGTCTAAACACGCAATCCTACATCCTCAGGTTACTTTCTCAGAACAGGAATTAGCACTGTAAATCCACACTCAGTCGTAATCCTTGAAAATTATTCATAGCAAAACCCTCTTCAGCCTTTAGCTCAGTCAGGAAAAAGCCCTGTTTTCCCTTTCATTAGATCACAGACCTCTCTCTCCAGGTTTAAAATGATGATAAAGTTTTTTAAATATAAGAACTTAAAATCATAGTGCACAGTGAATAAAATATAATATTTAAATTAGGTTATTTCTAGTAAGAGAAAAAAGGAGGAGACATACATCAAGAAGTTCATGTATGACCCATGGTATAATTATAAGGTTGTGGTTGGGTAAAGTGAAAAGGAGACAAGAACAAAAATATCACCACAGAGATTGACAAGGACTATAAACCAAGATGTAGAAATAAGGCTTGGTGCTAAAGGGGGATTTAAATAAATTTATTTATTTCTAAAAAAAATATATATGGCAAGTCATAAACATAGACAAAAGCTCAATTCCATGTGATACTGAAAAACAGGAAGCCTATAATTACTGATTTTGGACAAATGAAGTGAGGGGTTGTTTTACAATGTACCAAATAAGTAATTAAAGAAAAAGCAGAATGTCAGTAGACCATCATAGAGCTAATGGAGGTCTACACCTGTGATATTGCAAGTTGAGGGCCTGCCAACTGTAAAACAAACAAATATAGCATTCAGAAATATATTGAATGAACTGTATACCTAAAGTCCACTGCTGATTAAAACCGATTCTTATTTAGATTAGAGGTAAAATAACTATGAAACTAAAATTTAAATGATAGATACATAATAATTAATAGAAAATGAAATGGTACATTATATAGGAAACCATTTTAATTCACGTGGAGGAAAAAGTTCACCATAATTCTTTAGACTCAGGTTGCTGCAAGCTGATTGTTTCCAACAAAGTTGGTAATACATGCCATGAATTATGCTGTCACAAGAAAAGAAGCAAATGGATAATCCTAATGATGTTTGTGACTGGGTTTGTCCATGGAATGCCTACCGTGAAAGCAGTACAAATTGTAAAGATATATTGTGGAGCAGTTAGTTGGAGCAAGTGCAGAAACAGCTGCTGCAATCAGGTGTAATCAGAAAGTTGCACAGTTGATCAAAGGTTCTGTACTACCAGCTGTGTCTCCATACATAATGGAAGAGACATATTCAGATCCAGAAATCAGTAACAGATTATCAAGCAAGTTTTCGGAATCTGTTAAAGCTAACTTTTTGAGGCAGGAGACAACATCACTTAACTTCTAATTCAGAAGTCTCTTTTAATGAGGTGCAATGAAATGGGGACATAGTGCCAGTTCTTCAGAAGTTATATATATGTATATATTTCTATTCAATCCTCAGCTCTGAAACCCCAGCAAATAATTAAATAACCTATGACTACTTGGAAGAGAATAAATCGATAAAGAAATCCATCAAGATTTAATTAACTACATATATATATAATATAATTACCATTAATTACCATAATTACCACCCATTATTTTTATGGGCATTGTTAGGCATGTTTCCTGTGACTTTCATATAATCAAAATTTAGAAATAGTCTTATAAACAAGACTAAATACATAAAACAAGTCTTATAAACAAGAATAAATAAATAGTTTTCAATGATTTATAGGGAGAATATGATAGGAATGACAAAAGGTAGTACCATTACCAATCAGGATTATTTTGCTATCTGAATGTTTGTAAATTCAGTAGATACATCTGAGTCAAAACAACAACTGTCAAAAATGGATTAATTTTACCAGGAACAGTTCTATATGTTGCAACCATGAGCAGATTACAGTCCATGACAAACTGAAAGTAAATATGGTTTCATATTGTAGCAGAAATTCAAAGTTCTGGTTCTTCTCAAGCTCCTGCTTCTTCTCAAGCTCATCACAGCTAAATGTATAGACAAGAGTTTGACATGTAACGTATTTGAAGTATTTGAAGTAATCTACATGCTTTACTTGAGGTTTTTAGCTTGGAGTTTTGTCAGTTCTAGGCACCAGACTTAAGTACATGAACACGAAGCGTGTGCACCAGAAAGGTCACAGAGCAAAGCAAGATGAATGAGGTTTGGAAAGCATGACCAGAAAGCAAATGTTAAATGCTTTTGCTCAATTAGACAAATGAAGGCTGAATGACATGATAAAATTCTTCAAATATCTAAAATAGCAATCTTATTCTGCAGTAAAGAAAGAATAACCTAACTTTACTTTGTGAAGTAAACCACACAAAAAGTCTGTAATTAAACTGGAATGAAGTACCTATGGAGGTTGCCAAAACCAGGTTAGAAAATAAATAAAAACTATTAAATAAAAACTATAAAAATTAGTTAAAAATAGATGACACTGAAACATAAATGATAAAACACTAGAGAACTTATCTGGCCTCTTGTTCTTCTGTTTTCTATAAATGCATGGTTTGAGACTTAGGAAGAGGAATAGGAGAAGATGAGGTCCTAATGTTTTGCCTCAGTTTTTATAATTTTTTGAATCACAATATAAACAACTTTCTGGGGCAAACTCATTTTTTCCTTTACTGATTTTTTTTCTAAAACGAGACCAAAAAAATCCTAACAAATATTAATAAATTAGTTACTGGAAGGTGAACAGTCAAAAGTAAATGATTCTGTTATTCATAATGTGTAGTACTTTTCTTCAAAGTGTGTACCAGTGTTTGTCTCTAGTTAGGAAACTGATAATGATTGACAAGTATTTCCTTTGAAGCATTTTAAACTTTCTTTGTCAACAGTAGGACTTCAAAATGAAAACTGTAAGGTAATAGTGTAAACATTCATCCAAAAATGTTCATCATCACACTTCCATTAAAAGTCTGTGAAAAGAAAAAATGTTTTTTTCCTCTGGTTTTGCAAGAATTTTTATTATTATTCTTATTATTCTTATTAATAATAATAATAATAATAATATAATGTTTTGTTGTTGTTTGTTGTTGTTGTTTTGCTGTTGTTATTATAAATATAATTTATATTAATAATTATATTATTAATAATAATAATTCTAAGTCACAAAGATTAGTTCTACCTCATTTTTAATCTTGACCTCTGAGTCTGATGGATCTCAGAGAAAAAAAGTGTATTTATCCATCACCGAACATAATTAATTCTGTGTTGGACCCTGTGGAGATAACTATAGGACTTAATCATAATTTTCTGGGTAAAACTGTAAACAATTATCCACTGTTGCCAAATTTCAGTAAAAAACAAATGACAAATTTAACGTATCAGAACAAGCTTCAAGAAAAAGGAAGTAACAAATAAACAGCTTAATATGTATTTATTTTCTCTTTCCTTTTTTCCATTTAGAAATGCATTTTGTCCAAAACACTACTTTGAAACACAGATATAAAAATAAAAATAGTTCAAAGCATCAAATTAGTGGAAAACAATCGAAAGCTATTATGTTATGATATGTAAAACTTGTTTTAAAAGTATCAATGCAATCAATGTAATTTGGCATAAAAAATCATGGAAATCATGCAATTCGTTAACAAATGGGGCCATAAGCATCTAAATCTAGCAATTGTTTATATAAATTCTACTCATTTTACTGATCAATTGCTTGAAGATTTTACTGCTTGTTATTGATTATATTCATTTGGAAATGATGTCAACAAAGAACAATTGCTTACAATGCAATAGCTGCAAAGAAAATGTTGCATAGCAGTAGGGTGTCCAACAATAAGCAGTGGTCTAGAGAAAAAAAATCATAAATGAAGAAGAAAACAGAATAGAAGAAAAAACAGTAGTATTTTAGTATGAAATCACGTACACACATATATAAATGTTGCATTGCAGATTGGCTTTAATTATATTTATCCTAATCTGTGTGTACTTGTAATTATCTCCATATAACTAAACATATTTCTGATTATTATTATGGTTTATTTCAAAATACACAAATATGCTTGTGTGTATTTGTGTGTGTGTGCAGGGGGGTGAGGGTGGGGAGATCCAAATAAAATTGTTTTGATTAATAATTCTTTTTTTGAAGCATTTCATCCAGAAGCATACTGAGTACTTACCTGATATTTATTCTGTCTCTCTGGAAATAAAGCATCTGCAGATAATAAAGCTGAAATCAGTAGCTGAATTTACAGTACAGATTTAACATAGATTTAGCCAAATATTGAAAAAAAGAAAGTAAAGCTTCCTAAAAAAATGGACTCAGAATACAATACAGAAATAATCTTATACCAGACAGTAAATGATGTGAGAGGAACTGTTTGAAATGTTATTGCCTTCCTAGACACAGCTATCTGCAACCTTAATTAGAAGCCCATGTGAGGCTAGAATTCTGATCTGAAAGTGATTCCTGCACTTCAGCACTTCAAAGTACGGGGGAAAAAAAGGAATAAAAAAAAAATCCTTTGTTTTAAATTGAAAGATGGAAAGTGGTCACTGTGTTTATCTGGTTTTTGTTTGCCTTATTGTTTAATTTTCCATTAAGAAAGCTTGGAATTACTTAAATTACTTGATAAGCTTGGAAAATAAAGGAAAAAGAAAAGGTGGGAACTGTGGAGAGCAATAATTCTCTGCTTTTGAGGCAGGCAGTTCCAGAAATTAATAACAGAATAATATGATCTGATACCTGACACTGTTAAAGTTTCAGTATGTACAAGTCACAGGGAGGAAAAACTGAATCACAGCATACCTGCTGGTTAGTATGAGACAAGTGTAATCTGATCAGGGAACACTGTAGGAAGACCTTGACAAGCATACCCTACTCTGATATTGCTATACTCAGATCATTCATGCTTATAAGAAAATATTGCCTACTCAAATAAAAATAAAAATAAAATAAAATAATAAAATAAAATAAAAATAAAATAAAATAATAAAATAATAAATCATTGCCAGTGACATCTTTAAACATCATAAACCTAATATTGATCCTAACAGTGTTATCTTCTCTTTACTACTGATTTTGTTTTAAGATGTTAAAAGTGTTAATTCATGCTGCCAGCTGCTGTTAATGTTTATACCATATAACATATACCGTTACTTAAATCCGATTTCAATCCTAGTAATATTTCCCATGTTTTCATCTAATGTACTATTTTCAATAAATGATGTACTAACATTTGAAAATGACTGTAACCAAATTCCTAAAATCTTACCCTTTAAGTAGGTCTTAAAATGTCAAATGTTCTGATTCGTTATTTCATGGAGATACTTAACATTTTCTACTGATTTTGATCATCAAGAAGGTAGCACAGAGCTTGTAGCCACGGTAGAGAGCCATGCTAGACTTTGCTTTGTTGTTGTTGTTTGATTGATTATTTGTTTTGATCTGTTCCATTGTTAATTTAAAAGTTGTTTATATACAGAACTATAATAGTTGCCACTGGAAACCTAACTCATAGAAACCTGGAATAATCATAAGTACTTCAACTCTCACAGAAGGTTAAAAGCTTTGGTAGAATGCATCACTAATACATCTTAGAAGAATCGCATGCAGCTTTCAGGATCATAGACTGAAACATATTGAAAGTTGAGTGTAGAATATAGTAAGCAGCAACTTGAATAGACAATTTAAAGAAAACATTTGTGTTGTACAGTTTAAGCCAGTAATTATTTATGATACATTTCTAACTTGAAATTGCAGCAAGAACTTATTTTATTTGTGGAAAGTAAACTTTTTCCCAAGTATTGATGCTTTTCTAGGACTCTCTAACTATGTGAAAAGTATCCAAAAATACATTTTCATGTGACTTAAATTGATTCCTTTCTTAGAAACGCACTATGAATGAGTAGAAAGTGGTGTGCAATTAATAGTTCTGTTTTCCCAAATCACATGGTGAAAGGTCGTTCTTGGTTCAGAGGAATCCTACTCTGTCTTATCCAGGGTCTTGATTCATTCTTTCTTTCATGTCAGAAACAAATAGGATATTGATCCCTCTGAGACTGACCTCTTCCTCACTTAACAGTAAGGGAAAATAAATAAATAAAAAACAAAGCCTCCAAACTGGGAAAAAAAATAAATACATAAATAAATAAATAAAAATCAACTATTCTTAATATGAAATGGAAATATTTTATATTTTTTAAATGTTGACTTTTTAAAGAAGATAATCTTCCCCTCTTCACAATGTTTCAAGTTTTATTTTTCTTCACAGAGACATACAGCACTGGTATTTGAAAAGATATTTGGCTTAAAAACAATATCCATCAAACTTTTGATGACACTTACTGCATCAAGAAACAGAGTGCCTATTCATTCCAGTAAGAACAAATAATATTGCACCAATGAGCGCAATTACAAAGAAGTAAATAGTACATAAGCAGAACATACATGTATACAATAAGATTTCTACAAATTGTGTAATATTTACTCCCTCAAAATGTAATGTCATTGATGTTCATAATGAATGTCACCATCAGAATAAAAGTTATTCTGTCCCTCTAAATATTATGTGTTCCTTTCTTACTCTGCTCCTAATTTTATTACTGAATTTTTGCACATTTTATGTCACCTCCTTATTGCCATTGAATATTGATTTTGATTTGGTATTATTCCACATTCTCTGGAGTTTTCTTTTGCTTCTTTTATTCATTTTGTTTTGTGTTGCTTTGTTTTTTTAGGGTTGGTTTAACTTTCATTTATTGGAAAATCTTAGAAAATCTCAAAGTCATGTAGCATGTTAAATGTTACAGGATTTATTATTTAATATGATGCTAACATTCATAGATCAGGTTGTGAGCCCTGTACATGATCACATTAGAGAGCATTTACTCCATAAGCAGTGCCATTAATTCCTTTTCAGAACAGTGAGTAAGAGGATAACAATCTGACCTTGTGTGATCCTATTACATTCAAAAACTTAAAAATCAGTTTATAAAGAATGATCTTGTTCTTGTATGTTTATAGGCAAACAGAGACTTCTGTGTAACAGTCACTAATAAAGCTTAAAACTTATTCCTTCATACATTGAGAAAAATGCTACCTGTCACTATTACTCATGTAGTAAGTGATAGAAAAGTCCTTTATGGTTCTATGCATGTTTTGAAAAGCTACAGTGAACAATAAGTATTTCATATTATTGTAAAGTAATCAATTCACAATGCTCTAGTTGTGCCCTTTAAATTCCTAAATCTGTGAGTTTCAATGTTATTCTTTTCTACTTAGAACAATAGTACTAGATTAGATGTTGGTAAATTTGAATCAACTTTGGAGAGAATATGCAGCTAATACTTCACTGTGAAAAAGTACATGCAATTGAAGAAATAGAGTTTTAGGTAGGATAAGTTGTAGGTGTTCATGCTTCCTTATCAGTGCTGTGCAGCTTCCTTATCAATGCTGTGCAACAACATTAAGGGAGTTAACAGCATTTGATCAGAATGAATGTTAAAAACAAACAAACAGAAACTAGAATAAATTTTTTGGCATAAAACTATTTAAAAATTTTGGAAAAAAACTAACTATTTAAATTATGTTGAAAGCACTGTCCTACATGACAACCTCTGCATTTGCAGGAATAGTTTCTACTACTTACAGCACCCTAACTATGAACCATTTGATCAACAAAGCAGCAGAAACCACCTGAGAAATTGCTGCAAGAGTCTCATTATCCCCCCAGCATAAGATTAACACACACTGGAAAAAATAAAATTAAAAATAATAATAATAATAATAATCTGTGTAGATTTTGTGTCCTTCCACAGTTTCAAATCAGTTCATTCTCTCATTTATGAAGATGACTAGACAGTAGACAGGCAGTTCCTGGCCCACCCAAGGAGTTAATGACTCATGCATGGGTGTATAAACAGGCAGAGCTGTGATGCTCAACTACAGCACAGTTACAACTGTGGTACAAACTTGAGTTTCGTATACTTATAACTTAGTTTATATGGGCCTTGCTACAGTCCAGCAGCTTAGAAGGAATGGGAGAGAGATTCAGTCTATTTCAGTCTGCGTTTATGAAAGAATGTTTATCTTTACCTTGTCATGTGAGAAATAGGATCACGCAGGACCAGACTGGAAAGATACTTAGGAATTTGTCTGTTTTTTCATCCCATTTGTGGTCCAATGTGTCATACAATGACAAAAATCAGTTAACTGAGAATTTTTTCCATTAAAAATAATAATAATAATAATAATAATAGTATCTCAGAAGAGAAAGCTGTCTAAAACAAAAAACACGAAGGCGAAAGCCATATATTAAATTTTGATTATTTGGTATAAGAATAATATGTGCTCCTCTGTTAGTTAAATTTATATCCTTGAATATCTTCTGAAGTTGAAGACTGATAACTAATCTTTTTTCTCATCAGTATTTGAAAGACAGTCCTTTTAGGCCTTTATTTATTTATCTATTTATTTATTTATTTTCCCTCCTTTAAAAAATGCAGGAGGAGTAGAAGTATTGCAATCTGGCAACTCAGAAGTAACATGATAATATGGTGTTGTGGAAATGGATATCTGAGACTTAGGTTCAGTTACTGGTGCTTGATGTCCACTGTGTATGCTTAAATGGCATGAAGTTTACATGGCTAGGCAATCTCTGTATGTACATGGCAATATGCAAGGCTGCTAGCTCATATTTTAGGGTAACTCTAACCAATGCTACTGCACATTTTTGCACTTTATTTCTCATCTAAGAAAAGCATCATATTGCTATAGTATATTCTATTCTAGAGCTATAAATCTATGCTGGTTCCAGTTCTAGATATACCTTATTCAGAGCTAGCTACAGTATTTATGCTTTGTATACCACTGTAGTATGCAGACATTCCCAATGCAAAGCATTTGAAAACTAATTGTTTTGTGCTTCAGTTCCCTACATGTAAATGGGAGATAACAGCATTCATTTTGTCTTTCTCATTTAGACAGAATTTCTAAGACTCAGGGACTCCTTTATTATTGTGATTATTCAATGATTAATTCAATATTATAGTTTTATTGAAATAAATAATTGTGAAAATGGATAGAAGTACTCGACCAGCTAAAGACACAAATACAATTTGTATCTACAGTTGAAACTACAGAAAAGTTACAGAAGGCAAACTATATGATAAAAATTTAGCCTTGGTGGATCATTCTTCACATTTATATTGCAAAATGTGAAGAAATCCAGTTCTTCTTCGCAAATACTTCACTTTATCTAGACTGTTAGTTAGGGGAAAATATGCCCCAAGTATTTTGGTCTATGGGTATGTACAACTAGCCAATAAAGCTTATGCTGCTTTCATCAGAGTTACTGCCCTCCAAACCTCAGGCTATGTTCCAACTATGTTTTTTGACAAGAGCAGCCAGCTGTCTAACATTTCTGCAACATTTTGCAGACAAAGATGACATTTTCTCCCAAATTCTAAAAAATATCAACTTAAAAGACTCATGAACAAGAAGCTTTACTTTTAAGGACAGAACACAGAATTTTATTCAGGTCCTAAACAGTCAATTTTTTTATATGTATTTTGTGTTTTAACTCCCTTGCTTGTTAAAAAAAAATGTAGGATTTTATTGGTGTGCTGACCATGCATCTTCTACACTGCATTTTCTGCTCAAGGGGAAAAATGTTCACTTGCAAAACTGGAACTTGATTTCACGCTTCTTGGAGAAATTCCACATACTACAATTTACAGCTAACACATATAAAAGTTTAAAGTAAGAGACATAGTGCTATGTATGTAACAAAGACTGAGAAGGATGCAAATGCCTTCCTGCCTTCAATATATTTTCTGCTACAATTAGAAGATGTCACTTTACAGAGTGTGGATTTTTGCAAAGAATAATGTGGTAGTATAGTGAATGAACTAGACTGAATGAATATCACTTTACAATGATAATGGCTAAATTGGGGTTTCAATTATTCTTATCATTTTTGTGTGAGGAAGACAGTGATATGTCAGACACATAATCAATACTACTGATTAATTAGTAGTTTTGATTTAAAAATAGAGAAATATTCAATAATTTACTTTCAAAACTCGTATTTCTTGTGTATTTCTTGTATTTTCCTTGTATATTTGAAGATAGTACATGCATTCTGATTCTTCCAGGTATTCTGAACGGAAAGTGAGGCTTTGAGTAACTTGTGTAATTAGTTTGCATTTCAGAGAATGCAGGATAAAAATAATAGTGAGACAACAACCATGTTAAAGTTTATAGAACAAAATAATTAAAGATTCAAAACAAGTCTTTTTATTTTTATTTTTTTTTCTATTTTTATTTTTTTTCTGTTGTACTTGGAGGGAAGACAGGTTTGTACTCCAGATGTCTCTTTAAACTGGACTTCCAAAATTAGTATGTCTGTTATAAAATATATATGTTCCTGTGGCTTGAAATAACACAGCAAATAAGGCTACTGATTTGGTATTTTCTGATCCTAATTTGACCTATTTTATTCTGTTGCTTACTTTCAGGGACACTAAGATAACTGACTGAGATAAGTTAGTTAGGTGCGGTGGGGGATGGGGTAGACGGGTATTTATTTATTTATTTATTTATTTTGGACATCTAGTCCAACTCCTTTGCTTGAGCAGGGTCAGATACAGTAGGTTTCCCAGGGCCATGTCCAGCCGTATTTTGAATATCTCCAAGGACAGAGATTCCACCACTGCTAGGCAGCCTGTGCCAGAGTTTGACCGTTCTCACATCCTCACAGCTCATAGTATGAAAGCATTTTCTTGTGTTCAGATGGAAAGTTAAGATGCTAGTTTCATAACGATTGAATTAAATTGTGTTTATAATTAATCTTCTGTCTTTTCCCTCAAAGACAAAGAGAAGTTCCCATATCATAACCTTTGTAAAACCTGAGAAGGGCTAAGAATACCTTAACAGCTTGTCTACATTACTGACCAGTATAGTGCAAAGGAGCAGATTTTCCTTTGCTGTTTTTTGTATGGTTCTAGGGCAATACATCTACATCACATCTCTACAGGCAATGAAATCAGAACCAGTTGCCCATTCTACATGTGCACTCTGTGTCTACATTGCTATACAGTCAACCCAGATTGATTTGCTGTGGGCTTTTTGCTTTTGTTCCACTGGGAAAGAAGTGGGTACACCTGAGAATGAACTTCAAGACTGATGCACTGATGCAAGTCAAATTCGCATTTTACAAAAGAAGAAAAAAGAAAGCGGGGGGGGGGGGTGGGGGGGTGGTGGTGTTGGAGATTGAGACTCCAGTGCACTAAACTTGCAATGTACACGTTATGGACATTAATACAGCTATTAAGATCTTAGGACCTCAGACAAATCAAATTTTGGGGAGATTTAGGTTAGATATTAGGAGGAAGTTTTTCACTCAGAGGGTGGTGAATCACTGGAACAGGTTGCCCAGAGAGGTTGTGGATGCCCCATCCCTGGAGGCATTCAAGGCCAGGTTGGATGCAGCTCTGGGCACCCTGGTCTAGTGGTTGGCAACCCTGCCCAGAGCTGGGGGGTTGAAACTAGATGATCTTTAAGGTCTTTTTCAACCCAGGCCATTCTATGTTTCTATGAAAATTAAAAACAAAAGTGAGCATGGCAACTTTAGAGTATTTATGAAACAGTTTTTTTATTTCACCAGGTCAGGCCTAGCTCTACACTATAATGTTGTATTTATGAAACAGGTTTTTTACTTTACCAGGTCAGGCCTAGCTCTACACTATAATGTTGTATTGTCACCAATATATTACAAAGTCACAAAAATGCCTATCTTTGGAAGTCAGTTGTATTTTTAACTAGTTTTTGACTTATTTTGAAGTTAAAGATCACTTAGACATCTGTTCACTTGTTGAACGGTTTGGGTAGAGGCTTTTGAGAGGTACCAGCTTCTACTTTGTTAATATGTGGTTAGATCTGTACCAAGAAAGGATTAAGTTAACCTCAGTACAAAGGAAGTGATGTACAATGCAATTGCTTACCACTCACTGACCGATGCCCAGTCTGTCCCCAAGCAGCAGTTCTTCCCCCCCCACCACCCCGCCCCGGCCTCCCTGCAGACAGAAACCCCATATAAATTGTTCAGCATGATGTCAGATGGTATGGAATATCCCTTTGGCTAGTTTGGCTCAGCTGTCCTGGTTCTGTCCCCTTCCATCTCCTCATGCACCCACAGATTCTCCTTATTTCTCCTTGCTGGCAGGGCAGCACAAGAAGATGAAAATTCCTTGACTGAGTGTAAGCACTGCTCTGCAACAATTAAGACATAAGTACGTTATCAACATTATTCTCACCCTAAATCCAAAACACAGTGCCATACCAGCTATTCTGAGGAAAATTAACTGTATCTTAGCCAAAACCAGGATAAACAGATATACTAAGTATATAAGTTTATCCATTCACATATTGCTTACGTTTTCAGTCCCCTTTTCCTTTAGATATCAACCACTGACCAAGAGAATAAATCTTATGTGGTTGCAAGCCATATAAGTGAAGGCATAAACCTTACAAACATGCATGTTGTGCTGCACAAGGAAAAACATAGCAGCAGGTCAAAGGAAGTGATCATTCCCCTCTACCTGATACTTTTGTAATTGAATCTGGAACACTGCTTCCAGAGTCAGACTATTCAGTACAAGAGAAATATCTTCAAATTGGAGAAGATTCTGCAGAGGACCACCAAGTTGGTCAAAATTGATGTGCATGATGTACACCTACAGACAGAGAGAACTGGGCTTCTTCAGCCTAAAGAAAAGACAAGGAACAGAATATTATTGATGTCTTCAGCTACCTAATGAAAATTTGTGTTGAAGATTAAGTGACTCACTTCTCAGAGGTGCACAGTGGTAGGTGAGAGGCAATGGAACCAAATTGCACAAAAGGAAATTCAGAGTAGATATAAGGAACAGCTCTAAAAGACAAGGATGATATAATACTGGGGCAGGTTGCTTAGAGAAGCTGTAGAATATCCATGCTTGGAGGTATTTCACATTGAGTAGGAATAGCCCTAAGTAATGTGGTATAACATTAGATAGCCCTGATTTGAGCAAGTAGTAGAGTTAGATGACTTTCAGGTATCACTGGCAACCAAAATGATTCAATGTTTTGATAATACTATAACAGGAAATAGTCAAACTGCAAATAGGATAATAGGGTGAGTACAATGTCTAAAAACTCTGGAAGGTTTATTGCATTAATTAGTCTGACATAATTTGAATGCAAGCCCAAAAATGAGACATAGAAGACATAGTACTTTCTTGGTCCTGTAATTATATACTCATCAGTATATTAACCAAATAGCAACTTCTTGACTAAACATAACAATATGTAAAACTATTCATTCACAGACCATAGAGATTTAAGGCTTGGTCTTTTCACCCAAACAAATACGTGCTCTTGTAAGAAACATCACTATTTAGTTTTTCTGGATAATGAATGGTGTAGCCAAAGCAAAGGCCCATGACATTTTCAACTTTTCAAGATATTCTGCTCCTATTGTAGTAAAAGGAGGACAGGGATCTACATCAACACTTTAGAGTATGTATTGCTATTTGTGCACACATAATAAGGAGAATAAATAATTGATAATAATAACATAAAATTAACTGACACTGTTAAACCTTTATCTATAGAAACCAAAACACTTTGCAAAGCATACGTGAGCTACAGATTCCTAGTAGAATCAGAAAAATTTGTCAGTGAAAGGCAGCTACTTCTCAGTTGAAATGTAACAGTCTTTTTAAATGCACCATGACCTCACAGGACATCTGATGAGAGAAAATAAAAGATAAATCCAGTTCCAAATATATTACAGAATCACAGAATCATCTAGGTTGAAAGAGACCTCCAAGATCATCTAGTCCAACCTCTGTCTTAACACTAACAAGACCTCCACTAAACCATATCACATCTAAACATCTTTTAAAGACCTCCAGGGATGGCGACTCAACCACTTCCCTGGGCAGTCCATTCCAATGCTTAACAACCCTTTCAGTAAAGAAGTTCTTCCTAATATCCAATCTAAACCTCCCCTGGCGCAACTTTAGCCCATTCCCCCTCGTCCTGTCACCAGGCACGTGGGAGAATAGACCAAACCCCACCTCTCTACAGCCTCCTTTAAGGTACCTGTAGGGTGCGATGAGGTCTCCCCTGAGCCTCCTCTTCTCCAGGTTAAACAACCCCAGCTCCCTCAGCTGCTCCTCACAAGACTTGTTCTCCAGACCCCACACCAGCTTCGTTGCCCTTCTCTGGACTCTCTCGAGCACCTCCATGTCCTTCTTGTAGCGAGGGGCCCAAAACTGAACACAGTACTCAAGGTGCGGCCTCACCAGAGCCGACTACAGGGGGACAATCACCTCCCTAGACCTGCTGGCCACACTGTTTCTTATACAAGCCAGGATGCTGTTGGCCTTCTTGGCCACCTGAGCACACTGCTGGCTCATATTCAGCTGCCTATCAACCAGTACTCCCAGGTCCTTCTCGGCCAGGCAGCTTTCCAACCACTCATCTCCCAGCCTGTAGCACTGCTTGGGGTTGTTATGCCCCAGATGCAGGACCCGGCACTTGGCCTTGTTGAACTTCATACAATTGACCTCAGCCCATTGGTCCAGCCTATCCAGATCCTCTTGCACAGCCTTCCTTCCCTCGAGCAGATCGACACACGCACCTAACTTGGTGTCATCTGCAGACTTACTGAGGGTGCACTCGATCCCCTCATCCAGGTCATCGAGAAAGATATTAAAGAGGACTGGCCCCAGCACTGAGCCCTGGGGGACTCCACTAGTGACTGGCCTCCAACTGGATTTAACTCCATTCACCACAACTCTTTGGGCCCGGCCATCCAGACAGTTTTTAACCCAACAAAGCGTACGCCAGTCCAAGCCACGAGCAGCCAGTTTCTTGAGGAGAATGTTGTGGGGAACGGTGACAAAAGCCTTACTGAAGTCAAGGTAGATCACATCCACAGCCTTTCCCTCATCCACTAAGCGCGTCACTTGGTCATAGAAGGAGATCAGGTTTGTCAAGCAGGACCTACCTTTCATAAACCCATGCTGACTTTGCCTGATCGCCTGGTTGCCCTGCAAGTGCCGCATGATGACACTCAAGATAATCTGCTCCATGAGCTTCCCTGGCACTGAGGTCAAACTAACAGGCCTATAGTTCCCCGGGTCTACCCTCCGGCCCTTCTTGTAGTTGGGCGTCACATTTGCTAGCCACCAGTCGACTGGGACCTCCCATGATAGCCAGGACTGCCAATAAATGATGGAAAGCGGCTTGGCCAGCTCCTCCTCAAGTTCTCTCAGTACCCTCGGTTGGATCCCATCCAGCCCCATCGACTTGCGTACATCCAAGTGCTGTAGCAGGTCACCAACCATTTCCTCGTGGATAGTGAGGGCCACATCCTGCTCCCCATCCCCTTCCACCAGCTCAGGGTACCAGGTATCCAGAGGACAATTGGTCTTGCTGCTGAAGACTGAGGCAAAGAAGGCATTGAGCACCTCAGCCTTTTCCTCATCTTTTGTCACTAAGTTTCCCCCCACATCCAGTAAAGGATGGAGATTCTCCTTAGTCCTCTTTTTTGTGTTGATGTATTTGTATAAACATTTTTGTTATCTTTAACGGCAATAGCCAGATTGAGCTCCAGATGAGCTTTGGCCTTTCTAATTTTGTCCCTGCACAGCCTCGCAACATCCTTATATATATATATATATATGTTATATATATATATATAACATCCTCCTGAGAGGCCCGCCCTCTTTTCCAAAGATTATAAACCCTCCTTTTTCTCCTAAGCTTGAGCCACAACTCTCTGTTCAGCCAGGCCAGTCTAGTTCCGCATCGGCTCGTCTTTGGGCACGTGCGGACAGACCGCTCCTGAGCCATTAAGATTTCCTTCTTGAGGAGTGCCCGGCCTTCCTGGACTCTTCTGCCCTTCAGAACCACCTCCCAAGGGACTCTGCCAACCAGTGTCCTGAACAGCTCAAAGTCCGCCCTCCAGAAGTCCAAGACAGCAGTTTTACTGATCCCCTTCCTGACTTCGCCAAGAATAGACAACTCTACCGTTTCATGGTCACTCTGCCCAAGACAGCTCCCGACCACCACATCTCCCACCAGTCCATCACTGTTTGTGAACAGAAGGTCTAGTGGGGCACCTCCCCTGGTAGGCTCACTAACCAGCTGCATCAGGAAGCTATCTTCCACGCTCTCCAGAAACCTCTTAGACTGCTTTCTCTGGGCTGTGTTGTGCTTCCAGGATATGTCTGGGAAGTTGAAGTCCCCCATGAGAACAAGCGCTGACGATTTCACGACTTCTGCCAGCTGCCTGTAGAATTCCTCATCTGTCTCCTCATCCTGGTTTGGCGGTCTGTAACAGACCCCCACCAGGATGCTTGCCTTGTTGGCCTTCCCGACGATCATAACCCATAGAGACTCAGCCTTATCAGTCCCAGCCTCAAGTTCATCAACATCAAAACACTCTCTAATACAGAGAGCCACACCACCACCCCTTCTGTGCTTCCTGTCCCTTCTGAAGAGCCTATAGCCAGACATCGCAGCACTCCAGTCATGACAGTGGTCCCACCACGTTTCCGTGATGGCAACCAAGTCATAGCCTTCCTGCTGCACGATGGCTTCCAGTTCCTCTTGTTTGTCACCCATGCTGCGTGCATTAGTGTAGATGCACTTCAGTTGGGCCATTACCTTCTTCCCCAGCTTTGCCATTGTTCCCCCTGGTACAGCTCCAACAAGCCTAATTTCAGCCCCATCCCCCTTCTTTCCTAGTTTAAAGCCCTCTCAACGAGCCCTGCCAGCTCCTGGGCTAGGATCCATTTTCCCCTTAGAGATAGGGACCTGTCTGCGGTCACCAGGCCGGGTGCCGAGTAAAGCACCCCATGGTCAAAAAAAACAAAATTTCTGTGTTGGCACCAGTTTCTGAGCCACGTGTTAATCAGGTGGGCTTTCCATGTCCTCTCGGTACCCCTCCCTGCCACTGCAGGGATAGACGAAAACACCACCTGTACTCCCGCTCCATCCACTAACCATCCCAGTCCCTTTACCATATTACCTTTGTGTGAGGCAAACAATTTCAAATGGCCAAGGAAATGTATTCAGTGTTTCCTTCTCCTTAAATCTTCTGGAGTTACAATGAGCTATCATGAACGGAACCTGTTAGACAGAAGTAACATTCATTAAATTTTGCAAGATGAAATAACATTCATTTCAGGAATCAGTTCTTACTGATGGAACACTGAAATATGTTGTCAGAGAGGTAGTGGAGTGTCCCTCCTCGGAGATCTTCAAATCCACCTGGACATAGTTCTGTAAAACCTTCCCTAAGTATGCGTGCTTGAGCAGGGAGGTTGAACCAGATGACCTCCAGAGGTCCCCTCTAACCTTAACCATTCTGTGATTCTGTAAAATCAGAGAGATAACGGGTACTGGTACAGTCTAGACCATCCTTGAGACATCTAAAGTAACTCATGAAAAATAAAACTGGTAAAAATTAAAATTGGTACAAAAATCAGAAGAGAGGGAAAGACTTCCAAAATTCTGAAAAAGTAGAAAGGAGAGAAAACAAATAGTATATGGCTGCTGTAACTTAAGAAAAAATAAATAAATGTATTTCTGCCTGCTAAGACTTGAGCTGATCTTCAAAACTAATTTTTCCATTATTGTTCTTCCATGTTCATTTCTTTACTCTGATGTCTGTAGAATTAGAAATTCGACAATGTTTCTATTTAATTAGGTGGTTGAATCCTATCTGCAGAGCTGCTCAGTGTCCATGGTACTTAGGACTTCCTGATGTAGCAATGACATAAGTTCATTTCCCTTATGAATTCTGAATCATAAATTGCTTAGGACTTCAAAAGCTCTTTAAATCTTTTCTTTCTCATAATAAGACTATGAAGTGATCCACGCACTTGTACAAGACACATGGGAATCTAGACAAAATGTACTTTGCAATGTAGCACAGTTTCTGACAAGCCACGTGGAGTTTGAAACTGGCACCATATTGTTTTAGTGGCAGCCTATATGGTTTAAGATCGTTTATATGGGTTAAGATCGTTTATATTTTCTTAATTATTGGATTATATTTGCATTTCTCATGTTTATATTTTAATGAGGTATAGATGGATGAAATTATCTAATGAACCTTAGTTGGAATCATTACATTTTAATTTATAGTGGAAAGAGTAGACATTTAAAATAATTCTGTCTTTATTAATCACAATATATAACTCTAAAATAGTCACATAACTTAAAGTTGTAAAAATATACTAAAAATAAACCTTTTTGTTGTTGTTCTGGAGAATCATAAGAAAGATAGTTTTCTTAGTATATGGAATTGAATAAAATTTTACAAATAATTGCACACAAAAGAACAAATAAACAAAAAAGGAAACAAGCTGCTCATGGCCTTTGAAATTTAGTTCCACATGTCATATGTATTTATTTTAAGTCTCTGCATCTAGCCTAGGGCATTAATCATTGTCCATCTAGTGTTTCATTAACAAGTCATTAAAAAAAAAAAATCTAGCGTAGGGAACACTGGATGGGATAAAGCTGTTAATACTACTACTACTACTGCTACTACTACTACTACTACTACTATTACTACTACTACTACTACTACTAAGCTGCTTTAAGGATGTAAAAATAAGACACAAACACACAACCTACCCTGTAAAATCACACATTTAAAACAACCTGTCAACAAAAATGCATGGCATCTGGGATAACCAGGATATTATGTTTCAGCAACAGGAAAGGGTAAAGTTTCATCTAGAGGCACATTTGCATACTTCTTAAATTCTTTGTGAAACAGGATGTCTAAGTGAAATTCTAACAGACTCAAGACTTAACTACTGCTTATTTATAAATATTATATATAAGCAGCATTATATTACCTATTTGCCAGTTGCTGAAGGAGATGTATTTAAGACAAGGACAAGCTTTTGGGTTCAGAAATGTTAAAACCAAAAAGGACTATTTAGACAATCTACTTAGATCTCTTGACCAAAATATAATCTAAAATGTTACCCAAGTTGATAGAATCATAGAATAAAATCATATAATGCTTAGGACTTCCAAAGCTCTTTAAATCATAAAGCTTTGAGTAGACCTTAAAGATTGTGGTTCCAATCCCTCTGCCATTGGCAGAGATACCTTCCTCTAGATCAGATTGTTCAAAGCCCCATCCAAACTCTTAAGGGTGCTCTGTCACCCTTACAGTAAAGAAATGCTTTCTCATATTCAGCCAGAATTTCCTGTGTTTCAGTTTGTATCCATTACCTCTTGTCCTGTTACTGGAAACCACTGAAAAGAGTCTGGCACCGTCTTCTTGACACCCTCCCACAAGATCACTTGCCTTGACATGCTGGTAACTCTTCTTTTGAAGCAGCCCAGGATACGATTGGCTTTCTGGGCTGCAAGTGCACATTTCTGTATCATACTCAGTTTTTCACCTGCCAGTATCCTTCAGTTCCTTCTCTACAGGGCTGCTCTCTGATCGCCAAGCCTGTATTCATGTTTGGGATTGCCCTGATCCAGATACAGGATCTTGTATTAGTCCTTATTGAACTTTATGAAATTCATGGGCCTGCTTCTCCAGCATGATGACCTCAGTTGCTTAGTTCTGATGACGTCAGTTAAGTTAATATGATAATACCCTATGAGTTTGGGTTCTAAGCTAGATTAAGAACAAGATTTAAAAGGCCACTAACTTTTATTTATTTAAATAGCTAAACAATAAAAATTAGACATCTAAACAATATTTTGACTTTTTTATTTTTCAAAACATGGCTTTAAATCCTCCAAAAAAAAAAAAAAAGTTATACCGTAACACTCTCAAATCTCGTTATGAACAAAAAGGGAAAATACATTAAATATAAAGAACAAAAATTTATCCATATTTATTTTTTACAGAAAAAGAAAATAAATTATTAATACTATTAAAATTGTTATACACATACACTTCCTAGTATCTACCCCTTCTTGCTGGTATTATATCATCCATCCACTGTTCTTTTAGTTCTGAAGGTCCATGTAATCAGTCTGGTAGTGGTTCAAGGGTAAGGCAGTGAACAGGATTTGCAGGGAGGAATTTGATGTTGAATGAATTTTTGCCCTTCATTCAAGGATGTGCTTGGAATTATTTTTATATACTCGCTTTTACACCTTTTTTTTTCTTCATTTGTCTGCAAATCACATCTGAGATTATGTGCTATGTGTAAAATACTGTGGTTTTGTTCTGTTTGTTAAAACTGAAAAACAGTTTTGTCTAACTCTGTATTTCTTTAGCTGACCATTGTGGACTTGTCTATAACTGTAGGATCTCCAGTAACCTTTCACCACACCAAAAAGTAGCTGTTACTACTATTCTTTACCAAGGCCACAGCGTAGCACTCTCCTAAACACAAATGAAGTACCTTTAATTATTAAAGTGGATTTAAGTTAAATTTTAATATGTAGTTAAACTTAACTGGTAAAGACCAGAGAGCTTTGCACTTTACAGTATAGACCCCTAAAATATTTTTAAGAGTCTTTCCTCAAAAATAGTTTCATGAAGTTAAGCCAAGGATTGACAAGTGACAATATTTATGCTGCAGTAAATGCACATTGCTTCATTCTGCCTAATTTTGTTGTTACACAACAGCCACAACTAACAAGATTATGGTGGGACACAGTGTGAGGTAACACACTAGAATATATCTCAACCTCATCAGATATTACAAAGAGGCAAATATTTCTAGACTGATATTCACTATAAATTGTATCAGCAAACATGATCAAGGTTTAGTAAAATAGATAATTATGGGGAAAAAAAAAATCCTAATTGTCAGGCACACCACACAAAAGGGGATATCACTGCTTCTCCAGCTGGTATAACCATATAGTATTCGCCATATCGCTTATTATTTTGGGGGTGTAGGAGGAATGATGGTAAAAATAAACCAACCAAGCAAACAAAAAACAATCAGTGATCATCCCTTTTAAGATGTGCTAGGTATTCTTTTTCTCTGTCTTTTCTTAAACACGTCCCCCAGGAAAAGGAAATGAATTCAAGCATACAGAGTAATAGCTAAGAAAAAAGAAAGCCTCAACAAACAGTATGGTTCTAAAAGCCAAGCCTCTTACCCTGTTCTGATGGAAAACTCCATCTAATGGACTATTTAATTGAGTTTAACAAGACTGTTTATTGTTAATCCTAAATGCACTAATAGGAAACCTAAGGTCTACATTCAATGTTACTTTGGTCCCTTTGGATTTTGCTCATAATTACAGTTTGCTCTTTAATTATTCTTCCTCATGTATTTAATTTATGATTAAGACCAACAGCTTGCCCTGGAGGCTGAAAGTGCTGAGGTGGACACTGGTGACTCAGCAGAGAGCAACTCCTTCAGCAATGTGCAGAAGCAGCCAAAAAGCAGCTTTTTACACTAATCGTGAAATTCAGAGCTCAAGACAGGGGAATACTACTTCAGCAAGTGAACAACCTCTGATAACTCTCTAGGGAAAGGAAATTAAAGAAAAAATCTATAGCTCTCAAACACAAATGTACTTTTATTGAAGAAAATTGCATTGTGTTAACAATTAGAACAGCTTCATCTATCTATTGCAAGTGTTGTACAGTCAAATGCTACCCACCTTTTGCTTCTTCCATTTGCTGTTTTATTTTCCCTATTTAGGTATATTAACCAATATGACATATCTGAATGCCCTTGTGAATGCCTGTTGAAAATCTGTTAGCAAAACAAAAAAAAATAGTGTTTAACTAATTTATCCTGTAATTTGTGATGCAGAATACAAAGGAACTATGTATGGAAGTTTCAGTAGCATGAAGTAGTATATTTCTGTAGCATAAATGTGTTGTGCCTGGGCCTTTGATTTAAAGAACTACAAGATTGATTGATCACAGTAGATTTCTGTTTTGTGGTTAAAGAATTTTAATGAACTTTTGAGAAGTGAATATAGATTAATAGTTCTAGGAGTAGAGTTAGAAAGGAGCTAATAAGCACAAAACAATAATATAGGGCATACACATGTGTAGCACAAAATTAGCCAGGTCTTGAAATCAGTTTAGCCTAGCGAAAAGTGTATATCCATGTTCATCCCAAAATAAGAACATTTTGAACCTCTGTGGAGATGTATGCAATCTAATTTGATGGTAATTTCTTCCCCATGTTACATATACCTTAAATTTTATTTCAAATCAAGCATCTGAGATGAAATGTGCAACAGGTAGTTAAGACAGATGATTGATGATTGATTGTTAGATAGATAGATATAGATAGATAGATAAAAGAATCGCTCTGTAGAAATTCCATACAGCACTTTTCAGTATAATTACTTTATGCTTGACATTGAATTCTGAACACTGATTTTCCTTACCACCAAAGAACAGCAATGGCATTGTGAAATTCTTAGTGAAATCATTCCCAGGACTGGAAAAGCTTGAGTCTGGAATTACTGCATGCTGTGAAGTAAGCATATTGGCATAACTCTTTAGGATGAGATCAACTCTAAATCATCTCTTTATTCTCTGGAACCCTCTCCTTTCTTGTCTCTAAAGTGGTAGGGTCTAAGAATCATCCTGCTGATAGAAGTGGATAAGCAACAGTGTACATTGGATGACAAATAAAAGAGTCATGCTTTTAAAATAGTAACCAATTGCATATACGAAGTAGAATTCATAGTGGATTTTTTTGTTTGTTTGTTTGTTTTTCTATTATTGTGTACGTTTTCTACTATATTTTAGATCTGTGTGTGAATTCATTAGCTTGTTACTTCTTTAAAGATTTTTCCAACCAAAATGTCTGTCACTTCTGAAACTGAACACTCGAAGTGCTGACATTAAGCCACAAGACCAAATTTTCATAGAGAGCTACTTAAGTATTCTAGAACAACATCTTTGTATCAGCCAGACCTTAGGGTATTTGTGATTTGTGCAGTTTTAACTGGAAGAAAAAAAAGAAAAAAAATGTAGCTGCTACCACAGATGAACACAAAAAGCAATCTAAAAAGATTTTAAGAATAAACATGCTTTTCTTCTTCTATTTGTTTTTCACTATTGATACCAGAGCTACAATTCCTGTTTTTATTCTTTAGGAGAAAACTATGCTTTCTTCAATATGCACTGAGATTCTCATTAAAGGAAGTTCTAGGAAATTGCTCTCAAGGTAAAGATACTTTTCAGGGGGAATAGCCATGAAATGTAGATTTTCATAAAGTGTTATGAAACTTTAGTTCAGCTGTGACTCCCTTTTGTCATATATTTGTCAATATCAAATTCAAACAGCAAAACAATTGCTTTTCTATACTAATTATTTTGACTGTATTCAGTAACTTTTCATCTTTTTTTCTTTATATTATTAACTTGGAGGAAAGGTGGTCATGAAAATCCTTTAGCCTCTTACTCGGTATGAGGCTAAAGGCTACCTAAAGGTAGCATACCATGAAACTTCTCTTTGTAACAGGTAAAGTAATAGCAGGGAAAATTGTGTCTCTAGCATTATTACTCAATCCTGTTTTGGAACTGATTCTAAGAGAAATCTAAGAGAAAATCTAATATCCATGCATTTTCAACAATCCTTGGTCTTTGGGCTAGTTTGATAACGATAGTTTATATGAATTCTTACAGCAAGCTTGTGAGACAATTATACTCACTCAGACACTGAATGCAATTCATTATTTTTTGTGTATGGCCCCAAAATTAGCTTTAAGAATACTATACCATAAGTACATATGATATGTACGTCAGTATATCATTTTAAGGATGAAGTATAGGACTGAGTGGTAATATTAATTCCTAAGTTAAGAACATAGTAAAAATTCTGAGAAATAAGAAAAAGATGCAAAACTGGGGAAACAGAAGTTCATGTCTGAGGAGGGAGAGGTAATTTTATAGAAAAATAAGAGTAACGACAATTTGTCTGTTATGGCAATTGAATGGAAAGTACAGGGCAAAAGAATTACTTTGGGTTCGTTATCTATTTATTTATTTATTGCTTTTATTATTTATTGATATAATATCGTATAATATAATAATATAATATATTAATATAAGATACTGAATAATATAATATATTAATATACTATGATTAACATTATATTATATTATAATATTATATTATATTTATATGCTTTTATTTATTTATTTATATTTATTTAAAGATTATCATTATCTTATTTCTTACTTTTGAAGATTTTGAAATAAAGCTGTTTCATGATCAAAAAAATAATATTTTTTTAAAGCTGTCTATATCTTTACATCATAATTCCTTCAGGAAAAATCTAAATGTAGATTTGAATATAGTTTTGTTCCTTCAGTGCCATTTACACAAACATTTTTTCCCCCAATAAATAAACAACTCTGCTTTGTTTTCATTTTACCAAGAATTTCAGAAATCCTGATGAAGTTGAGACTGTTACTTAGTGAAGGTTGAGAGAGTGATATAATTTCTACAATTTCTTATAGTTTAGGTCTGGCCAGTTTTACTAGGGGAAAAAATAAATAAATAAAATCTTTAAAATATTAAACTAGAAGCACAGAGTTGCAGAATCACAGAATGTTTGAGGTTGGAAGGGACCTCTGGAGGTCATCTGTTCCAACCCTCCTGATCAAGTGGGGACACCTAGAGCAGGTTGCCTAGGACTATGTCCAGATGGCTTTTGAATATCAAAAAGCACTTTATTGTGCTGGTGACTGAGAACAAGGACTATGTAAGGACTAGGCTCATTTTTAATCTCTGCAACACAAATAAAAGAAAGCAAACTTGTTAAGGTTTTCTTCTGGGGAGATATGTGATAACAACATGAGGGGATGAGAGGCTGGAGAGCAGCTTCGTGAAAAGGTGTCTGTGGATTCTTGTTGTGGTTTAGCCTGACAGGCGACTAAGCACCATACAGCTGTTCACTCATTCTTAAACAAGAGTACAGTGTATGTAAGGTGGAAACAGAAGGGATGAATAATAACTCCTTGATAAGGAAGAATTGATCAAGTTAGTGCACAAAATTTGTGTTTATTGCTTTTCATAGCCCAGAATAGAACACAAGATTTCTGGAACTCATCATTTCTCTTCCAGCAGCCAATATCACTAAAGCTCCTTAGCCAAGTGTCCATTATTCTTCTATATTTTAGAGCTGAACAAGCAGGAGATTTTATTCATATAATATTGCATACATAGAAGCAGACATTCACTTCAGATCTGTAAAATGGAAATTAAACCAACTTCTAATTTAAGTAATTTAATACTTTAAATGGATTTTTTTTAATTGCATTTTATTATCTTATATCAAAATGTTATATTTGAATGCATAGAAAGCAGTTCTTTGGGGATAAGTCACTGTTTATAGAAAGGAAATTTTTTGTCTACAGACTATATGCTTCAGGCAGAAGGCTTCCTAAAGAAATTACACAGAAATAAAAAAACAAACAAACAAAACAACAACAACAACATCCAACAAAAGAAAGTAAAAACCATCAGGGTTAAAACAAAGAAAAATTGTCCTCATGAACTGGTTTCTCTCCCTGGTTCTATACATAATTGCTAGGATACTCAGCAGATTTTTTCTGAGTCATCAGTTATTTGCTTTTCTGTTTTTCTGGGCATCTGATCTCAGACTCTGAATGTCTCATTTACAACTGTACTAAACAGTCACAGCTGCATTATAGCTCAGTAGGCACTGTGCTTTGAAGTTATGAAATATTTTATAATGCAAGGTACAATGGAAAATTCAGTTCTGTGGTTCCAATTTCGGTATCCACGATAAGTAGATATACTATAGATACTTATCTGTCTGTGATTCAGATCTTAACGTAAAGAAGATAACATTACCATCTTCCATGTTATGGCCATTATGAAAATCCATTAATTAATGTTTCAAGACAATCAGAAACAACATTGCTGTTAAATGCTATGGAATGTCTATCTAGAATGCCTTTGATAAAGCAATAGTAAATAAGATCTAGAGCTACACATTGAACTAGGAAGACACATTCAAACTAGGAAGTACATATTCAAATACTGCTTATTGTTCATCAGTTGATCTTCATCAATTCCATGCAATGAGTAAGGCAGAAGACATGAAAAACATTATAAATAATCATGAAACTGGAGACTGTAACATATCATATACCCAAAAGTTGAATGAACTATCTAAAAATTCCAAAATACTTGATTTTGTAACATTAATAATTTGTTTTTAGCAAAGTGGAGATGGGGATTTTTCTTCTGTACTTTTGATATTTGGCTCTTTGGGAGCAAAAAGCTCCTAGGATTTTATTGTGAGACAATTTGAATTTCTAGTCCAAAGAGAACAGGTACATCTTGAGAACGTTACATATTTTTATTATGATTTTTTTTTCTCTCATGAATGAAACTATCTGCAATGAACTGTTCACAATAATGTGAACAAGTTTGCTCTTCCTAAGTTGCTTCTTTAGTAGTATTTGTAAGCCTAAGATTGAAATCTCTCAGGTTTTATTTCTGTGACGTTGAATAAATTTGTAGTTATTTCTATGCTTACATTTTCAATTGTGTTGATATAAAGGAAGAAACCTTTCCTTAGTTAGATATTGCACATGATATTCTCTTTCTATGTTTTTGCTGTTTGTTTCGGTGCCTTCTTTCCCATTTTTTGTTTCAGCATAATTACAATTATATTTGAAAAGGATTACTTCTCTCTATTTCCAGGGATATTTTTATATTTATTTTTTTTTAATTTAGGCATAAACAAAGGAGATAAAGTAGAATTTATCCTATGATCCACCTTCTTCTGCCTATATTTGCAGGTAAGAAACACAGAAGAAAGTTAAATTGCTTTTCTTAAGTGTTTTAAATTTTTTTTCTTTTTTTTCTTTCTTTTTTTTTTTTTTCTGCTGTCTGACTTCATTTCATGCCACTTTCCTCACTATTCGTACTAGGTGATTCTTGGTTTTTCTAACAGTCAAATCAGAGGGCGTTCCTGTGACAATAGAACTGACACAGCATGTGAATAGAGAATCTATCAATCCTGATATATAATTAATAGTAAGAAATAGTAAGAAATAATATATAAAGTCATTCTTTCTTTGTATTCCCCTTCACAACTGTAAAGGTCCACTGAAGCTTAATCTACACTTCATTTTAAAAGGAAGATACATTCTTCGAGGTTATTACATTTTTTCTGTATACAATTGCAATTAAATACTGTTTCAAATAAACGTATAGTACCATGGCTGGATATGCTGGGATATGCAGCAATTTAGGAACCTGATAATAAATTCAGATTCCTTAAATAGTATTGTTCAGGTCACCCTGGTCTGACAAATTTTGAGGGCAAACAAATATGGAATATTTGGAAAAGGTTTGATTTCCACTAATATCTGAAAGATGTTTAGAAATTATTTTTAATAGAAGAACAGGAAAACAAGAACTGTCAATGACAGCATTTGTTCCACTCAAAATTTAGTTAATGACACTGAAGTTGTCCTCCATCTGTCGTTCTGTTGTCTCTTCCAGTCCTTTAACAAATGCCAGGTTTCTAGCGAATTGATTCCTTCCTATCAATGATGTCATCAATCTGTTGTCATAAGCCTGCAATTTGCCGATATATCCATTAGCAATGTCAAAACTGAGAAGTTTCCATTTAGTGCTTATTTATTTTTCCTCTCTGACAAATACAGTGACACAGAAGTTTGTTTTCTCTGTTATGTGGGTTCCTAACTCTGTAATAGCAAAATTTACTTCCAGAAGTCAAAACCAAATGTTTTTGGCTATGATCTTGCAGATTTATGCAAGTGCTCCACTTTATTACTGTGAAGAAAGTTTATACCTGTCTCTCCACTTAAGGACTGAGGTTTTCACTTACATTATAGCACATTTCATCTGACATAGATGGGAAGATGGCACTCGTTTGGGTTTTCTAATTTTTTAATTCCCCCAAGAAATACTTTTAAACTGAAATACTTTTAAACTGGAAAAAAAAAAAAAAAAAAAAAAAGTAGCGACAAATTACTGAACAGGTTCAATCATAATTCAAAATGAGAAATTATGCTTTTATTCAGAATCATTAAGAAAATGAAATAAATATTGACAAGAAAAAGAAAAAAAAAAAAAAAGAACAAAAAAGAATACTTTCCAATGTGATAATTTCTTCCAAAAGAATATTAAAAAAAAAAAAAACTTTCTTATACATCAGTACAGCCTGAAATTTTACAAACAGGAAAGTAACCCTGACTAAAGGCTCATTTTAAAATATTAGAAATGAGGAATGGATTGCTACAGTCTTTATTATTGTATGGTTTCATAAGAATACCCACATATTTTAAAATAATTGGAAAAAATGCAAGCTACAAAACTCAAGTATATAAACATTTAATTTGATTTCAAGAATATGTTTGAATTCCAAATAACTAAATTTTCTTTGATACTTTAAAAGATGTGTTTATTATTTATGATTTCTTAAGTAATTTGTTTAGGGTTCTATGAGAACTATAAGCTTTAAATAATAAGAATCAAAAATTCAAAAATCACAAAGATTTCATATAGTCCATGCATACACACCAAACATAAAGACAGAAACAAAATTTACTGTTGTAAATTGGCAGTTTTGGGATTTTGATCAAAAGAAGTCATATCATTATGTATTTCTATGGTTCTGTGGTGATATTTGGGTTTCTACAACTGCAGCTGAAAAAGTGTATGAGCTAAAACAAACATGAGCATGTGTTCATAGATCTAAAAAAATACACAGAAGAGGTATAAAAAATAACTACATCATTAACCAATAGCTGAAAGTCCACAGTACAGGAGTTTGAAGTGCAACAAAATGTTGCTGTTGTTGTTGCTTCAATTCTATAGTTCAAATTTTCTGTTTGATAAATGAAGTTTTCTTTAATGATCAGGATTTAGAAGGTAAAAGATGCTTCTTTAGAAGGTTCTTTTACTGAAATGGAAGTATAAAGCTGTCATAATTCCTTTTTGTTTTTGTATCTACTTAACAAGTAAGGAATATCACTTCACTGAATCTCTGTCATTGGAGTTTAACAAAGCAACATGTTTTTACCCCTCTTTCCTTCTTTATCTCCATGGCAAAAAAATCCAAATAGTAATAAAAAAAAAACAGGATAAATAACATTTGTCAGAAAAGATTTAGACAGGGTTTGTCTAAACAGGACATAGCTGATACCTCATGGTCTCTTCCATCTGTATATTTCATAATTGTAAACTATGAAACTCATTTTGTAATATTGTGCAAGGCAGTTCCTGTGTAATAGGAAAATAGGCCTTGCGCAATAACAGATTTTTGATAATATAGGTCAGAAAATCATATCAAAATATAACATAGTAAAATTTATATAGGAAATGATATTTTAAATGACTTTCAAAAGTATTTAAATATTTTATGGGGAAAATGTTTTTTATTCTGTTTTGAAATTAAAAATATTGCAAAAATATTGTCTTTCATGAAGTTACTCCCTTTTTTCAAATGGCCTTTGTCTAAAATTATTTGAAAGCAAGAACAATAGATGGTGTGGAACCTTTTTCACATACATTTTCACACTTACATTTTCTTATTATGTAGAGATAATGTTCATTTTTATTTGGAAAAGTTTTTCAACAGCAATTAAACTTTCTCAAGTTTCCTACGAAGTTATTTTCTAATCTATTGTGAAAGATATATTCTATTTTATATAACTCTTCACATGATCCTACTTTTATAGCTCAATATCCAAGATAAAAATCTAAAAATAACCTTTGCTAAGTTAAACACAAATTATATTTAGATTTTAATTCTGTGATTTATTACTAAAGTGACAAGTTGAAATATATATTTTCTTGTCCACTAAAATCTAGAAATATTTTTTTTTTCTCCTTTGTTCCCAGTTTGCAGGCAAGGACAAATTAACAGAAACAAATCTCCATAGTTAACCTGTCCCCATTATCCAATGGGGACTCATTTAAAAATAGTTCAGCTATCTCTATGTACAATACATTGTTATGGCCTTTTCTGGAAGAGGAAAGTAAGATGTCTTAGCTTTTGCTAACATGATTAAAAAAATGTCTTCTTAGTCAGTAGAGGGAAAAGTTCAACACTTCTAAAAATGTTATCTGCCTGTGCCCAATGCTAAACAATTTCATCTTGAGAAAGCACAGAATATCATTAAAAACACCTCCAAAATTGGGTCATCTTTGGATATCAGCTATTAACCTTAGAAAATCAAGCATACTCCTCAATAAAACAAATCATAAGTGAGTCTATCCTTACACCCGTTTGTAGAACAAATCAGAAGAGTGTACCACTGTTAAAAGAACTGCTGCAGAAATAGCAATAGTTCAAGAACTTGCAGATGCAGTTTTTTCTGCTGTGAGCAGCAGGAGTTCTGGTGTCAAACCAAGAATCAAAAATCCCACAAATTTTTGGGGAAAAAGGGGAGAGGAGAGGAGAGGAGGGGAGGGGAGGGGAGGGGAGGGGAGGGGAGGGGAGGGGAGGGGAGGGGAGGGGAGGGGAGGGGAGGGGAGGGGAGAGGAGGGGAGAGGAGAGGAGAGGAGAGGAGAGGAGAGGAGAGGAGAGGAGAGGAGAGGAGAGGAGAGGGGAGGGGAGGGGAGGGGAGGGGAGGGGAGGGGAGGGGAGGGGAGGGGAGGGGAGGGGAGGGGAGGAGAGAAAACTTGATCTAGGTTATTTCAAAACAAGATTTCCAATAAGGAATTTTCTAATTCCTAAATAAGACACTATAAGGTTATTTTGGATGTGTTGGTGAACTTTCTGAATAGCTGCAAAAAAATAAGTTGTCAACTATATCCATTAAAAAGTGGATTTTTTAGCATTTTCAAGTCTAGAACAAATTAAAATATAAAGTAATATGAGTTGAATATCAATAGTTAATACTGACCAAAAAAATCTACTTAACTAATTGATGTTAAGCAAAACTCAAGACAAAATCAGAACTTTTTCACAGTCCTTTCACCTTTTTACCTGCTACCTCTCTACACACAGTTTTATGTAATTCATAATTAATAACAACACAACCAGTTGCTCTAGTAATAAAGACTTGCATCAAACTAGCAAAAAGAACTGGAAAGCAGTGTATAGATCACAAAAATTGTTTAGAGGTTATCACTGAAAATAGCTATTTCTCTGTACTGTAATATCAAAGTAATTGTTTACACTGTTGTGAACAGTAAAAATATGTGGAAGATAAAGTAAACCAAATTATTTTTTAAACAGGGCAATCACACCTCTAAGCTGACTATGGTAGTCAAGAACTACATAGTGAAATATGATAATAGGAATACACTGTAGCAGCTAATGTTAAGCCCTTTATGTACTTTTCCATTCAGTAAGTCCAGTCTTGGTCACAGACTAATAATGCAAAACTCTGTCTTAAAATTAAATGTTGTCACTTTCTGTGCTTATTCTTTTACATCAGCATTCCAGTCTAATATAATTGATATCTAATTACATAGAGGTTTGATGTGGGTTTGTTTGGTTTTGTTTTTGCTTTTTTTACAGCATCTTTTTAAGTTATCTATGAAAATGTGCAGCACATATCACTAAAAAATCTAAGTCTTGCCTCTTAGAAAGGTTCTGTCACTGGTATAAGACAATGAAAAAACTTAAGTCTGCCAGCTGCCAGAGACCCTGTATTTGTTACTTAAGTAATGCTTTCTGGCATTATTCACATTAGCTTCATCTGTGCCAGGTCCTAAGTCATTCTGGCTTAAATAACTGGCAATGCCATTCATTTCCTATAATGAGAATGAAGGTTCCGTGCACAATTCTGTAAGCAATATAATAATAATTTAAAAAGCAATAGGCAAATCTGTCATATTCATTGAAGAGAAAGATCTTCTACCTCTGTCAATGAAACTCACACAGATTTAGTCAGAAATAGATGCAGTAATCTATCTTCACTGGTATATTCATTTTAGGTTTATTAGCCAAGAACTCTCAAATCAATGGTACATTAAAAAAAAAATCAAAATTGGGCAAGTAAATTAGATCTAGCTTTAATTAGTGACTTTGGAAATTAATTTTATATAGTCATGCAATCACATGTATGAACAAAGTTTGATCAAAGTATCTTCATGTAAGTAGGTTTTTTTTCTTCATGTATATATCTTGTAATTGTCATCAACTGAAATCTATTAATTCAGGGTTTCAGATAGTTATTTTGCATATTTCTATAATATATGTCACCACAGGAGTCAGCACACTGTGGACATTATAACTGTTAGTTGCAGAGGACATAGGTGGTGGCATTTTATCATTTAGGCAAACCTAAAATTTGGGGGGGGAGGGGGGGAGGATTGACCATGGGGCGGTTTACTCGGCACCTGGCCTGATGGCTGCAGATGGGTCCCACCTATCTCAAAGAGGGAAATGGATTCTAGCCGAGGAGCTGGCAGGGCTCATTGAGAGGGCTTTAAACTAGGTACAAAGGGGAATGGGGGGTGAAATGAGGCTTGATAGAGATGAGCCTGGGGGAGCGATGTGAGGCTTGGGGGTAAGGGCTATTGCACATCTGAAGTGCATCTACATTAATGCACACAGCATGGGCAACAAACATTAGGAGCTGGAAGCCATTGTGCGGCAGGCAAACTATGACCTACTTGCCATCACTGAAACATAGTGGGACCGGTCCCACAACTGGAGTGCTGCAATGAATGGCGATAAACTATTTGGAAGGGACAGGCAAAAAAATGGGTCAGTGGTGTGGCTCTCCATACTAGAGAGTGTTTTGATGTTGTTGAGCTTGGGGTTGTGAATAATAAGGATCAGGGGGTTGGCCAACAAGGTGGGCATCCTGGTGGGGGTCTGCTATAGACTGCTGTTGTTTGGTCTGCTATAGACCAAACTAGAATGAAGAGACGGATGAGGCACTCTACCAGCAGCTTGCCGAAGTCACACAATTGCCAGCACTTGTTCTCATGGGGGACTTTAATTTCCCAGACATATGCTGGTAATACAATACAGCCCTGAGGAAACAATCTAGGAGGTTCCTGGAGTGTGCGGAAGATAACTTCCTGACTTAGCTGGTTAGTGAGCCTACCAAGGGGGAATGCCCCGCTAGACCTGCTGTTCATGAACAGAGGAGGACTGGTGGGAGATGTGGTGGTAAGGACTTGTCTTGGGCAGAGTGACCACGAAATGGTAGAGTTCTCTGTTCTTGGTGAAGTCAGGAAGGGGGGCAGTAAAACTGGTCCCTTGGACTTCTGGAGGACAGACTTTGAACTGTTCAGGACATTGGTAGGGAGGGTCCTTTGGAAGTCAGTCCTTAAGGGCAGAGATGTCCGGGAAGGGCTGTATGCTCCTCAAGAAGGTCTTTAAGGTGCAGGAGCAAGCTGTCCCCACGTGCCGTAAGACGAACCAGCAGGGAAGAAGATCAGGGTGGCTGAACAGGGAACTTCTGTTAAGTATCTGGGAGAAAAAGAGAGTTTATGTCCGGTGGAAGAAGGGACAGACAACTCAATGAGAGTACAAGGAAATTGCCAGTTTACGCAGAGAGAAAATCAGGAAGACTAAAGCCCAGCAAGAGCTCAGCCTGGCCACAGTGGCTTTACATCTGTCTTTACTAGTCAGATCATTTATCCTCGGGGTACTCAGCCTCCTGACCTGGAAGTCTGGGGAGCAGCAGACCTGGATGGAGAGCAGAAGAAACTCCCCACAGTTCAGGTGGAAATAGTTAAAGACCTGCTGCTCCACCTGGACTGTCACAAGTCCATGGGGCCTGAGGGAGTTGGCAGATGTGATTGCTGAGCTGCTTTCTATCATCTATCAATGGTCATGGTCATCTGGAGAGGTCCCGGATGACTGGAGACTTGCTAATGTGACACCTGTCTATAAGAAGGGTTGTAAGTAGGACCTGGGGAACTACAGGCCTGTTAGCCTGATCTCAATGCCAGGAAAGGTGATGGAACAGGTCATCTTGAATGCAATCACACAGCATGTGTGGGTGTACTGGGTCTGGCTGGGATGTTAACTTTCCCTGCAGCAGCCCATACAGTGCTGTGCTCTGCACTTGTAGCTAGAACAGCACTGGTATCACACCAGTGTTGTGTCTGCTGCTGAGCAGTGCTGGTAGAGCATCAGGACTCTCTCTAACCCTCTCAGAGTCAGCAAGCTGTGGATTGGCAAAAAGTGAGAAGGGAACATCACCGCGGCAGCTGACCTAAACCAACCAAAGGGATATTCCATACCATATGATGTCACACTCAGCAATAAAAGGTGGAAAAAGGAAGAAGAGGGGTGGGATGTGCTCTCATTGCAAAATCATCTGTCCTCCCAAACAACAGTTACGTGCGTTGAGGCCCTGTTTCAAGGACATGGTCAAGCATCGCTCATTTGTGGGAAATAGAGAGTAATTTCTTTCCTCTGCACTTCCACACAGCCTTTACTTGTTTGTTTTTTTTTTTCTTCTTCTTCTTCTTCTTCTTGTTTTTGTTTTTGTTTTCCCTCCCTTTTCCCCTTTCCCTTTTTTCCCTTTAGTTAAATTGTTTAATTAATAATAATTTTTCCTTAATAATTATTTTTTCCTTTAATTAAATTATCCTTATCTCAGCCCATGAGTTGTTTCTTTCCTTTACTTCTTCCCCTCCTCTTCTGAGGAGGGGGAGTGAGAGAGTGGTTGTGGTGGAGTTCAGACGCCTAGCAAGGTAAAACCACCACAGTGGGACAACCTGGGGATCAGGCCCAGTCAGCACGGGTTCATGAAAGGCAAGACCTGCCTGACCAACCTCAGCTACTTCTATGAGCGGGTGACCCGCCTAGTGGAGGAGAGAAAGCCTGTTGATATAATCTACCTAGACTTCAGCAAGGCCTTTGACATGGTCTCCCACAGTATTCTCCTGGAGAAGCTGGCAGCCCATGGCTTGGACAGGTACACTCTTTGTTGGGTTAAAAACTGTCTGGACTATGGCTAAGTGCCAGGTCCTGCACTTTGGTCACAACAGCCCATGCAATGCTACAGGCTTGGGGCATAGTGGCTGGAAGTCAGTGCAGAGGAAAAGGATCTGGGGTGCTGATTGATATTTGCCTAAATGTGAGCCGGCAGTGTGCCCAGGTGGCCAAGAAGGCCAACGGCATCCTGGCTTGTATCAGGAATAGTGTAGCCAGCCAGGGTCTGGAAGACAAGTCCTATGAGGAGCGGCTGAAGCAACTGTGGTTGTTTAGTCTGCAGAAGAGTAGGCTCAGGGGAGACCTTATTGCTCTCTACAGCTACCTGAAAGGAAGTTGTGGGCAGCTGGGGGTCGGCCTCTTCTCACAGATAACAAGCAATAGGACTAGGGGGAATGGCCTCAAATTGTGCCAGGGGAGGTCTAGGTTGGAAATTAGGAGAAACTTGTTCTCAGAAAGAGCAGTTAGGCATTCAAACGGGTTGCCCAGGGAGGGGTCACTGTCCCTGGGGTTGTTTAAGGTAAGGTTGGATGTGGTACTTAGGGGCATGGTGTAGTGGGTGATATTGGTGGTAGGGACATAGTTGGACCAGATGATCTTGGAGGTCTTCTCCAACCTTCATGATTCTATGGCTCTATGACATAGGTTATTTTATCATTTAGGTAAACAATAATCCTAAATTTTACACTATTTGACATGAAAATGATAAGTACTTTTGATGGCATACAGCAACAGGGTATTATTCTCTTCAAGTTCTCTAGTACACATGAGTCTAAATGTAGTATGCAAACAAGCCCAACAAAGAAAACAGAAAGGTATGCCTGAACTAACTGTGGAACAGAAAGCAATACAACCATACCAACAAAGTGAGGCTGAATTTATTATCTCAGACGTGACATCACACTACATCACTTGGCTAGCAAAAATCTGTGTCTGTAATGAACAATTTGCCTCATAGTAGCTGAAACACTTCCCTGAAAAGTAGAGGTAAAAGTTAAAACTATAGTCTATGCAATGAAAAGCTGTGTCTTGAAATAAACGGAAAGAGTCCTGGTCAAAGATGGAAGAAAACTTTAGATCTTTTACATCTGTCTGGGAGAACAGAACATTAGATTGTTAGACAGATGAGATCTCTGACAGTAATTGATGCTTTCCCTCTGGTCCCCTAAAAATGTATTTATCTGAAAGTACTAAAACCAGGCCACAATTTACAAGTAATCCTAAAACTACCAAAAGCACATTATTAAAGGAAAATGCAAACACCCAGATCTGTTTTTGTTGTTTTTGTTGTTGTTTTGTTTGTTTGTTTGTTTGTTTGTTTGTTTTGTTTTGTTTTGTTTTGTTTTCAACAACAATTCTGTGGGAAAAAAACTAAGGGCAAAACTAGTGACATGAAAATATGTTTGATTCAGTTTGCTGCATGTGCTCTACACTGATCTGAGGAGAGCATATTCCCAGGACCCAAGAACAGTCTAAGTCTATGTCTGCATTAGAAGTAATACGTAGAAAAACAAGCATGATTTTTCATGAAGTAGAACCAGTTCACATTAAGAAACAAGGAAATTTTACTTGGACTAACTCCACTTTGGTCCCTTGAAAGTGATACTCACCAGCAGTCAGAGCACATTCACTGAGAGAGCATCTTCATGTTTAGTTTCATTCATACTTAAAGAGGTGAAACAACTTCATGATGGAATGAAAGTAAGATCATTTCTATACGTAGAAATGATCAGAAAAGTCACTTCAAAAGCACACTTCTCAACAAAATTAAATCTAATATAGAAACACCTTTGAGTTTTCCCAGGAGACAGTGTCCCTTCAAAGAGACAAATCTTAAAAGACTCTTCAGTGCTTCTTGTGTAACAGCACAGACTCTTTCAAGTTCACAGCTGCTTTAGTGATGTTTCGCAAGTTTGACTGTGAGAAGACATGAACCTATTGTGCTCCTAAGTCAAAGAAACATAGACTGTCTTTGAACAGAAGCCATATACGTATTACATTTCTTCTTGGTGAAGTGGATTTGTATCTTGGTTGGGCTAGAGCATCAATAAAGGATGCTGTCTTTGGGCCAGAACTAAACACATAGCTTTGTTTTAATGATACAACATAAGATTTTTACCAGCTCTTAACACTGTTTTGAGTTTAGGACAATGATAATGATGCAAAACTATGTAAAACTTAACAAACATATACATTTTATGCATCCGTAAGTCACAGAAAACAAAATTACATATTTTTTTGCTATATTAGGAATCATAGCCACTGAGTACTAGATAAAAAGAAACTAACTAAAACCAGCTTACATTCTTCCACAGGGGAAAAAAAAAAAAAAAAAAAAAAAAAAAAAAAAGACTTTGCATTGACCGTATTTGAAAATTTTGAAAAGGATTTGCAAATTCCAAGATCATGAACACCACTTTTCAATGCAATTTTTTCTAGAAATCTGAAAAAAATAAAAATAAGAAATTACGCATCATTACTAAAAATGGCAAAAGAACAAAATGACAAATAAAAGCAGACTTGGTCAGTATATTTAAAATATCTCTTGCATGCTTCTTATACGTGCTTCTAAAATGCAGTGCAGCAATGTAATAATTATAGGAAATATTTTCCTTGAAAATTACAATCAAGGCCCTGAATAGATCCTCACTGCACCCCGGGGGTTTGGAGGACTGGGCTTATTGCCAAGGTAGTACAGCTGGTGCCCTTGGGGAGAGGCTGCCAGGCAGCTATGATGGAAGGCCTCAGGGAGGGTTGCCCCTTCATTCTCTTGGGAGGTGATTTTAAGCTGTGGCTCTCATTCTGGCCCCTTGCCTGATCTGCAGTTACAACAGTATCACAGCTGTGCTTGTACCTGGCCAAGGCACATCCATTCCAAGGCACAACTTTCAGGCTGCCATCCTGGCCCATCCTCAGCCTGTCCCATCCCTATGGCCCTGTCTGGCCATCCTGGGGAGGTATGTGACCTTGTTTCCCCTCATTGGGCCTGATTTTGACCCCTACGTGTGGGCTAATGGTCCAGCACAGCTCTGTCCCCTGGGAGGTGCATGATGCCCAGAGCTGTCCCAGCTGTCCCCCAGCCTGCCCCACTCCTCATTCAGAGCAGTGGGACAGGCCTGGCTGCCAGGGAGGCAGCCCTTGGGGAAGGCCCAGGTATTCCCAGCACCCCAGCCCCAGTGAGATGCTGGACCACAACACACCTTTACACTGAGACAGATCTGCCATTGCTCATTAAAGATTTCTGCACTTACATGAAAGCCCTTTTTCTTTTCACTCATGCTGAAAATGTACGTACAGAGACCTGTTCTGTAATTTTATTTAAAAGTGAGGCCAAATTCTCTACTGTAATTATAGAGGACTTGGGAATGCCTAAAGGAAAGTGTAAACTCAACCAGAGGCTTCCCCACTCATAAAGTCACTCTAATCTTCTTGTACCTATTGCTACTTGTATTACCTGTCAGGAAGATTATTACATAATCTTCAGCAGAAATGTCTGGGATAGGAGAGCTTTCTTTTAATAAACAGCTCCATGAAGACATTATTAAGCAGCAGATGAATTATGCATATGCCTAGCTTTTAGCAATGATAAAAAGGTCGTATTAAAGCACAGTTTTAAAACCTCTCACATCTTGTAGGGTTTTGTTTTGTTTTGTTTCTGAATCCAGCTGCTTTTTTTACCCACTTACAATTTTGAAGTTTATCCCTCCTGAAGATCCATAAATTTTCACTGGACTGGAAACAATATCAGCAATCTCTGTGGGCTACCTGCTTAACTGCCTTAGTTTCAGTAATTCATTGTGATCTGCATGGCACTTTGTGCACTGTCTGTCAGAGTGGTTGTGCCACAACACTACCGTCAGAACACATGCATGTTCTGGCAACAGAATAAAAGGTCTCAACAGGCTGTGACACCTGCTTTTATCTTTTTTATGAACTCTAAGAGATCATGCAAATCCCACAAAAGTAAAATTATCTTTCCAGTAAAAGCAATATTGCTATTCCAGTAAAGTAATTGTGTGAATCCAGAGATTAAGGAAATATTTGCCTTTATTACCTTTTAATTATTATTAAATTAAATGCCTGCACTATCTGGAAAGCTTTACCTGAAGACATGTAATTTTAAAAGAATTTACGAAGTTATTCACTAAACATGAAGATAAAAATTCACTCCAAATTATTAATAACTATGTACCGTAAGTAGAATTAACATGTGTTTGGCATTTTTAGTGAGAGATCACCTGTTTACTGATAAGCCTTGCATATCTATAACCTTACATCTTTGATTGATACAGCATCATCAGGAAGTAACTCTTACTTCACACAGTATAACACCAAAGCCCAGCACAACTGCTAAAGCATGGCAACTCTGTTGAGTGTTTCATAGTATCCATATGATTCTTGTGGAAAGAGCCTTTAAAATTAAGCAGATAAAACTACTTGTAAACTCCTTTCTTTATTTGTTTTTTTTTGTTTTTTTTTGGTTTTTTTTTGGAAGCTGTTTTAGTTCATTTTTATGCATGAGATAAAACTTTGTGTCTCACCTAGTGATGAGAAGGGGAAAGAATTTTTAATCTGTAAGGGGCATCTTTAACATGCCAAGGAGCCTATTTTGAAAGGTAATTCCCTTTTCTTTGCTCCATAGTTTGGAAGCAGGGTGATGATCTGAGGAAAAGAGTAATAAAAAGAAAATAGAGTACACATTGAAATCTTAAGCCTCCCTCCCACAAATATATGGTTTATTTTGCTTTGAAATTTTGCATTACCTTGGCTGTTCTTCTGTCTGCAGTATGAATATTGTGTACCTGCTATAGGACATAGCAAACAGCACAGCAGTGCACTCAACAGGACTGTTTCAATTTCATATATCATTCACAGCTTGCCGTTGTGATTCCAAAACTATCCTTAACTTTCTCATAATGTTAGAAGGACATGAATTTTTAACTGGCTTTTAATCTTAGGGAGTTCTTTCTGTAATTTTTTTTTGTTTGATTGGTTGTTGTTGTTTGTTTTGTTTTGTTTGTTTGTTCATTTGTTTGTTTGTTTTTCGCCTAAGAGGATGAAATTTTGAAGTCTGTTTTTCTAATAAGAAAAGGAATTCAGATACAAAGCCAGGATCCAGGTGTGTAGTCAAATCCAAATTTTACTAGTTTTTCAGAAAGGTTACGATTGTGAATTTGTACAGCAAATGAATGGTGCTCCAGTTGTGGGTTAACTGTGGTACAGTTTGCAATTTAGAAACAGATTTCAAAAGATCAGTGTGAAGCTACACTTAAAAGCCAGTATAATCTGTCTGTCATTCTTATTACTTACAGGTACTTTTTTACTGGGAAAAAAAAAAAAAAAAAAGATCATCTTACAATCTTTCCTTCCCATGCTGGAAAAGCAGGTTCCTTATGTAACAGAAGGCTGAAGATAATGTTTTAGATCTATGAATAATTAATGCCTAATGGCAACCTGAAAAATGAAATTTCTAAATTTAAGTATAAAGCTTCCAGTAAAAAGCAGACTATTGCCAAAGAAAATAAAGACATAAATAAATTATGTTAAAGTTGCAATTCTGAATTTATCATGTAGCTTTTAGATGAATTGTTTCCAAATGTAAATTATGGTTATCTTCAAGAGCAACCTCTTTAGGGTACAAGAATGGTCCATTCTTCCGAAGCATGTGTGGAAAAAAAGTCATCAATGAGCTGACAACTGAACTCAACCACAAAAGGGAAGTATACAGATGGTAGAAGTGTGGACAGACTAGATGGGAGGAATACTATGACATTGTCTACTCATGTAGGAATGGAGTAAGTGAAGCCAAAGCTCAGCTAAAGCTGATGCTAGTAAGAGAGGTGAAGAACAGTAAGAACCATTTCTTTGCATACATTGTCAGAAGAAGGAGGATTAGGGATGGTGTGGGCCCAGTCTTTAGTGGAACAAGGGACTAAGTTATAAGAGTAATGGAAAAGGCTGAGGTACTCTGTACTTTTTTTTGCCCCTTGAATAACAATCAGCCTGTTAAATACATTAAGACAAATTCAGCACATCTTCTTTGCAAATTGACTACAAACCAAGCAAGCTCAAAGTTTTTTCATAAGAGAGACTTCATTTGTGTCTTGTCACATTCAAGGCTTTGGAGTTCTATTTGTGACTCAAAGTCAAACTCAGGTTTCCCAGTACTGAAAACCCTTAATTGATTAATATTAATAAAATCTACATTTTTAAAGTAAGCAAAAATTATCAAGGAATTTAGAACTAGAAACAAATTCTCTTGTAGCTCTTATCACAGACAAATTTTCCAAAACTCATTGCATTCCAAAAATTATGGTCCTAATGTATGGTTAAAGGAGAGCTGTGATTAACAAGGGAAGAATTTATCTTGTTGTTCCCTTTGACATTTTTCAGAATCTAGTCCAATATTTCATTCTGAAATGTGCACAGTGAATTTTCAGAACAAAATTTTGCAGTCACTGTGTCTATTTGTGCTCAATATCAAAATACCTTTTGCTGTATTAGAATTACAGAATCGTAGTTTTTTTCTCATCTTATCTATAGGATTTTGGCAAACTAAGTAAAATGTTGTTGAGGGAAGCATGGGATTCAGGGCTTCAAGTTCTGATAAATGGAAAAATGTTAATGCACTGTTCTGGTATTATTTATGTTTCAATAAATCTTACCTCAGTATCTACATATTTTTACAGTGCCACAAAAATCTCTAATAACAGCACCATAACATCATGCCTAGTGCTTGCATGAGAAAGGATGAAGGAAATAGCTACCTTACTTACAAACGATTATTGTTAACTCAAGATATGCCACTTTGCCTTTGTGTTGAAATGTCAGATCTCAGATGTAAAGCAGCCCGGAGCAGAATTCAGCAGTGATGTTACTTATTAGATAAGCAATAACACAGAGGACATGGGGCTCTGAAGAATAATCCCTGCTGTGTGCCTAAGGGCACTGCAGTATTATGAAATTTAGCATGGCATCTGTGACAGGGGTGGGTGACTCTTTTTAATTATGTGTGCTTTTGGATCAAGGCATCACACAGAACCCTTAGTGTTAGAAACTGGAGCATGAAACCCACGGTCCCAGGATAGACAAAGAATTCTGTTAACTTAGCAGGACTTTGGATAATCTACCATAGGTATGAATTTGGTCATAATGAAACCAAAAGGCTGATCTTTTGATGATATTAATATCTCAAATTAATTATAACATCACTATAAAATATCCTTCTTTTAACAACCACTAAATGCAATTACTTTAAATGCCTAAAATTAACCAGACAATTTCATTTCATGTACTTATAACACAAACGAAATATATGTATTTTAGGAGAGTGAAAGAAATTATCTTCTAACTTGAACCTTGAGTATAATACAGAATTTAAGGTCTCCATTTTTATTATTATTATTATTATTATTATTATTATTATTATTATTATTATTCATGTATCATATGGCATAGTTAGAAGTCTTGTTTTTGTCTCTCTAATTTCCACATGGAGTGTAGACAAAGCAGAGACTTCCAAAAACTGTATATTTTAAAGATATTCAAAATGAAATGTTAATTAATAAATGACATATTCTACTATGTTTGCCTTAAACCCAAATATGATACCAAGTACACTATAACAGAGTAATTAACAATAATTTTAAGTAATATTTACACAGCATAACCAAACGTAAATATTTTACATAAGCATGCAAGAAATATGGTCATTGAAGGGACAACTCTGTGTTCAGTGGCACATAGGAAAAAAAAGGGGGGGATAAAAAGAGGCCAGACAGAGGGCAAACAGCAGAATAAAATCCAGAAATTGTGTTTCCCTGTCCTATGACAAAAATCTCTCTTTAGCTTTTTTTTTTTTTTTTTTTTTTAATAAATGATCCAAACAAATTGCAGATGTAGTGCTTTCTGGAGTGTGAGGCACTTACATAGAAGTGACTTCTATGAGAAATTCAAAATGTGACACTTACAAAGGCACTTGTACACATGACTTTTCCATAGTATAGTGGGTGCAAAATTTTGATGATAAAACCTATGAGGAAAATAATTTATTTTTTTTTTGTAGATTTATATGTTAAGTTATTTTCATGCCACTTTACATCTGACATAGATGAAACATCTATGCTTAAAATTATGTATTCTCTAGAGTTTACACTTAGAGAATTTTGTCATTGATTTCTAGTGTTTTGGCAAATACAAAATCCTGCGTAAATTATAGTTATTTACAGTACTTTAGTTATTAGTATTTTTTTTATTATTTTTAAAATATTGAGAGATTTGCTATGATGTTTTTCTTGAAAGGAAAATCTTATTAAGTCAAAATCTTTCATCCTCTATACTACGTGAATGTCCTCTGGAAAAGGTTAAATTTGTTGAACTAAAAAAAAAAATCAATACCTTTTTATGTTCTTTTTTATTTAGTAATAGATCTCTGATCTCTGTCAACATAATATTTGTAATTGGACTTTCAAAAGAAAGCAAAGATTACAAAAGATTACAAAGATACAAAATAAAGCAAAGATTCAAATATCTGAATGTTTTCTTTGTTTCTTGGTGATAAATTCTGCCTTGCTTGTTAAGTGTATGTACTTCAAGAAAGAATGCCTATTTGCTAAAGAAACCCAACATTTCTAAAACTGGACTTCACTCTTCCTATTGAAGAAGATTACAAAAATTAGACATCCAGTCTTTGAAAACACAGTTAATGAATTACTTAACCTCTCTTTCAGAGAGAGATGTTTCCTTAGTTTGTTCCAGAGATCTAATTATATGCTAAAATTTAAAGCCAGTATAAGGAAAGAGACTGCACAAACTTCTGTGGCTGCTCATGCTTAGCTCTAGAATTGGGAAGATAAAGACAAATCCTGTTCGCACTCATTCATAAAAGAAGTGAATAAAGAAGACTTAGTTTTAATCTCCATATTTTTATACTGAATGAAAAACTTGGATTTTTATATTTTTTTATTGTCTTTTGAAAAACAGAATTGTTTTTATTTTCACTTTTTTTTGTATATTCTAGTAATGCACAAACATGGTAGCCATTGAAAAAATGTATTGAAAAATGATGCTGTCATTATTTCTATTTAGAAACATTTTACAAAATTTCACTCAAATTTAGCAGTTTTTCTGTTGCTTTTGTGTATGGGTGAACATGTATGTGCGCATTTATACACACTTTTTATAGGTAGAACTTCACATTATATGAATGAATGGCTATACAGAAGTTTAATTCTTTTTAAGATGCTAATATCTAACAATTTTCAGTTAGTTCTGACTGTTTAATTTTCAGTATTAAGAGGACAACTTGGGTTGGACTGCATTTTACCGTGAAACAGTCTGTTTTGTAATTTGCTTGCTCATTTTCTTCCCTAAGTAGAAATTCCCACCCTTTCATACATCTCAGACCATTTCTGGACCTTCTCCAAGAACTATAATCAATCTATACAATCCAATTCTTTAATGAAAATGAAATAAAAGCATAACATGCTGTCGGGAGTCATATAGGTCATTATCAATACCAATGCTAACACTAAACTCTCAACCAATACATTTTATTGATAGAAGTCTAAGTTGCTATCATGATTATACATCTTCAGATGAAAATGATGCAACTCAACATTTATGTGTTCTTAGAAGCATCAACGACTCCATAGAGATTAAGAATCACTAGACTCTTGGCAACCCTAAAGAGGCTCCATTCCATTCCATTCCATTCCATTCCATTCCATTCCATTCCATTCCATTCCATTCCATTCCATTCCATTCCAAAGGTCCAAACTGTGGTATCTTTATCATCCTGAAGTTTTTTTTTCTAAACAGAAAAGTACTACCTTATTATTAGGTATCTAAACATGACGTCTACTCTGTACTTCTAAGAGCAGCAAACAGTGTAGAAGGAACAGTTAAGGAAGTATTTCCTTACTCTTGAGTCTATCTTATTCTGTCCTACTTCTCAACTTCCAGCAGATGCTATCTAAATTTAAGGAGCCTGATATCAGCTTACTTTTATTCTTCATACCATTCAGAAACTCCAGATGGAGTGTTTTGTTTGTTTGTTTATTTGTTGTTGTTGTTGTTGTTGTTTTTCCTACAAATGACTTCTACTTTAAATGTCATTGCACCTTGACACATGTCCCCATTTTAAGAGATAACTCTCATAAAAATGGTTAATTTCTTCAGTTTGCCAGAAAATTTTTGCTCTGTTCAGACCTACAGGTTTCGTGTCTCTTTGCACTTATCAATTAACAAAAGCAATATATCTTGACAGGCTGAGCCAATTCAGGGATTCTAAATACTGTAAAATAATATTGTCATCTTGAAGGACTTTTATTGTCCTTATTGTCAGAATGGACCTATTTAGTTTTGCTGTAGTGACAGAACAAATCTCTGGGTTGAGCCTGCAAAGAAACATAGGGGGAAGAAGTGCTTGTAGCCAAAACAGGCTTCTGACACTTGCAAAATAAAGATATATAAATAATATTGGCTCTTAATTCCAAACAGAAGCATACTAAAATTGTGTAATTAACAAAAGTGCAGCCAAACACATTGTATGAGCATTTTACTTTAGCGTGTGAGCAATGTGACCATTGAAGGAGAAAATCTGTGTGTAGTTGCACATAGGAAGCAACAACAGGATAAAAAGTTGCTGGACAGAGTGAAATATAGACACAAGACGTCACAAACAGACATGGTAACTTGCCTAATGCACAGGAAGGGTGATTGGCAGAACCAAAAAGCAATACTAAAATCAGAAAACAACTTTTTTTTTTTTTTTTTTTTTTTTCTGGGAGGGGTGGGGTAGTGTCATCAGACTTTGATAAAGAAAATTGGAGAAAAAAGAAGGCAAGCCCATCTCAGTTTTGACTTGTCTTTTCAAAGAGCTCTCAAGACTGGTCACCTGGACCTTGGCAGCTAGGCCTATGCAGGACTTTAGCTGTCAGAGCTAACTACTCTGCTTTAGCTCCATGGCATTGTATACTTATATACAATATATATAATTATATAAATATAATTCTCCATATGGTCATGCCCTGGTTTTGATGAGATAGAGTTAATTTTCTTACTAGTAGCTGGTATGGTGCTGTGTTTGGATTTAGGATGATAATAATGCTGGTAAGAGCATGATATTTGAGTTGTTGCTGAGCAGTGCTTACACTAAGTCAAGGACTTTTCGGCTTCTCATACTGTCCTGACAGCAAGGAGGCTGCAGGTGCTCAAGGTGCTGGGAGGGGACTGAACCAGGACAGCTGACCCAAACTAGCCAAAAGGATATCCCGTACCACGTGATGTCATGTTGAACAATAAAACTGAGAGAAATTGGACAGGGAGACCACAGCTACTCAGAGGCTGGCTGGGCATCAGTTGGTGGGTGGTGAGCAATCGTGTTGTGCATCATTTATTTTGTATATTATTTCTTAATAGTTGTTGTTATTGTTTATTATTATTATTATTGTCCCTTCATTTTCTGTCCTATTAAACTGTCTTTATCTCAACCCATGAGTTTCTTTCTTGATTTGCTCCCACATCTCACTGGCAGGGAGTGAGCATAAGGTTGTGTGGTGCTCAGTTTCTTGCCTGATTAAACTGCAACAGGTCACTAAAAACTAGCAGTTTTGTGTATTTATTCATAGTGATTAATAGTGTGTAAGAATTAACTAGTAACTTCAAGTTGCTGTTAATGAAAGAATTTAATAAGCTTCATTTTTGAGTTTAAAACCCACCTGATTTGTCAGTTTTCTAGATGCTTCCATCAAAGCAATCTCTATCTAAACCTGTCTATAAAAGTAAGATGAGTTAAGACAGGCAGAGCGTTCAGGGCATAGTGGGCTTTGGGGGATCTCTCTCTTCACAATCAAAATTATGAACTTAAGTCAGGAAAACCTTTACTCCTAGCCTATCCCCTTCCTGAGAATTTGCTTACTTCTTCTTAGTATGTGTGTCCTGCCTGAGCATTCTTCTGGGACACACAGCCCATCCAACCAAGTCAAGGTAGTTATTCCTCCTATCACCCATGTGCTGTCTATCACGTCCATTATTTTCCCTCACTGCACCTCTCAGCTTCTGCTGTATGGAGAAGAAACTATCTATTAATGATGAGCTTCTCCTGCCACAGATGGAAGGGTGATATACAACAAGGCTGGGCTGGAGGATCTGCCAGTCATCTGTAATGTCAGCCTTAAAGAAATGGCCCTGCAATTCCTGTGATTGTCAAACAGGCTGCTGACCATCCTATCTTTAGAAAACAATCTTTGTCATCTGCATTGTGCTACAATATTTGTTGGAAATACATAGCAATGCTGAAGTAACTCAGTATCACTGCATTTTTATATCCTGACCTGTTTTTTATCTAACTGAACAGACTGTGAGGAATTTCTGTAGATGACATGAGAAACTCCTGAACGTAACAAATAATACAGTGGGATCTGAAAAAAATTATAGAGAACACCTTGAGGGGTGGCTGGATTTCACAGGTGATTAAGCACTAATACAACTTGGGGACTGATATCCCAGCCCTGCCTCCCCTCCTCCCAGTTCTCAGAGACGTATCTGATGCCTGGGCTGGGTCTGCCCCAGCCTAACCTTTCCCTGGCTGGGGTAGTGGGATGGGTCCTGGCTGCCAGGCTCTGCCCTGCTGCACTGAGGGAGACACTGCCTCAGGGAATTATTATATCAAATAATTAACTTCATCAGGATCATTTTTTGAAGGTGTCAAATTGAGAAAGACTTCAGTGAATGAAAAAAGAGTTGGGTTAGAAGTATTGAATTAAAGTTAGAAGTATTTCCATACTCAAACAGTTCTAATTGATATGGAGCATGCATCATTAAAGATTAACTTTTTATAGTTACTTTTTTATGAACTTTTCTCCCTTAATTTTATGTAATAAATTATAAACTTATGCAGATAATTTGATGTAATTCCTTGTAAAATCTCAAAATATATATAAAAATCACAGTCAGTAGCATGTGAGATGTAAGAGCCTTCCTAAAGTGGATCATAATGTGTCTTTTATAATCACAGATTTTTTTTCCCCCACAAAGGTAAACTATACTCTCTAAGCTTTTATTGCTGCATGCTTCTTCTGAGAACAGTTATAAAGAATTCAGATAGTAGATCTGTTCTGATTCCAGAAAGAAATAACATGAATATAGAAAGTTCCCAATAGCAACCTTTTTTTTTTATTGTACGATTGTCATGAACCTGCAGCATTTAAAATGCCACTCACAAATAAATAAAGGGGTACAACAGGATTCTTCATAGAACCACTACGGTTTTTTATCTCTTTGCTTATGCATATAATGAAAAAAAAAAAAAAAAGTTTTGTTTATTTGCATTTTCCATTCTTAACATTTTTCTTTATTCTTTTGAGAATATGACTGGTACTTTTCTAAGAATAAAAGGTTACTGGTTGAACTGAGGTTTGATTTTGCAATATATGTGCCTTTGAATCTTCCAACTGGCGATATATTTTGTATTCTCTAGACACAGCTGTGAGGCACTCACGGGAAAAGTAACATAATGCTCTATCCCTCTAAAAAAGAAATTTGTTGGCATTCAAATTTGTCTGTGTGGCTCAGCAGCAGAAAATGCAAACCTTTCGTCATCAGGTTTCTGTCAGAGAAGATAATAGCAATGCTTGGTTAATGGTTCAAGGAAATGAAAGGAACCCATACAAGCACTCTGATTTCATTTACTCTATTATAATACTTTATAGCATACAGTTTCATTTTTGGGACCATTCATCGTTAGGTAATACATCATAATTCATCATAATTCATACTGTTTTTGTTGGTAGTGACTTGGTCATCTGGCATCTGTTTAAAAAAGTAATTATTTCTGAAAATTCAGGGATATTTGTAAAATGTATTCTACTACACAAAAAAAAAAAGTGAAGAAAATGTTACTCACAACTATGGTATTTCAAGACGAAGTTCTGCCTTAAGTTATATTGTAATTACTCTGGATATATTCTAAAATAATTGACAGGTGTAATTGGTTCTTTTCACCCTTTACATTGTAAAATTTGGATTCTACGAATTTCATGTATTGGTTAAAGCAAACAGTTAACCCAAGAGCTGGGAAAAAAAAAAAAAAAAGGTCTATGAAAAAATAAATGTCTCTAAAATTCTCATAAGAGATTAAGTAGCATTGTGATTCATTGCAACTTACTGTTAAATAGTAGTTGTTCAAAAAGTACAATGTTTAAAAATGACAGTTTTTAGCCAGTTTCTCTTTTGTGCATATACTATGGTATGTTTTTGAATTCTTTTAGAATGGTGTATTCAGTTCAGCAGTAGTTTTATTTTTATTCTTGCTTAGTTCTGTTCATAGGGGAAAGATATGTATGCATAGGTAAAATATATGTATAAACATGTATGTGCATGTATGTTTCCTTATGGAACAGATTGGTGAGTTTAGATTTAAATTAACACTAAATTCAAATCACAGTGCGGGGTGATGACTTTATATTGTATATCACAAAAAATTTGTTATGGATTTACTTGTTTTATTAAATGAGAGAATAAGATGAGTTCACCTTTTGAGTCCTGTACCATGGGTATCATCAGCATTGTTCAGAGAAAATTCCCCTCTGGTTTGTCATCTTTAATTTTTTGAAAGCCTACATTCTCAATCCAGCTTTCAGAAAGGATATTAGGTCTTCTATTTATTTATTTGTTTATTTATTTATTTTATGCTAGCAAAAGGCATCAAGAGAATAGAGCTTCAATTTGGCAGAATTTCAAAAGTTTCAGGCTTTAAAAATGTTGGGATTAATAGGCCAACAATCAAACAGGTTTTACAGTCCAATGAGAAAACAAGTGCAGAAATGGATAATCAGCATGGGGTAGAAGAAAAGATCTGTTGCTGATTTGAAGCATGTGTAATAATTGCATAGAAATAGAATTGGAATAAATTCTACATGTTTTGGAGACCCCCAAATGAGACTTGGTGAATATTTCATATCAATTTATTTCTTACAATTGCATGGCCAAATTCCCACTAGTATGATTACTGCCATGCCTCAAAACCAATATTGTCTGAGATGTCTCTTACTTATCTTAGTCTGGTCAGGAAGATAGACTGGAAACTCATGTATAATAGCTCTACCTTGGTTAACAAAATGAATTTGAACAAGGAACAAGGAATCTCTAGGAGTAAAAGCATTCTCCTTGGAAATAGAAGGGAAAAAAAAAAAAACTCTTCAGCTGAATGTGTTTGAACCCAAAACTCTGTTAGATTATTAGAGAAAGGGAATTTTATATTATATAATATTAAAACTGTACCTATCAATGAATTCAATTGAGTTTCTAATAGAAAAATACTGGAGTAAGACATATACAGTGTACGTGCTGAAGGTTAAATTTCTCTATATAAAGTTGATATTGAGACTATATTAACTGTTTATCAGTCCCTCTTTGGGCTTAGAAACTCTGAATGATCTGTAGAAACTGGCAGACCATCCAGGAAACTTCTCACTGGGATTTTCTAACAAAAATAATTATATTGGACCTAAATTACAAATAAGCAACAATGAGAATAGAGAGTTTGAAAGTACAGTATTTCCTTGAAATTGCCCTTGTGTTCTGAAAAAAAATAAAAAGAAATGTTAATTCTGGAGACACACCCAGTATTTCTTTGATGAAAGAACCACTTATGTTGGTACTCTCATTTTTTGATATTAATTTTTGAAGTGAGCTTGTATTTTCCTTTGACTAAATCACTTCTATCACCAGTATCACCACGACTTTGTTCATACTGAAATACTTTGAAGATGTAAAACAAGGGTTAATAGCATTATTGTTTTCATTATTTTCTATTTTTATGCAATATAGACATTTGCTTTTATAAGTAGGAATTAATTATTTCTGTACAGCAATATTGTGAAATAGTATTTTATTAAGATTATGTACACACTTGTTTTAAGCAATCATAGATTAACAATGCTAGGAATTATGTTAACTTTCTGAAGTGACACTATTTTTTGTTCCTGATGTCAGTTAGAAATATTTATACAGTAAGAAACGCTGCCCCGGGCATTTCCTTGGGATTAATGAACTAATTGCCATTTGGGATAGTTAGTTGCTTGAGGCAAAGCTGCTCATTAATTCCTTAGGAAATATGCAAGGTTGTGGGTGTTATACAATTGGGGGATTTTTTTAATTCATCCACAACTCTTGCAACTTTGCCTAGGAGCAGCTTCATTTTTCCACTGTGCCAAAAGTATATTAAGTTTAAATGGGTAGTACTCCTATATTGGGTACTCATACAATATTTATAGCTAGCACGGCAGTATGAGGATTTTTTATTTTAATTCTTAATATTCTGTCAGGAATTCTAATGCTAATAGATAATGTTCCTGGTCCTTCCCTGTGAGTCCTTCCCACAGCATTTACAACATATTAAATGCTACCAACATAAAATCATTATTCTGAATCCTATGAGCAACATACCAAGCCTAAATAGAGGGGATTCCAGGAAAAACAAACAAACAAACAAAAACATATGTATCATGTGAGAAGATGTCAAGGGATTAACAATTCCATCAGTTATTTTAAGAAAATTAGAGGCCAGTTGCTGAAATTAAGTCCAAAATATTTGTGACAGAATATTGTTAGTGTAGCAGAATTGTATCACTCAGATATTCGGAAACATAGGTAACACAGGAAACAGTACTCAGCAGGAGCTATCTAAAAATTATTCATAATTTAAATCTCTATCCTGCAGAATTCTTCTGTTTTAGGAAAGACAAAATAATAATAATTTATTATTATTATTATTGTTGTTATTATTATTATTTATTATTATAATAAAAATCACTTTGAATGAGATCAGCTTTATTTGCCTTCCAAATGAAACTACAGAGTAAATTGAAAGTAATCATACTTTTATTACTAATTATATATCACAATAGGTATGTTAGACACGTGTTTTTCTTGTAAGCACAACATCAATCAAATAATATTTATATAATATTAATAGGTTAAATTAATATCATTTTCTTATGATGCAAACTTCTTGTCAACCAGTTTAAGTGGCTCCTTTTCAGCACTATGACAGTGGGGGGAAAAAATACCAGTCTCTTGGTCAATCTTATCTTTCAGTGTTCATGTTTCAGTGTTTGTTCAATCTGTCTATTTTGTTTGGGGTTCCATTACACCTTTCTGTAAATTATACACAATTCTAGTGAAGCTATACCGAGATAGTCTTCCCAGAGAACATATGAACATAGGAAATTTCGGAAGATAAAAGAGAAATTGTTCTCATGCACATCAGATTCAATCTGATAAAATTATTCGGGTAATAAGATACTAAATACCTCATTACCATATTCTGTTTCATAGTTTTGTTTTGAAGTTATTTTGAGGGGTGGTGAAAAAGGGCCAAAAGAAATTCCTTTCATATTGTGAAGTCTTTTGGTACAGGTGAATTGAAGACAGAGAAAAAACGCCAGTGTAATCACCATGATTTTAAGAAGATACCAAATATAATGAAGAAGAAGAAGAAGAAGAAAGAAGAAGAAGAAGAAGAAAGAAGAAGAAGAAGAAGAAAGAAGAAGAAGAAGAAAGAAAAAGAAGAAGAAGAAAGAAGAAGAAGAAAGAAGAAGAAGAAGAAGAAGAAGAAGAAGAAGAAGAAGAAGAAAGAAGAAAAGAAGAAGAAGAAAAGAAGAAGAAAAGAAGAAGAAAAGAAGAAGAAGAAGAAGAAGAAGAAAGAAGAAGAAGAAGAAGAAGAAGAAGAAGAAGAAGAAGAAGAAGAAAGAAGAAGAAGAAGAGGAAGAAGAGGAAGAAGAGGAAGAAGAGGAAGAAGAGGAAGAAGTTTGTAGTAAAGTACATTCAGGTTTATTTCATTTTTTTTCTTCATTTCGTAACTATAATCATTGGACTGTTACAGGAGCATATGCTAACCTTTACAGGTGCTTTGCCAATTTTTCATCTTAAACATAAATTATGGAATAAAGTTTTGATACAGTTTAACCAGTAATGATGCTATCCCTGAAAAATCAATAAAAATTCCATGTTTATGATTTAATAAAGAAAACATCTGTAGACGAATGATATATGGCATGATTTGAAAACCAGATCATATGTCTCTGACCAGTTGATGAACAACTAATGTCTCTACTGCAAGTCCCCTCACTTCTAAAAACCTGCCAAAAGCCTGATACCAAAGATGGTCTGATGGTGTTAAGATGTTTCAACTCAGTACAATGGTGATGTTGAAAAAACGTTTCCTAATTCCTACTTCTGGAATTATCTTACCTATCCCCAGATATTCATTGGTATACTTAAAAATCATATCTGGAAATACTCTTAAGAAAAAATTAGAAATTGTGTGAAAGTGACTAATTTTTGTAAATTTGTGAGAGAAATAGAAACCTAATTTCACAGGGTCCTCTTTATTTACATCTCTAAAAGGCAAGATTTAGTAGAACAATAATTTATCAAGAATGCTGATACAGTAACGTTAGCAAATGTTCCCTTTATTTATCTGGAATATTTTTATATTGTATAACTTAGGTTAATGAGCCATCTGAGAGTTTACTTCAAACCATGTCAAAAAGAAAACTAATCACTAGTGACATCTGGGTGTTCAGAAAGTTTTAGCAGAAAACAGTTTATTTGCTATGAGATACATTCTGTAGAGTTTAAGAAAGGATGAAACAAAACGTGTGTGTGTGTGTGTGTGTGATTATATAGGAAGTACTCTAAACCCCATCAGAAAATAAGTGAAAACATTAGCTTTTCTGAATATTTCACCGATCCATCCTGTAGAATTAAAGACAGAAACTCTCTGTAAAGCTTATATTATGTGAGTCAGTCATGCCAATTGACCAGATAAGCCAAAAAGGATTACCCACTCAATGAGCTGGTACTGTATGTTCAGAACCTAGTAACACTGTTAGAACTGGTTAAATGCTCAGAAGATGAGAGTGGGAAATGGACCCTTACTACTTCTCTCTCACATTTAATTAAATTAAATCCTGCATTTACCACTCATTTACTTGATGAGCACCTGTTCCCCATTTTTCTAGAAAAGAAATGAAAAGCTACTGCATTTTGCTTGCTTTTGTCATAATTATGTTAACTGTATCCGTTTGACCTTGGACTGGTATTACTTAGCATATGATTGATTTAATTAAGCATTGCCTACACAGGGGAAAAAAAAAAAAAAAAAGGAAAAAAAAAAAGGGGGGGATAAATAAGTATACCATAAGCACAAAAATGTAATCTTTGGACAGACTGGTACAAGTCCAGCAGAGGACCACCAAAATGATCAAATGATTGGAGCACCTCTCCTACAAGGAGAGGCTGAGAGAGCTGAGACTGTTCAGCCTGGAGAAGAGGAGGCTCAGGGGAGATCTTGGTCTATAAATACCTGAAGGAAGGGTACAAAGAAGATGGATCCAGGCTATTTTCAGTGATGCCCAGAGCCAGGACAAGAGGCAATAAGCACTAACAGGAGCACAGGAGGTTCCAACTAAATGTCTGGAAGAACTTCTTTACTGTGCGGATGACGGAGCACTGGCACAGGTTACCCAGAGAGATTGTGGAGTCTCCCTCATTGGAGATCTTCAAAAGCTGCCTGAACATGGTCCTGGATAACCTGTTCTAGGTGTCGCTGTTGAGCAGGAATGTTGGAACAAAAGACCTACAGAGTTCCTTTCCAACCTTAACCATTCTTTGATTCTGTATAACATCAAACTATATCAACAGCGAACTTCTGGAATAAGAATATTGAGTTAGATAGAAGGGATTAAACCAAGAAGTGCTACCAGAAAGAAAATAACTGGAATGCAACCATGGTCATTAAAAATTACACCATGAATTGGAATTGTTAATAGTATGTACCACTCTTTTTCTGTTCTGTAATCCCATTTTTGAATTTTATCTCTTCAAGATCAATTTTATTTCTTTCATGATCAAGATCACGATGTGTTCTTTATTGACTGTCTTTTGATGGTATTAGTGGTATTTTTTTGAATTCCTGGAACTGTTCTGAAACTTCATCAAGCTTAATATCACTGTGTAACTGGCCTTTCTTGAACAAGTAAGGTACCTGCTGAGTACTAAATGGTTTTGAAATTCTGCTCCTATGCCTAGGCTTTCAGATTTTCTTTATTGTTGTTTGCTTGTTTTAAATCTGGACCATGTAACAAAGATATTGTAATGACTATCATGAGGCTCTTGTACAACACCCAATTTCCTGTTTAGGATAAAGTTTGGTCAAAAGACGTTTCCTGTAGAACCAGTCAATGTATTTGCTTAGAGTACATACAAATCTTCACTGTTATTACACATAGTGTGAACGGGAGATTGAAGATGGCAAAAGGCACATGGGAATCTAAGAAATGTTTACCTGAGAGTTTTTTCTGCTTCCCTTTTCTTCCCTACCTTTCACCTTCACGCAGAGCTCACACCATAAGGATTATCTTCTGAATACTCAAACTTCCTTAGTTCAGTGATCATGGCTTCTTTGAAACTTTTGCTGTTAGTTAATATAGACCACACATTTCAACCACATGTGCTGTTCATATTTGTTTTTCAAAAAAAAAAAAAAAAACTTGTATTCTAAAGAAATTAACGAATTTCTGATTGTGCTGTAGTGGTTTCAGTGAAAACTATAATTGGCAGCTATTTGAATTTCCTTCAAATTGTGGTAACTTTCAGCTTTCTGTTCTATTTGGCAAAGACAAAGTTATTTATGAGAAAATCATATAACAATTGACTATTCCAAACCGACTATTATCCTGATGATAACCTGAACTTATGATATACTTGAGGTCATCTTATTGGCCTGTTGTATTCAAAATAACATGCTCTTCATTTGTACAGAATGATTTAGTAGGTATAGAAGAAAAAATATATATTATCTCAAAGGAAAACAATCAGGCAAAGAGAAAATCTCTTAAAAGGTAACCTAAAGGAGGAAAAGAAAATGGAATAAAGGGAATATTTAACATACAGTCACAGAATGGTTTGGGTTGGGAAGGACCTTAAAGATCATCTAGTTCCAACCCCCATAAGATAAAAATAATGTTCAAAGTAGCTTTCCCAGTCTATACCCACCAGGCTAATGGTACAGCACCTACATCAGTACAATACTGATGTAGGCTCAACTGCAAAAGACAGGCATCTTTAATCCATGTGCATTTGTTTACACCAAATATAAATATTAATTAATACCTTGATTAAATATTGACATAAATAACATTAATATAAAATTAAATAATAATGTTAATGAATTAATATTAACACATTTATTTTCTGAGTACATTTTAAGAATTAATACTGGTTACAATTATCACACATTTCTATGTAGTTATATAGTAGTGTTCATACAGTTTTGTTATATATTTCAACAGATCGTCAGCTGTTATAATCTACCTGAACCTTGAAACATTTCTTGCACTTGACCATGCTGTCCTTGCACGCTAGATCTGGAACAGTAACTCTCTGAATGAGAAATATTTTTTTTTTTTTTTTGTCAAAATATTTCTACTTTTTCAGGCTATTTGCCTTCAAAAAACATTCATATATCAGTATGTGGAGAATGAAAACCAGAAGGTAAGAAATATTTCTGCACTTTACACAAGTTCTGCCACTAATCTAACAGCAGAATTTTGTCGTTTTGAGTCACTGCTTTCCAAACCATCCAGAGATGGTAAGTTTTAAACTTTTTATTAAATTTAAGTGAACTGAAAAATTCTGTGAAACACAATCAAAATGTTAATAAACCTGTGAAACATGATCAAAATAATAATAAATAAGGATTTAGGTTAAAAAAAATATTGTTTCAAAGTTTAATAACAAAAACAGTATTTCACAAATATAATTATCAGTGTTATCAGAATGCCTTAGTGACATAGACATATTCATTATAGATTTTCTTGTTTATATGGTGGATACAAAAATCAGTGTGCTACGATTTTTTGTCCTGAATTGTTCAGGATGAAGTATTTTTGCTCCCGGTGTCTTAGATCTCCTGAATGTTTCAAACCTTTCTTCACGTGTCAGTATACCACATCGGCCATAGCTAACTTCTTAATCATATGGAAGGAAAAAAAAAAACGAAAGGAGTTAAGACAATTTATTCTAACTTATGATCATTTCTGATAGGAAATCATCCTAAAATGATTACTTTCAGATTTCTTTAGGCAATACCTGTTACCATCTTCATCTGCTAGTAATACCCGTCAAGGAAAAGGAAGAAATAGTTTCAAACAGAAAGCAATGGAACTATGTGTGGTTAATTCACTTTAAATGACCTATGATCACTTGCAGAAGTAATAAAAAATGCTGGAAAAGAAAAGTAGTGGAGAATAATTTAGTCTTAAATCTGACAGACAAGTAAAAATCTTCCTGGAGTATATATTTCTATATATTTACATCTCCCTACATGCTTGACTTCCTGCTCAAACTTTCATTAAAACTATAATGTATGTTATTTAAAATAATAATAATTATTATTAAATATAATTTATTATTTTTTTCTAATTTTCTAATTGTCTTTTTAAAAAAAAATCTGATATAAAGATAGAATTTAGGCAGCTGTCTGTCTAAATCTATACTCCAATGAAAATTTAGTCTGAAGAACAAGCTGCTCAAAATGCATATGACACCTACAGACCTTGGAAACTAGAAATCTAAGAGGTCTATCTAATGGATTTGAAATTAGAGAATTCTGTAAAATAAGTCTGACATCTTTCTTTGGGATTCAAATTAAAGGTAGATGACTACACCATCATTAGATGAACTATGTTCAATCTAAATTTTCTGGTATACTGTAAACATTTTATAGCTGTTGCCCAGATAGTTTACTGACGAAGTAAACAATGGACTTGCATTCAAAGTGCTTTTCTCAGACAGACTTCCTCACCACTTTTTGCGAGCTGTAGGCATTTCTTTCAAATAGTTGAACTGATACAGCTTTTTCATTTCAGTTTTGCTTTGGGTTAATTCTTAATGAAGCTGGTCTGGCTGAGTTCTATTTCATATCAATAACTTTTGGTTTTTTTAATTGCTTTGATAAGCCTCTTGGAGGGGTCTTGCCCCATCAAAAGGTGGGGACACCAGTGCTGGAGAACAGGAACACTTTGTTTATCAGAACAACATCTTAACCTCTCTCTAGATTGCCAAATCAAAAAAAAAAAAAAAAAAAAAAAAAAAAAAAAAAAAAAAGCTGTATTGCTTTATTGCAGAGCTACATGTCTATCAGTACCATAGTAAAGATCAACAAAATCAGTGTAGAAAGAGGTCAAGGGCACAAGGGCATAGATGTCTTTTCTCACTCTGTGCCTTCTACAATACAGGAATATAGTAATACATGCACAGAGTGATGTTCTCCACTATGAGAGCTAGGACACGCCTTGGATTGATAGGGCCCTTATAGAATGTTCTGGCAGGAACAAATGTATCTGTCCACTACAGAAGAATAACAACTCAGTTGGAATATTTTACCTAAAGATCTTCTTAGGAAAAACAAAAAATAAAAATAAAAACATAATACCAGGTTGAGGTAAAGAAAGAGCAGGCTCACACTGCATATGATGGCAAATCTGACAGTGAAACAGAGAGAATGATATTCAGACGAAAAGGCAGGTGTAACATGACGCTGCTCTGCAGGCTTTAGTAAACACAGAGACTTCATGCTGATTCAGATCCTGCCAGGAGATGTCAGTTTTTAGTTGAATCAGTAACTGGACATGTGTGTATGTTACATTATGCTGATTTCTGATTTTGGTTCAGCAAGGAGTTCAAATAGCTTTTACCCTTCTTTTTGATTCAAGAAAAACTGAGTTATTCAAGCAGATTTACAGTTGATGCACAGATTACTTCAAATGTCTTTCCTTCTAACAATATTTCTTTTAACCTCTCACCTGTAAAAAGACACTAAAATCTAGATTAATGTGTGAATACTGCCAGAACTGTTTAAAAGTTCAGAAAAGCTGCTTTCATTTTTTAATCTTTTTTTAACATCTCACTTCTACACTTTTCTTTTGCTAAAATAGCATTTTTACCATATAAGAAAGGCTGCTGATTCAGGTAACCCAAATGTGCACCCCTTAGAACAATAGACAGTTGTGCCCAAACAACTTCAGGCATTTCAAGAAAAAAGAAATATATATATATATATATATAGTTTCTCAGGGCTAAAATGGCTAATTTTCTTGCAATTTATAGTAAGTATAGTTAAAAAATTCAATATTCTATATCATCCCATGAATGATTAAAATCCTTTAATGGAAAATTCAAAGAATATTTCACATTGGTCTTCCAGGCATGCTACTATTTATTTTTAACAGTGAATATGGTGTAGTAAATATCTTCAGCTGCTACATACTATGACTATAGCACTAATTACCATCTTGTATTGTAAGATTTTAGTGTATTCACTACAGCAATTTTACTATGTTAACATTCATTGCTTTTGAATGTTGAACTTTTTTATACTGTACTTTGTGAATTAACTTAAGATGCTTTCATTATTGCAGAGATTCTGTTTTCTAGAAGTTCAGCATTAAAAATATATATATATAAATATGAAGTTTACTTTTAATAGTAGTTCATATTTTAATATTATCATTTCCTTTCAATGCTGATATTTCTATCCTAATTAAAATAATTAAATACACTGCAATATATACCCAGAGTTAAATTTAAAGATAGATTTCCTTTACAAACCTTAAAACCTTTCAATAGCCTCAGAAAATTTCATATGAAAAAACAAAAAAATTACAATGTCCACTACAACAAGAAAAAGGATGTTCTCACGCATATAAAATACACTTAGATTTTAAAAACACTATTTTTAAAAATACTGAAATTTTTTCTCTTCCCCATACTTGGATACCATTTGTGTTGGACAAGCAGTACCCAGAACAAGAAAATTTGCCTGGATAACATCACTAATTACAAGACTACTGACTACAGAATTTGAAATGGAGCCATATATTTCCAAATGGACTGTGAGATTTACAGGAGATAATAAAATTATCGTTTACTGATTAAAAGAATGTTTCATTTAACTAGTAAATAAAACAGCAATTAACCCCCTTGGCAAATACATGCAGATAATTAACAACCACCCAAACAAATCAAAGCTAGGCATCCAGGCCAAGTCTAAAGGAAGGGTTCGAGATGTTTTTCTGGTAACACAGATGTTTCTTTCTAATGTTTTTTTGTTTGTATGTTTGTTTGTTTGTTTTTTCCTGAAGAGGTTTGATTGTGCATGTTCCCACTCTCAGCACATTTGGTGGCAAATTGTTCCTTTGATTATGTTAGGAGCAGTTTAGAATTCTATGGAACTTAGAAATCAGTGGAGAGTTAAATTTTTTCCTTTGCATGTTTGCAAAAGGATGTTATATCCCTTTTATAAAAGCCCAAACATTCACAATTTTAAAATCCAAAATTATTATGATTATCTGATCTCAACTGTACCCTAACACAAGTCATACTTCAGTAATATCTGTACATGTCTTCAAAGTATACTAGGTGATGAATTTCTGAGAAACAAAATATTGATTTAAATTTTTCTTGTACGAAAGGTGTAATGTCTTCATTTGTAGACTTGTTTGTTAATACATCTGCCATGAATATCAGGAACTTGGACACAGTGTCCCATATCATATGCAGCAAAGAAAACTTCTGGGATGAGGCATTTGAAACTTATGTGCAACTATTAGTTAAAAAAATAATTTACACCTAATTCTTGCATTTTACTTATGCAAGAATACATTTTACTTATTCAGATACAGTTCAATAAGTATATGTACATATAAAATTAGAAATCTATTGGCTTCTAAGAGACAATCTTTCTTATTCAATTCAAGCAGTTTAGTGGTGACTTTGAACCAAGATCATTCAAGTATGTAAGTGACCTCAGTCTTTTGTGTTAAGTGAGGTGAATGGCACAGCTGTCTCCTCTGTCAGTGATCAGGCACCAGGCTCAGCCAGACAAGCAGACTGAGCAGTCATTTTACTCACAACTGTGCCTTTTCTACCTATCCCCCATTTTTGTTCTTCCTGTTCTCTCCCCTGTATTTTTCCCTGTAGTTTGATAGTTCATCAACTAGTGTGACTGGAAAATTTTGCTTATCCCTTTCTTTACTTCTTATCCCAATGCAGGGATCCTCACTCAGACAACCTTGCTTGAATCAACTTTCCCACATTCCTTCTCTTTTCCTATCAGTTTGTATAACTAATGACTTTTCTGGTCATTTTCTTCCACGTTAGAAGTCCTCAATCAGATAACCCTGCTGGAATAAACATTCCTACATTCTTGCATGATATTATAAATCAGTGTGACTGACCAGACTTGGTTCCCATCACTGCCTCCCTTTATTGTTATCTCTTGTTGCCTTGGAAGAAGAGATCGCTCTTCCAGAGATTTGCACATTTGTGTAAGGATGAATACAATGATTTTAATTCATGAAACATTTTAAAATGTTTGAAGATAGAAGACTTTATACACATAAAAATATTATTTTCCTTGTTACTAGATGTCTGGGAGTTTTTAAAACGATGAGACACCACCTAAATATGTCAGTAAGCTTTAGACAGGAATTCTCCAACTACTATTTTACTAATTACTTAGGGTGGCTCTACCTTAATCACCTTTCAATTTCTCTCATGAGTAATGTTGATGATACAAGTTAGGCCAGGTGCTGTCAATTAAAGATCAGGTCTAAACAAATGCAAAACGGAATCTGAAAGCAGTGAGACACAGTCGTGTAGTGACTTTGGCAAAAGGCCTAGTTTTTGTGTTGTCTGCAGACTTTAGAAACAATGCAGTGCTTAAAAGGAAAAAATATGTGTTGGCAACAGTACTTGATACATGTTTCCAGGGGATGATTGAAATTATATTCCCTCCCTAACACACCAAGAACATTGGAATAATGCTTTCATAAATAAAATGCTGCAGGCCAAGTTACTCTCCCTCTTACTTCTCAAATCTCAGAAAGTTAAGTACATGTCATGAAGCAGATTGCAAGTAGTTTAGAATATACAAAAATACAAAGACTGGTATAACAGTAACAACTACATTGGCACCATTTCCAGAGGCAATAGAAGCAAAAACATTACATTCTTATATCAACTACAAATTTAATTTATATATTAAATAAATACCCAAGTTGTTAATAGTTGGTGAAAGATGCTTCTATCAGGAAACACTGGTTCTAATATTCCTAATAATCCTAATATTTGTGGTCATAATAATCTTTGCTTTTGAAAGTATGTGATTATAGCAGTACAAATACAATTCCCATTTTACCTAAAACACTGGAATAAAATACATTTTAGTTAGTTCAACAGGTACTTTGCCAGGTTCATGTTTGTTTACAGTAATATTGTAAAAGTAGCAACAAAAACCCTGTGAGTACAGCACAAATATGCAAATGGATTAGAGAAACTGAAAGACATTCAGAAAAGAACTGATTTGATTGAAATTTGACCGAAAGGAAATGAAGAGAGGTTAATTTGTTTAAATATATTTATCCATACTAAAGGTGGTGTGATAAATGTCTGCATGTATTTAAACACTGGAAAAAAAAAAAAAGAAAAAAAAAAAGAAAGAAAGGAAAAAAAAGTGTTTATGACTACAAAGTAGATTGCATTTAAGGAAACTGAGAATAGAAATAGGCCTACTACTATGTCTGAGCAGTGGGTGGACCTGTCCTTGCTAGGACCTCCAGGCCTATACAAAGATCAAGAATATAACTGAAATGTAATTATTTTTTTAATTTTAACGTACTGTAAGAATATTTTTAGTAAAGAACAGTAACTATTTCATTTTGTTTTGTGATAGTAGAAATTAGAGAATCATAGAAACATCTAGGCTGGAAAGGATTTATGGATGTAATCTGTTCAAAATATCTGTTGAAAACATGGCCCTAGACCATATTATGCAGGGCCATTGTGGTGGTTTTACCCAGCTGGGTAGCTGAACTCCACTACAAAGAGTCTCTCACTCTCCCTCCTCAAAGGGAAAGGGGTAGAAAATACAATGCAAAGGGCTCAAGGGTTGAGATAAGGACAGGGAGATCACTCAATAATTATCATCACGGGCAAAACAGATTCAGCATAGGGAGATCAGAGAAATGCGTTACCTAGTACTAATAAGCTAGAGAAGTGAGAAACAAAGAATGAGCAAACTTTGAACAAACTGTTAAATTAGAGAAGGAATCAAGCAGGTGAAGCATGATTTACCATGTTTATTTTTTCCAGTCATTTTCTTGTCTTTCATGTACCTCCTAAGATCTTCCATAATTTTTTCCAGGGACTGCAATGAACTTTCTGCAAGTTTCTTTAAGAAGTGCTAAGTAGACAATTCAACAGGAAAACAAGTGTGTTTGTGAAAAGCCAAAGCTTCTTGAGCAGCAGGAATTAACAGCAGTGCTTAACATCTAAGACAAGAAGTAAGACCTTTTTTTTTTTTTCTAGGAAAACAGCAGAATTTCCAGGGTAGAATTTTACTTTCACAGGTAATTAAATATTAAGACAAAATTCTGTCTAAAACTGAATAACTGTAGCCACCTTCATTAGATGTTTTCAGCAGCCATGACTCAGTATGAATGCTGTGCATGTGTAACAGAAAATCTGCATACACTACACTGACATTGAGCAACTGATGAAAACTGACTAAATCATGTTAGACAGAAAAAATACCAGAAAGAAACTCTTGACATATCCTGAAAGCTTCTCCTTTGAGCAATAAGCATCTTCAGAGGCAAGACCCCTAGCTATTTGCCATTTTAGTGTTACTTATTTGTCTGCCTATGCATTATCTGACATTGCATTTAATGGATTACTAAAACAGTTCATGCTTTTATTCATGTACAGAAGTATGAATTTTATGTGGGAGTCCAATCTACCACAGTTTTTCACTCAGATTAACCACCTCTGTTGGATGCAATACAGTTGATGAACAAATTTTATTGGGAACACATTCATGAAGATTTATGTCAGGAAGAACCTATTGCATATTTAAGAGCAATAATAATTACCCCTCTACTGAAATATTTAGTAATTACTCTTGCTGCCAGTGGCTTCTTTACCAGAGTTAGGGTTCTCATAGTTACCATGAATGGAAGACTGGTCAAAGAAAATAAAGATCTAATCTTGTCTCCACTTTCCTCTTCTATTTCTTTTCCTTTTTAAACTGCTCAGATTTGCACTGATCCATTTAATATTTTTCTTTTTAATGGATAATTAATAATTAATGGTCTTGCAAAGTGAGGATCTTGATCAAAGTAGGTCTTTATATTATTTTCACTTTGTTTAAACCTTACAGATTCATAAAATTAAAAGATTGTGCTTTGAACTTTCTTGCATGTTATGTAATGATACATATACGAGCAAAACAAGATAAAGCAGGTGTAAAACTCAGATAAATATTTCATTTCTATATCTGATAAACATCAAGAAGAGTTGATATAAGCTGTATTTCACTCATAGATGAAAATACTGCCTTTTTACAGTGGCAATAAATTTAGCAGATCTTATGAGACAACAGTTTGCATCAGGTGAAAAAGGTCGTTCTAGCAGTCTGTTTCCACAGACAGTGGAAACAGGCCCATGTGCCCTGGGAAGAGTACAGAAATGCTTTCATATGTGCAGGGATGGAATCAAGAAAGCCAAGGCATGGACAGAATTAAACTTGACAAGGGATGCAAAGAATTACAAGAAGGGGTTCTACAGGTACATTGGCCACAAAAGAAAGACTAAGGAGAGCGTACCACCTCTGACAAACGAAAATGTAGAACTGGTAACAATAGATGTGGACAAGGCTGAGGTTCTTAATAACTTCTTTGCCTTGGTCTTCACTAGTGGTCAGGCTTCCCACGTCTCTTGAGTCCCCAAACCTCTAGGGAGGTTGGGGGAGCAGAGTTCCTCCCGCTGTAAGCAAAGAGCAAGTTCAGGACCTCCTGACGCAACTTAACAACTACAAGTCTACAGGGACTGAAGACATGCATCCCAGGGTCCTGAGGCAATTGGCTCGTTGTGGTTTAACCCGGTTGGCAGCTAAACACCACACAGCCGTTTGCTCACCCTCCCCCCTCCCTCTCTGGGATGGGGGAGAGAAACAGGAAAGTAAAGCCTGTGAGCTGAGATAAAGACAGTTATTAAGACAGGAAAATAATAATAACAATAATAATAATAATAGTACTGCTAATAATAATGTGTACAAAACAAGTGATGCACAATGCAATTGCTCACCACCCACTGACCGATGCTCAGCCTATCCCCGAGCAGCTGGGACCCCACCCCGGCTAGCCACCCCTATATATTGTTTAGCATGACGTCAGATGGTATGGAATACCCCTTTGGCCCGTTTGGGTCAGCTGTCCTGGGTCTGTCCCCTCCCAGCTCCTGCTGCACCCCTAGCCTGCCCGCTGGCAGGACAGAGAGAGAAGCTGAAAAGTCCTTGGCTTAGTTTAAGCACTGCTCTGCAACAAATAAAACATCATAATGTTATCAGCGCTCTTCTCATCCTAATCCAAAACATAGCAACCTAACAGCTACTAGAAGGAAAATTAACTCTGTCCTAACTGAAACCAGGACACTGGTGTAGTCACCAAGCCACTCTCCATCACATTTGAAAAATCATGACAGTCAAGTGAAGTCCTCGGTGACTGGAAAAAAGGAAATATCACTCCCACTTTTAAAAAAGGTGGAAAGGAAGACCCAGGGAGCTACTGACTGGTGAGCCTCACCTCTGTGCCTGCCAATATCATGGAGTGAATCCTCCTGGAGGCAATGTTAAGGCACTTGCAAGACAAAGAGGTGATCAGGGACAGCCAGCATGGCTTCACCAAGGTCAAATCACACCTGACCAATCTGGCGGCCTTCTATGGTGGAGTGACTGCATCAGTCAAAAAGGGAAGACCAAGTGATGTCATCTGCTTGGACTTCTGTAAGGCTTTTGATACGGTCCACATGCCATCCCAATCTCTAAATTGGAAATACATGGATTTGAAGGGTGGACTATTCAGTGGATAAGTAATTGGCTTGGTGGTCACATCCAGAGTGTAGTGGTCAATGGTTCTATGTCCAGGTGGAAACCGGTCATGAGTGGTGTCCCTCAGGCATCTGTCTTTGGACTGGTGCTTTTCAATATCTTCATCGATGACATAGATGATGGGATTGAGTGCACCCTCAGCAAGTTTGCCGATGACACTGAGATGAGTGGTGGAGTTGATATCAAAGAAGGAAGAGATGCCATTCAAAGGGACCTGGACAGGCTGGAGAAGTGGGCCCACAAGAACCGCATGAGGTTCAACAAGTACAAGGTGCTGCACCTGGGTCAGGTCAAGTCCCAGACAGGAGTACAGACTGGGAGAAGAATTCATTGAGAGCAGCCCTGTGGAGAAGGACTTGGGAGTTCTAGTGGACAAAAGGCTCAACATCAGACAGCAGTGTGTGCTTGCAGCCCAGAAGGTGAGCTGTGTCCTGGGCTGCATCAAAAGACATATGACCAGCAGGTCGAGGGAGGTGATTGTCCACCTCTACTCTGCCCTTGTGAGGTCCCACCTGGAGTACTGCATCCAGGTTTGGGGCCCCCAGCATAAGAAAGATGGACATGTTAGAGTGGGTCCAGAGGAGAGCCACAAAGATGATCAGAGGGCTGGAGCACCTCTGCTATGAAGAAAGGCTGAGAGAGCTGGGGACATTCGGCCTAAAGAAGAGAAGGTTTCGAGGAGACCTCATTGTAGCCTTTAAGGCGTCTTATGAAAAGGATGTAGACGAAGTGTTTAATCAGGTAGATAATGATAAGACAAGGGAGGGATAGTCTTAAAGTAAAGGAGGATAGATTTGAACTAGACATTAGGAGGAAGTTCTTCACTGTACGGGTAGTGAGGCACTGGATCAGGCTGTCCAGAGTAGTTGTGCATGCTCCATCCCTGGAGCTGTTTAAATCCAGGGCTGGATGGGGCCTTGGCCAACCTGATCTAGTGGGTGGCATCCCTGCCTATGTCAGGGGGGGTTGGACATAGATAATCTTTAGGGTCCCTTCCAAGCCAAGCCATTCTATGATTAAGAGAAACAAACACAGAATTTCTTAAACTGACAAAACTGCAAATTTGTGTCAGTTCTGGTGGAACTTCCAATCTGGGATTGTGGTGGGTCAAACTTGATCAACTACCATACACTCACCCAGCCACTCTCTCACTTCCCTTTCTCAGCAAAACAGATGGAGAGAATATCATGAAAAAAAAACAGTTGAGATAAAGACAAGATCATTTATCAATTACCATCACAGGCAAAACATACCTGACTTGGTGAAAATTAATTTAATTTTTTCCAATTAAAAATGTATTTGATAGTGAGAAACAAAGACAAAAAAAAAAAAAAAACACCTTCTCCACCCCTTCTTACAAGGCTCAACTTCACTCCTTCATTTTCAGTTCCTTCCTCCCTCCCTCTCATTTTCAGTTTCTCCCCCCTCACCAAACCCCCCAGTCCCCCCAAATGCACATGATGGGTAATAGGTGGATACCATCAGTCTATAACAGCTCTTCTCTGCTGCTCCTTCTTCCTCACACTTTTCCTTTGCTCCAGCATGGGTTCTTCCCATGGCCCACAGTTCCTGTCAGGAAAATGTGCTCCAGCATGTGCTCTCCACAGCCTGTAGTTCCTTCAAGGAATATCCACCTGCTCCATCATGGGGTCCTCCATGGATTGCAGCATGGATACCTGCTCTGGTTTAGTCCTGTCCATGGAATGAAGGAAAATATGCACTCTACCATGGTCTCTTCCACAGGATGCAGGGGAACTTCTGCTCCAGTAACTGGAATATCTCTTCCTTCCCCTTCTGACCTTTGTGTTCACAGGGTTGTTTCTCACACTTTTCTTCCTTAGTTGTCACTGCTGGGCAGCATTTTACCCTTTCTTAAATATATTTTGCCAGGGTCTTCAAGAACTGCTCCAATATGGGTCTGTACCTTGGGGTCCATCTGTCAGGAGCAAAATTCTCCAGCACAGATCCCCCACGGGCGGCAACTCCCCCCAGACCCCTTGCTCCTGCGCGGGCTCCTCTCCACGGGCTGCAGCTCTGGCCCCGGCTCTGCTCCTGCGGGGGCTTTCCATGGGCTGCAGCTTCCTCCAGGCCACATCCACCTGCTCCACTGGGGGCTCCTCCACGGGCTGCAGCATGGAGATCTGCTCCATGTGGGACCCATGGGCTGCAGGGGGGACAGCCTGCTCCACCAGGGACCTCTCCACAGGCCGCAGGGGAACTTCTGCTCTGTGCCTGGAGCACCTCCTGCCTTCCTTCTGAACTGACCTTGGTGTGTGCAAGACTGTTTCTCACTCCTCACTCTCTCAGCTGCTGTTGTACAGTAGTTTTCTTCCCTTTCTTAAATCTGCTCTCACAGAGGCACAACCAACATTGCTTATTGGCTCAGCTCTAGCCAGTAGTGGGTCCCTTTTGGAGCAGTCTGAAAGTGACCCTTATCTAACATTGGGCAGCTTCTTCTGGACTCTTCTCAGAGAGTACACCCTCACAACCTCCCTGCTACCAAGTTCTTGCCACATAAACCCAAGACAAGTATCTATACACTGAGTCTTATTCTTTAAACTAGTTTCAGAATCAGTGGCAAATATGTTACTTATAAAACTTTTATATAACTTATAAAACCAAGAAAATTGTAGAAGACTATGTAATATGTTGCTTTTTTCAATTATCACAAAATCCTTTGGTCTGTAATATGAAAAAAAGCAAAGAATGAACAACTTGAGAAATTAAAAGACAACATATGAGATAAGAAGAGAGAATGAAGAAAAAATCAATTTTCTGAATAACTGGCTGAAAAAAAGAAAATGTTAAAGACTCACTATGCAATTTTACACACTGTACTCTACCCTGCAGAGGACCTGATTTTTTGGAACACAACAGAAAATGAATTTGTTCTTGGATTTAGTTCAGAGAGAATCAGGAGAGCAATTTACTTCTGATGCAGTTCCAGTAAAAAGCTATTATTTTGATTGCCATAAAGTTAATGAGTTTAAATATATAACTTTTATTCCTGAGTCATAATTTAGATAAAAATGTTCATTCAGTATGACAAAGATGTCCAAAATAAAAGTAACAATTATATGAAGAGCTGCCTTCTAACTGTCTATTTATATGTGCCAAGTAAAGGATGTGCAGTAAGGCTCATAGAATCTGGTATCTCTTAAAATCAGAGTGGGTTTGGGATTCCAGCACTTTCTCGCAGTCATTCAAGCTCTATATCATTTCTTAATTACAACTGGTGCTATTTTAATATTTTTCCCAGTTATCTCCATCTCGTCTCTTTAAATCTTTTTCTGATATTGTTTCCTACTATTCAAGCAGTCAGAGATTGAGGTGACACCACTTTAAATCTTGAGGCAACTATCTCATTACCTAAGTCATGATTTGCAGAAAACATTGAGTCATGCAATCTCACTCTAAATCTACATGGGCTAGAAATAAGATCTTATTCCCACCTTTTTATATAGCTGAAAGCAGATAAAAATAGCACAAGAATCTCTTAACAAAATCATTATGGTATTTCTAGTTGTTTGCTATAATATACCAAAGACAATACTTGATAAAGTGAGGCATAGATAGTACACAGTGAATCACTAACACCATACAGATTATAGAGCATTCTCTGGATAACTGCCAGTCCAGAGGAGATGGAGTAAACAATATCGTTTGGAAAATGCTTTCTGGAAACCATATGATATTATTTTGTTAGAATATTTCCTGCAGCTTGGTTCTTGCTCTCTAATGACACTACTGACTGATTATGACAGCAATGATGGAGCTTTTAGCCTGCAGTTTTGTAGTGGCCATGAACTAACGTGCAATTCAAGCATCTCTATAGAGCTTTGTATTAGGAAATTACACGTCATAACCAAGTGAATTAAAGTGATTATAAGGTGTTTTAAAGTCTTAAAGTACACAGTATCAACAATGCCTATAAGATATCTGATAAAGGGTAAGTTTTTAAATGTGAAATAAACAGCAGAGGTAAGAAGAAAAATAACAACAAGAACAACAAAAATCGAGTGTTACCATTTCTTTATAAATAGAAATTACAGAAAGTTTACATTGAGAAACATACACCCAAAAGATGTTTTCATTTTAAAATTTAACATAAAATTAATTATTGTATTCTGATTGCAAATATTTATCAGATATAATTAATTATTGTATTCTGATTGCGTAATTTCTGGTTCTAAATACATTTGATCACTGAATTCTTAAATGTGTGTATGATTCAGGGGATGAAGTCAAAGTGATGATACATGAGATAATATATACATGTAATTGAATGCTATACTGAAGGTTAATATACTTTTCCAGGAATGTGCATGGTGAAACTCCCAAATAGGTTGAAAGGTCTCTAAGCACATACCCCACAGGGTTTTGTTTACCAGAGCTGGGGCCAGCCCAGTGCCAGCATGGCTGAGGGCAGGCCGGTGACCACTGGGAGAAGACACCCTGGGCACGCTGTTGGGAGGTTTTGCCAGGGCCAACACCCTGCTTATGGGAGCTGCTTTTGGTCAAGTCACTGGTGCCACAGGTCCAATTTATGGTGGTACAGTATAGTTAATAATCTTCCTTCATTTAGCATTTGGGTAACCATTATGTGAAAACTTGTCTGCTTGTCTACATTCTATACTGTAGTTAATATGGCTACATTTAGCATTGTAATATTTCTCATCTGTCTTTTCCCTCAATGAAGAACAGATATGCAAGTCAGTATGTCAGGTAGATATTTATCTGACAAAATAATTCCAAAATAAAAGTCTTTGTCAGTGGTCATTTACTATGTGTTTCTGATTTTCTGTGTGTTTATTATTTATAAGGATTGGTGAATGATTTAACATACTCATTTTCAAAGCAAATTGTGCAAAATCTTCAATTCATGTAACAGTTCATCATTATCTGTAGCACAGAGCCAGGTAGGACAAACCAAAGTTCTATATGTTGGAAAATAAATTCCAAATGATGGCAGACCATGAGTATTTTCAGCACTTCCATTAAACTTATATTAAACATACTTGAGACAGTTGGAATTTTCATATATTGTCATGAACATTAGTATTGTCTAAATATTATTAGAACAAAACCAGTAAATCATATATAAGTGACTCACTTTTTATGTCTATATATCTTTTTCAGCAGTTGTTAAGCCAATGTTAACATTATCACATCTGAGATACATTACAAGGAAAAGGAAACCTATGATAGTTTCCTGAAAGTTTATACACTTTCTTTTAGAACTTGTAATTATTTTTTTTTTCTCATAGATCCATCAAACAAACTATTGTGTTTTGGTTTTCGTTTTGTTTTTCTTCTTATATAGTTTTACAGAGTCATTAAATGTTCAGCAATAGCCCACATATGCCTTGAAACACTACAACAATCTGCTTTATTAAGAGAAGGAATATTATTAGTACACCTAACTTAATCACTACAAAAAGTTCCCTGGCAGTTAAAAGATGTAGATCTTTTAATGTAGATTCAATCACTAGAAGAAAAGAAATGACATTTCTGATAGTTCAATGTCTTTCAATTGCACTGCAATGTCAGCACTGGAACAGTGCCCAGGTCTCAGTAGCTGTTCTCTAAAATGTACCATAAATTACACCTTAGTATAAAGTATACACTTTCAGTGTTATTGAAATGTTATTATGCCCATACGTAGCTATTGAGGTTTTTTTGGTAAAGGAAAAAAAAAAATGGTGTCAGAATACAAGCATAGTCTGAGAGACAAATTCTGTCTCATTTTTTATACTCTGTAATTTTATTCATGTCACTGAGTTGAATGAAATAGAAGTCAGGGCAATATTTGTCAGCGTGTCCTTGAGTGTGCAGAGAATACCTGATATTTCAAACTATGGAGCCCATTTTAGAAATTACTTCAACCTCCATCATATTTTTTATTTGACCTGTTAAGTTTGGTATTTAGATTTAGTTAGAAATCTGCTTACAGCTCCCTCTTGCCTTCTTTAAAATTATATCAGCAGACTCTGACATAGTCAAAAACAATAGACTGAAACAGTATATTAAAAAAACAACTCCACACGTCAAAGGATTCTTCTATACTAGATGTAATTGTCTTCATGAATACTTCCGACAGTGTTCGCAAACCAGTCTAAATTTGGCTGACATCTCAGAACACTTTTATTTTTTGCATTTTAAGAAGACATATAATTGAAATGTCATTAGGACTCTGTTTTGGTTTTGCCTTTTTTTTTTTTTTTTTGTTTATCTACATTATGCTACTTTTTTTTTTTTTAAAGAGAACATTTAAATGTGGAAAGAAAAAAACAATGATTACTTGGTGACATAATAGATCAGCTTCTTCAACAAATTATTTTATAGATGAAAATCAACAATAAAAGTAAATTTATTGTTCAAATCACCCCTCCTTTACTCAAGAAATCTAGTAGAACATTGTAAAAAAGACATTTCAAATAAAAAGCAATAATTGTCTGAAGTCCAAATGTCCCTATTCTTTATTGCTTCTATGATGAAGGAAAAGGCATGAAAGTTTGGTATGAAAAATTATAATATCCTGTGAATGTATTTAACCATCTCTCTTCTGATAGATTTGAAATTTTAAAAGTGATTTATTGATATTTTATGTTGATCTGTTTATTGAGGATTTTCAAAATATAAAGGCTAGAATCCGTTGAAAAGGCAAAAAGAAAAGATATTACCTAGCAAGGTCCTTTATAAATATTTTAACATTTTTATAAGGCAAATTTCTAACCAACGATTGTGAAGACTTTAAACACATTTCCTTCTGCTGCTAAAACAGAATGGTCAAGGAGAAGGAAAAGAACAGTATCTGATTTCTGGATGAATGAAGAGATTTCTTATGAAAAGAATGTAGTTATTTGTAGCTATTTTGACTGTTGGAAATGTAATGACCTTAAGACATCTACGGCTTGCTTAGATTATCATCAGTAGACAGTCTGTAAAATCTATAGTCTAGTTTTACTGCTACTACTGTAGTAGAAAAAAGTCATTTAATAACCTGCATTCTCAAGAATCAGAAAGAAAAATTAATCTCTTTCTGCAATAATAAAATCCCAAATCTATCCAGATGATTACAGCACTCCTCCATGATTACAGCGCTCTTCCCATGGTCATATTTCATTCCATTTCTCTCTGTCTTTTCATCCAAATCAGACTAAAGCAGTTCCTGCTATACTATAGTGCCCTAGAATTCTAGGTGATTCCTGCAACATGGGATTTTAAATTTTCTTATGCCAGCTATATCCTATAGCTACTGTATAGATCTATACTTATAGATCTAACCCTCTTTACAGATCATTTTATGTACATGCACACGCATGCAGACTTGTGCATCTAATGTTACCTGCAATATATAACTCCCCATGTTTCAATATTAGAGGAAGACTGTGTTTGCTTAGAATTGACTTAGGTCTTCCATTTGTTTTAATGGTTTGCACTCCTGCATCTAAATTGTACTATCATTACTTATGATTTCTAAATTAACTCTTTAAATCAACTGTTCTAAATGACAAGAGGAAAGATGAAATAACGGGATCATTCACTTGTTTTTTGTTACCATGTGTGAATTGGACTCTTAATTAACTGCTGAAGAAATAAAGTTGTTTTGATGTATTACTACCTACATATTGTAAACTGTAGTCTGAGTATACGATTTTTAGTTGAGTTAGATCTATAATTTTCACATTTATTCATATCAGTCTCTGGTTGTTTGGGAAATAACTTACTGGATTCAAACAAGAAAATTAGCTATATTGTGCCCTTAAAAATTGAAATGTAGGTACAGTTATCTCTTTGGCAAGTTATATGTAGTTATTAAAAAAAAAAAAGAGAGAAAACAAAAAAGAAAGCAAATCAAGAATCTTGGATTCTTATATAGTTTGTTTCCTTTTGTAATTTTTAAAGATAATGAAACCATGTATGAGTTTAAATCAGAAAAAAAATGATTTAAAAATTAGTCCTAAAATATCCACAATGTTGTTTTGTAAAGCAATTAGAAATTACCATATGCAAAAATTAAACTTCCTTAAAACAGAATTTTAAATATTGGTGCTGACATTCCAAAATAGGATAACATCATCATAATTCTTTTTTAATGCTACACCATTTACATGGACATATTAAGAAATATAAAAATAAGAACTAAACTTGCTCCTAGACATTTGAAACAGATGTTTAAAAGAAGCATTGCTATATATTTCTGACACTGATTATCTTCTAATAATTACTTGGATCTTATACAGAGCATAGATATAGCATACATATGAACAAAACACAAACACACACACACAAAAAGAGAAACTGTGGAATAATATGTTTCCTAAATAAGAACTTATCCACTTATGCACTAAAATAAATGTTGGTTTTCTGGTGTTTTTTTGTTTGTTTGTTGTTTATTTTTTTTTGGTTGGTTGTTTTTTTGGTGGTGGTGGTATTTGTTTTTTTGGTGGTGTTGTTGTGTTTGTTTGTTGCTTTTTTTTTTTTTTTTTTTAGGGGGGAGGGAGAGTATACTTTACAAATCATTAAAATGTTTCTCCTATTTTTCTACATCATTCTTTTAGCATCTAAGTTAACAAAGTCTGCAGGGACATCATTAAAGGCAATTAGATCTGATGTGAATCTGACCACAATTTAATAATGTTCTGCACCAAATAATTTCTAAGCATGAAACCAAGACTGTAACATATGTAGTAATATTTTGTAATTGAGTTTGAACAAAACAGAAATTTACACCCACCAATTACCTTCAACTTTTTTTTTTTTTCTATCACTCTTTTCCACAAATAACACTTGATAGTCTATGCTTGTGAGATGTCATTGGGAAGATATCTGCTATCAATCACCTTTTCAATAGTTGCAAACACTGTTGGATGTTTCTTATTATTATTGTGAAAGAAATATGAAAAAAAAAGAACAAAAAAAAAGAAAAAGAACAAGAATGACCTCATCAAGTTTACTATCTAGTTATATTTCTCAAATTCTGTAGTTAAAAAAGCTCTGTAGTAAAGTTGTTGTTTGCCGTATTCATTCTTTTTCAGTCTTTTGGGCCCGAACATAGCTAACTTTCTATAATTTGTAAAATTACTTACTTCCCATCTTGTTTAAAAGAAGTCTTCTCTGTATCACAGTTGAGAAGAATATTGTTTCTCAACCTTAGCTAATTCTTATCTATTTCATATTTTAATTACATGTGCATATACATTTTATATAGAGACTAATGTGTTTGTTACATTAAAAAGACCAACAAAATTATTGTTAATTAGTTGAACTCAGAGAAATCAGTTTTTCTCAGATTCCCTTGAAAGACCAACAAGTATGATTAATTTAAGCCTAATTACAAGGATATATTATACTTACAGTTACAAGACTTCAAAAAGTGGAAAATGGGTGTATGAAATCTGTGCAGAAAGGATAAGTCAAAGTCAATGAAAAAAAGGAATATTTTGTTCACCAGATTCACTGTTGTAGTTGCGAACAGTTCAACAGATAGACTGAACAAAAAAAATGGGGAAAAATGCAAAATATTCTTTGTGCTGTTCTCTTAAAGTGTAAATTGAGAGAATTAAGGAACAGTTCTATAAAATTAAGAGATCTGAAATTAATTTGTTTTTAATATCTGTAAGTTATTTTCAATAGCAAATTTTAACACCTCTCTCAATATAAAACTAAATAATATAAATATAAAATATAAATAATATAAATATAAAATAAAAACCACAACCAATTGTATTTGCTTGCTTAAAGTGATTAACTCTTTTTAGTTTGTATTGATTGTAATGATTCATGGTCATTATGAGGTAAAACTGAACAGGTGGATGTGAACAGTGATAGTGATAGCCATTGCCTGTTTCCTAACTTTTCCCAGGAGAATTAAATGTTTTGTATGTTATTATCTAAATTGATTAATAATAATTATACTTTTGGGTTTTGAACTTCAACAGCAGCAGAAGGACATGAATTATCTAGAGACCAGTTCTCCTTATTTAAAATAACCATTTGAATAATTCAAATCATTAGAAAAAAAAATGTGGATCTCATCATTAAAGCATGTCTAGGGATGGCCATTTATTGCTTACAATATCTCCTATAACAGCTGGAATTTCAATTGTTTAATATAATTTCTTAAAAATCTACTTTTTGTTCTCTAATATTCTCTGGGCAGGTAGACACAGCTGGCAAAACTGAGTTTTGAATAGCTTAAGAATGATCTGCTTTTATGTTTAAGGGGAAGCATTATGTCTGTCTGCAGCATCAGAAAATGTTAGAGCTCATATCCATTGTGCACTTCAGCATTATGAATGTCCTAGCTAATAGTAGCTATTTTGTTAAGATTGTCTTTGCAGGCAGTGGACCACTTGGAAACAATTTCATTTGCAGCACAGGTTTATGCAGGAAAATATAGGTCCATTTGCTGCAGGTGGGCTGGTAACTAAGAAGTGCTACCAATTAACAAAAATGATAAGATCCCCTTTTTCATCTCTGAAATGCCTAAACAGGATATTAGATTACAAGTTACTGTTAATAAACCAGCAGGATTATGAGCCAGTTAGGGAGTTCATGAGAAAGCTGGGGAATTATTACTTTCCACGATTTTCAAAATCTTCAGTTTTAAAGTGGATATTTTGCAGCTATCAGTCTGCTGGCTTCTTCCTCAATTTATTATCAAAGTCTAATTAAAATCTAAAAGTGATACTGAGTACTATGCAAATCTTCCATTAGCGCAATATCTTCTTATTCAACAAAAAATATGGGATGATAGATTTGGACTTGGTGATTAACAGAGGTGCCCTGGGGATCATGCTGGCTTTCTGGATCAAATGAGATAAGAATAAGACTGTGCAAAAGCTCTTTCCTGTCTTCAAGACAGATACTACTTACAGAAATAAAGACAAACAATAGAGGAGATACGCAAAACAATTACTACATTTTAATACATATGACCGTGCAAAGAAAGTTAGTCAGTTCTTTGTGGGACCAGGAATGAAAGTCTTATAACTTGACACTAAAGTCTATGGTATAGTTGTTATTGAGAAGGTAGTATTCATTCACTGTAATAAGAGGTTTAGAAGGAAGTTATTTATATGGGCTCTTGGAATTTAGTGATCTCTAGTGCAAGGTATAAAAAATTAAAGGCATGAACACTTGGAGTGTTCAAAGAGAACAGTAAATAATTTTATATATATATATAAAATAAATGGCATTACACAGGATTTTTCAGACAAAACAATTCAGAGCCATCTACAGTCATAGCTCATTGCCTGTATATCTTTTTTTTTTCTAGTCAAAAAATTGAATATTTGGAATTATCTCAGAATAAGACATTTTCAGCTACGTCAGTGTCACAGAACTTGCATTTCTGAGGCATTTCTAATATGAGGAATTCAAGACTGGATAGTGATACTATTTGGCTAAATTCAATATTCTGGAAGGACAGGTAACTATTTTATTTTGGGGAAGGAAGACTTACACATAACATAGGCAAAGATAATAGATTCTGATATACAGACAAAGTGTTCTTGTGGCCACAGGATAAAACCAATTCATCCTGTTTTCAGAGATGGTGCAGCTCAGTGTTGGGTGTAAGCAAGCAAAAGGTTTCATCAGAGCTAAAACTGGATCTGAATTGTTGCTTTGGGAAAGCACCTTTCAAGGTTCAAAGCTGAGTGTGGTTATTGAAGTGATTTGGAATCAAAACAGGGAAAGATCCATGAATCTGCCACCTGAGTTTGTGTATCTACCTGAAAACTATTTAGAATCTTTGTAATGTATCATCAGGGTACAAATTTAAATGAGATCCAAAACTTGTCCTCAAGACAATAATGTATTGCAATAGATGTTATAACTGGAAGCATTAAAAATGCAAGAAGGTGAATGAATTATAGGGAATGGGAGAGTTACTAATTATCCAAAAAATTATTATACTAAGCTTTTTTTGTTTTGTTTTGTTTTTCACTTAAGTAAGAAATGAATAATTTAGCAAGTGCAACAGATAACTTTCTGTAAAACTGGCAAGTATACAAGTTTACTGTGGAAGTTACCTTCTGTTTTGTGATTGGATTCATCCAGTGAGAAAGAGTGCAAGACTGACTGATACTGAAAAGAGAACTGTGATTGAAAATTTTGCCTAGAGAAGCTGAGAAACAGGGAAGGAGCTCATAATTTCAGGTTAGCAAAAACACATCTTTTCCCTCTTTTATTTGAGCAAAGTGATGGGTTAACTGTAACAATGAGTTTGATAGAAAAAGAAGGAAAAAAGGAATGCTGGACGTCATTCCCAAATTGGCTTCATAACTGAGGAATTAATACTAAAATATACTATATCATGACTTAAGTTAGTGAAGCTACAACCTAATTAAAAAACAGAATTTTGTCTTGTCACTCTTCCTATATCTTTGAGATATCAGAGAATCACAGAATGGCTGAGGTTGGTTGTGTGAGTGTAGTGTATATACTTTTATATATATGTGTTCATATATAGGTATGTGTGTGTGCATGTAATGTTTAAGTGCTACATGAGTCTGAATTACCATAATCTAATGTCAGCAAGAGTATAGGAATAAAATTAAATTTCCAGACAGTCTATGTGTTTGAGGTATTTTATTCCATCAAAACAACCAATATGGGATACAATTAAGCTCTGTCATTTCTTTGAAATACAAATAAATCCAAACCATATTCTCAGAGCCTCAAAATTGGATTGTAGAAAACCCAATCATCATCTGGTTTGTGAATTTATGTCTTCCTAGGAAAAAAATGAACATACATGATTAAGAGTATATAACATTCGTTTTTATACATGGGCATTTCTAAGTAATGCTACCCTTGGAAATAAAGAAATAAATAAACAAAAATTATTACTTTCTGTTTTGCATGAGATTGGGATAATTCTAATTTACCTTTCAGAAGATAAGATGTTGCTACACTAAAGAAAACAATGCATTCATGCACAATATATCTTGCGAATTTGTCCTCCAGATTGTCAGGTGAAATGACAACAACCACCAGCAACTCAAATCTGTAAGACAGTTATCTTACAGAAGGCAAAACAAAGACAAAGAAAGAGATAATGGTAGATCAAGATATTTGGGAATAGATTTTGGATTCAGACTTCTGCTTTCATCTTTTTTCCCACCAACTCCATTAAGAAGCCCACTTGGGAAAGAAAGTAGCCATAAAAGGTTCAAGATTTCTTCTCTCATTCTCAAGTTGTACTATTGTACACATATTTTATGTCTCACATATTTTACTGTAGCCTAACTAAAATGTCTTTACAGATTAACAGTGAGATCTTGTTTAATAATCAGTGCAACTCAGACATATTTTACTTCCTCCCTGGAGGACCATTTGCTTATCTCATCAAAAGAATGTTAATTCCTTCTGTCTGTCAGTTGATATGATCTTTATCTGGACGCAAACTACATCAGCAGACTGAGCTGAGCTTCCAGCCTTGCTGGTGGTAAGGGATTCAAAATTCGTGTTTATCATATGCAGAATATGGATACACTAGCTAGCTTCTGGCACTGCATTAGCACTAAAGTCCATTAATTCTAATTATGTTTTGCATATAGAGAATATTAAAATGTTTAAATTAATAAAGGAGAAGGGCCATCCCCTTGGCACATTTTTTGCATATTAATTCAGTTTGCTGTACAGGAGGTGATCTGTGCGTTCAAGGAGCATTCCTCAGGCCACTGGAGATTGAGCACACAAAGTTATTTAGGGGACATGTGCCAACCACAGCCATGTCATTGCATCTCTGTTCATTAGTTCATGGAGTTTTATTTTTATAGGCCTTGGATAAGACTGAAATTGTTAGCTTCTTGCATGAAAGTAGGATGGTAGTGATCCAATTCAGCTGTGCATGATGTGCAGTATGTGGATGTGCATAAGAAGACTGCATAAAAGAAATGCTGTTCTTATGGTCTATATAAGAGAATTAATTGTTTCAATAGGAGTTCAGCTCTTACATAGAAATACGTAGGGGGAGATCACAGCAAATCCCTTACAGTGATTCTGAACTTCCCTTTCATCTACATGTAGATATTTTTAGTATCCTTCTTGAACTTTTGATTCTGTCTTGGTGACCATCTGATAATTTCTAGTTAAGTGATGGCAAGAAGTAACCTTGTTTCAACTAATGAAGTCGCCCTGCAAGATTTTTCCCTTTGTTGCCTGTTACTGTGGCCATTTGTCTAGTTTTTATCTCTGTAGGGTATAAATCCTCTGCTCTCAGCTTTTACTTGCCTTATTTAATTAAATAATACAAATGTGCAAATGTTCAGATCCTATTTAATAACAATGGACCAAAAAGTCAACTTTCCTATGTTCAGTGCCAACAATAACATGTAAGAATTATCCAGGTAACTAATACTAAAGGATATAATCTAGCATTTGTGACCTTAAAAAAAAAAAAAAAATGTCCACAAGCAAAATAAACAAATTGCAGCAACAAACAACCAAATCCAGAAAATTTTAATCACATCCTAAAATGTTAAGAATATAAGGAATGTGGTCCTAATACTACTGATTAGAAACAGAGAGAATAACATGATATTACAGCTACCAGAAAGTCATCAAAACTGCTAGTAAATCTTTAAGTACTGTTTTATTAATATATCGAGTTCCTGTTAAACCCAATGAGTTGATATATTTGATATCAGTCTGGGACCTTGCATGAAAGTAATGACCTATAACTGTCAAAATTTAATAGTAGGTAAAAAAAGAATCTATATGGTTCATTTAAACAGGAAATTTCAGGCAGTGCTCAGATCCCTTCAAGAAACCGTTGAAAATTATCAACATTTTTTGAAATCTGTTATGGGTACATTCACACAGTTTTCTGAAAGACAAAAGCTTGTTCTGCCTTGCTCTTGCTGGATGGAGAACTATGTATCTATCCTCAGAATGTTATTATACATGATCTAGAAATCCCTAATGAGAAACAAGTACTTTAGCTTGCACTCTGTGTTGTGATAATGTAGCAGTTTCTCTATTCTGCTGGGAACTGAGGTCAAGCTGGAGTGTGGGCAGAGGAAACTAACATCTGCATACAAAAGCCTTTTTAGGTCTATCCAAATGCTCTGAATATTCTGTGGTACATTGACAAGTTAACAGCCCATCTTGTCATTCAATTACAACATTCTTTCTCCAGCTGTTTCATCTTTTAAAGCTCATCTGTATGAATGTGATTTTGTTCCTTTGTATAAGGAGGATTTCAGGATAATTATTCTACACTCTCCCCTCATGTATTCTTTGCTAGCTAGAGCTCCTTAGAAGGTATATGTCCCTACACAACCTTCTTCGTCTGACTTCTCTTCATGAAGATAAATATGTCCATATACTATGTTAAATTATTTATTTATTTATTTATTTATTTATTTATTTATTTATTTATTTCTGGGGAAAAAGAACTGGATCCTTCAGTTTCTCCATCATCAAGAGTGTGGAAAATTTACACTTACCTCTGGTACTGTTTGTCATGCAGACTGCTTGACTGGTTTGTGCTGAAAGACTGAATAGTACTTGATGCAGAAAAAAAACAGGAAACATATCCAACTGATTTACTTTGTGTTGGACTTCATTGTGCTGTCTCTGTCATAATATAGCACTCTGTCCTTAGAGGATGTGAGGATGTGATTTCATTCTCATGCTATCGTGCTATACAGATTCTCTAGTTCCTTATCTTTTAAAAAGTCTTTTTTTTTTTTTTTTCTTTACATAATTAATTCTTTTATTTCCATTTCCCCAGCCTACTGGCTCTCTTACTCTTCTAGTGGCTCACCAGCCTTTCTCTCAATGCTGTTTTTGTGTGCTGTGTTTTTGTCTGCCTCAAGTCAGACCTGGACAAATGGAGGGAGCAACAAACTGTCCAGTTTAATAACAGAGTGCAGATACATATAAGGAGAATAAATACAGAAAACACAAAACTAGAAATACTACTGGGAATTAGAGCCTGTAAGTTGACGGTATGCTCAATAACAATATTAAATGAGCACATTTCTTGTTTTAGTTTGATATATTTAGGAATTTGGTACACCAGATGCACAAATTTAATATTTTTAATTACTTGTTTTCTCAAGAATTGGAAAATGTTGCTCTGTCATAACACCATAACCCTAGAAAAAAGGTATTGGAAGGAGGCATCATAAATTACCAAGGACTGATTTCAACTTACAACTAAATTTAACAATATTTCAGCAAGAATGGCATGCATCATAGTAAGTATTATATACCCTACTCATAATAAACCCTGCATTGCAAAGTAACTAAAGCAGGATTTTCACAATGTTTTAAATATATATTCCCAAGATATGAGGTATACTAAAATGTGAGTCCTTGCTCCCTTATATAGACAGTGGAAATGCACACTTTAACTTTTTCTTTTTGTTCAATTTGTTTCTAGCCAAATTGAACAAGATATTTTTGGCTTGTTTTATTCAAAGGTACCCTAGAGGAAAATGCTATGGCAGAAGTACAGCTCGTCTACATATTCAACTAGGAATTTGGCACACAATTTTAAGAACTGCTATGTATACCCACAAAAAATGCCAACACTGGAGAAAACAAAAATGGGGCAAACCAAGTGTAAAAAACTGACATGATGTAATTCAACAGAATAATACTACTTACAGAGTAATCTATGCTCGAGCATGGTTTAAAATCATACAAGGCTTTTTTATTTCTTTTCTCCAAATTTAAAATATGGGAATATTTAGAAGCCAAGCAATGCAATTAAATATTTTTATTTAGAAAACTCTGGAGGATATCAAAAGAACACAGAAAGATCTAAAAAAGTAACACTGAATAAGATGTCTCTCTCTTCAGGAACAGTGGCTCAAAGATGGGGCTTCCAGCTGTTAAAATAGCTTGCAGAAACATTACACTGCATCACTTCATTTATATAAGTATTTACCTTACTTTAGTATCTTTGAAGGCATGTAGTCATACAGTATCAGCCTCACAATAGAAAAAAAAATGCAAATTTTAAATAATGCAAGAACTTGAACTTTGACTACATTCTGACAGATGCTCTACCTATAAATCTTCAAAACTACTAAGAAGCAGGATGAGGAGGTAGGGAAGAATGATATATTCCAGCCATTTTACTCAGTTTGTCACAGAACCTTGCTGTCTAGGGAGCTGAAACCAATTAAAGGGTAGATAAAAAAAATACAAGAGACAGAACAATATTGATGCACAAGAGAAATGGCAAAGATTCTTTAACCTTTTTCCTTTTCTCCATGTCTTACAGAATTACCATTAACTGAAGAAAAAAAGAGAGATGCTACATGACCACAAAAAGCTAAATGGGATTCTTATATACTGAATAAGCTTTATTCTCAGTTCCAAAGGGTGTTTTGTTTCTGAAAATTGGTACACCTTTTACACAATTAATTTCAATTAAAATGGAAAAACGGGTTTTGGAGTCACTCAATCTTATGAATTAATAGCGGAAGATTCCAATAACCTGCCCTGGCTGAGGGCCAAAATTGATTTAAAGCTGTGATTTCATTTCTGTGGGAAAGCTAAGACCAAATTTGGCTTTGGCTTTAGCATCAAAAGAAATCCTTATAGGGCTCTGTGGAATTATAGAAAGAGTGACTAGGTAGAATCACAAAAAGTACTTTTCCTTTTCTTCAGATTGACCGAATTGTTAGCATTGTACAATTCATCAAAAACACTGATTCATGTTATGAATGGTACATTTAGAATTCAGTATTTTCATGTACAACTTGATATCTGTATTCATAGTAACAGATTGCATGTCATCCTACTATGAATGACACAAATCAGCATTACCATAAGATCCAAATCTAACTTAAGTCAACAGAAAATACCTAACTTGCACATGAAAAACGTAAATACTGTTTGCAAGCTACAAAAACAAACAAACTAACAAACGAAAAAAAAAACAGGCTTTGGTTGTGGGATGTGCAATAAAAATATGAAATAATTAAAATATGATTAAGCTGTTAAATGAAAATGAGATATTTAGTATGAGCTACAGACTAAAGTTATAATACTTATGCATTTTTAGCTTACATATTATTTATAGTTATTTATAAATAAATAAATAAATAAATAAATAAATAAATAAATAAAGAGATATAGGAATAGAAGTAGTTTTGTGAGCCCCCAGCTCTTTCAGATAACCAACCGTTAGTGCTCAAAATTTATTTAATAATAATAAGTCTTTCTTAATCTGCTACTGTGATTGGACCTTCTTCCTCTGACATTTAGAAACAAAACTTTTACTTTCAGGGTAAATTTCACTGCATATTATTTCATTAATTTGCCTTTTTAGTGACATCACACTTCAAGATAAATAACTCTCCTCTCATTTATGATCCCCTCCTCTTTAACCTAATTAATTTGCAAAGATGCTCTTTAACTTTACTTTGCTACTCTTTTGTTACCTCCTACTCAGGTAGTGTCAAAGGTACTGCCACTTCTACTTCATGTTTATGGTCATTCATTTCCTAAAGTAGTACACTAATAATCTTTTCCTGCATTGAAAGCATTTCCAATTTTTGTCATCAGTATGCTCAACTTTTACACATTCTTTTTACATTATTAGTGAAACCATTAAATAACATCCACAAGAAAGACAAGAAAGGAAGTCCAAGCCTTTCTTATGACCCACTGATACATTTCAGCTGTCCTTGATAGTGTCTTATCTCTACCTTCTCCAGTTGAAGAAAATAGATTTCGATGTTGTGCTTGCCAGAACCCTGAAACAGCTTTCTCAAATGTCTGGCAGTTTGCCTGACTATGTTCAAGATCAGCTCACTTGTGGTAAGAGCTGTTGTGTAGACAGACCTGGAAACAGCCTCAATGTGGGATTTCCAACCTCCTTCACTTGGTAACCATTTTTTAGTTGGTGTTTATATCCTTGGTGTCTTCCTAAGCTTTACTGCAGCTTCACTGCAACTATGTCTGCATCTGATGTCATACCCGACTGGCCGTGATCTGCTGATGTGACTTTGTAGCTTGACCTTGAACCTGCTCATCACCACAGACCTGCTGGATGGCCACTGGGCTGTTGCTGACCTTGGTTACATTCTCCTGGACATGATTGTGATCCTGACTCACTGTCTCAGCATCCTGGCTCCTTGCAGGTGAAGTTACCGCCCCAGCTTGCCTCACTGTGACTCTCAGTTGCTGGTTCTCTGTCCCATGCAGAGAAGCCAGTCCTTGCCTCTACATAGCAATATCTACTAGTGAAAAATTTTGGTTCCCATTGATCTTCGCTGTCTCTGAGATGGTCTATAAATTTCAGAACAAGCTACTAACATGGTAGCTGGATGGGATTCAGAAACTGGAAAGTTTTCCGTGTATTCAGGCCTACCTGAACTGCAGCTTTGACAGTATTTTATTTTATTTTTTTATTGGTGGAGAAATGATTCAGTGAAAAAATATTAGTGTAGGAACATTGTGTTCTACTTTCCAATACAAAACAGTATCTTTCAAATACATGCTCCACTACATCTTAATTCATAATTTAAAATCTTATTTATCATATTTAGATTTTCAAAGAAGAAATACAGTTCCAAATAATTTTCAAAGGTAACCCAGACTCAGTCAATATCAAATTATCAAATAATGCATTTAAAAAACAGATTTAAATTATGAAATAATTGATTTAATATACCATTTTATATAACTTTGTCTTGATAATTTAGTATATGTTGTTAAATTATACGCAATTGTCCTGGTTCCAGTTAGGACAGAGTTAATTTTCCCTCATAGTAGCTGGTAGGGTGCTATGTTTTGGATTAGGATGAGAAGAGCGCTGATAACATGCTGATGTTTTAATTGTTGCAGAGCAGTGTTTACACCAGGCCAAGGACTTTTCGGCTTCTCGCTCTGTCCTGCCAGCGAGCAGGCTGGGGGTGCAGCAGGAGCTGGGAGGGGACAGACCCAGGACAGCTGACCCAAACTGGCCAAAGGGGTATTCCATACCATCTGACGTCATGCTAAACAATATATAGGGGTGGCTGGCTGAGGTGGGGGGCCGGCTGCTCGGGGATAGGCTGGGCATCGGTCAGCGGGTGGTGAGCAATTGCATTGTGCATCACTTGTTTTCTTACACATTATTATTATTAATACTATTATCATTATCACTATTATTATTATTATTGTTATTATTATATTCCTGTCTTAATAAACTGTCTTTATCTCAACTCACCGGCTTCACTTTCCCGTTTCTCTCCCCCATCCCAGAGAGGGAGGGGGGGGGGGTGAGCGAACGGCTGTGTGGTGTTTAGCTGCCAGCCGGGTTAAACCACAACAGAAATATAATAAAGTAGTGATGTAACAGCAATTCCAACACAAGGTGCAGGCAAATTTAAGACAAAAGCAATGATTGCAAATCATAACGATATATATTAAAGAGGGCCTAAACTGGGATGAGCATTGGAGAAAGGGCTGTATCAGGACAGAAGTAAATGTATTGCATGTGTTTAGGGGGAATATTTTGCAACATCTATCTGGATACCATAGATTTTGTCAGTCATTAAAATAAATAATAATTCACATCAAATGAATCAAAAATAGGACTTGGATCCAACCTTTTTGACTAAATTTGTTACTCAAAAATATCTATGAAAAAGAAAGTGAAGCAAATAAGCACTGAAAATTAGAATAACACGGCCAATGTAATTATGTTTTTGAAGGAATTTGGCATGTTTTAAGTATGCTAAGCATGTTTGATTCTGCCTTCTGTAGTCTAAATTAATGCAAATGCCACCACTTATTTTAAATGGTGCAACACAGGCATTTCATTAATTATTCTAGTATAAGGAGCTGGCCAGAGATATGCCGCAGTTCATGTCTTCATATTGGTAGCTTCTGCGATAAACAGGAGCTGTAAAAATAAGCATTTCCCCACAAAACAAGGTATAAAGCCACTTCACCATAATATACATAATATATCATTTAAAATAATTAATCCGCTAGGTAAAACTGGTAAAGCTGTTTTCATGAGGGAAATGATGTCTTCTACTTTTTCCCTTTGATGATAGTCTTTTGTAATCAGTTTCATTAAACAGTAACACTTTTTTTTTTTTTTTCCTATTTTTCTTATATATACACATATTCTGGTTGGTTTCTTTGTTGTTGTGGTTTTTTTTGTTTTTTTTTTTTTTTTGTTTTGTTTTGTTTTTTTTTTTCTGAAAGCCTGTGCTATTGCTTCCCTGTTTTGTCCATTTCTTAGGAAGAATACAGTGCTTGAAGGCAACAGGAACAAATTACTTTTGTGCTGCCTCTCTACAGTCAGAGGACTAGGCTCTTCATCTTTCTTAAACTAGGCTTTTCAATTTTCTTAAAACTGCACTCTTGATCTACTGAATAATTTTGCATGGTAATACTTTCAGATTATTCTCTCAAGCAGACAAAATACATTCTCAGCTCATCAGTTGTGTATATTCCTTTAGCAGGAATAAAAGTTAATCATTATAATCCGCAAGATTTGCCCATTTACCTTCTCTAATCTGTGGCTTTTTGATATTTCTGGCAATACATTGATTTGTGTGCAGGAGTCCAAGTTAAAAGTACTTGATTTTGCTCCATTTGCTTTTCTGAATATACTATATTCAACTTGTATAAGAGAATTGTATTTCTCCAACAAATTCTCTATTTCTCCAACAAATAATTCACCTTTGTAAATGTTATTTGCATTCTGCTGTGCTCTTCACAGTGTGAGATGAAGTAGCAAGTTGACCAGTTCTTACAGTCCCCTGACTGCATGTCTATCAATGTGTTAATAATGAATGCTCAGCTGTGATGGGCTGGATACATGGTTAACATAAATGATAGATTAATGCCCAAACAATTCTTATATGGTGAAATTGGGTATAGAAAAAGTACTGCACATCTGCCTATAAAGACACTTTAAGGATACTTTTGGTCATGCTTGGTTTAGCACCATGCTTTGTTAAGCACCAAAGCTTTTGATGTGATAGGTTCAAGTAAACAACACTGAAATACCATAATAATAAGTCATTTTAAACAGCATTGCTTGAGCAGTAAGGCCATTCAAGACAGGGAGGAGGTGGCTACAGACTAATTCAATGGCTGTGTGCTGAAAGCATATGAGATTGTAGGCACTTATTAAGTGGAAGCCATCTAAACACCAACCAGGTTTCCTCAGCAATGAGAAGTCACTTATAAAGAGACTAGGAAGAACACTATTGCCACTTTTTGGAGCTTCTTACAGTATTATTTAATTCATTATATTCCCACACTTTTTCCTATGCCGTGCATATAATCTACTAGCTAACGTAATGCTTGAAGCTTTTTGTATCTGATTTGAATGGTTCTTAGTTTATTTGCTGTTACTTGTCAGCTCTCTATTCTCAGTCCTTTTCTCTGTATCACACTATTTTTTCTTTTCCACCAGATTCTCTCTGAACCTGGTGACCTCTGCTTGGAAAATTTTAAGTGTTTCATCACAGGTCAATTTCTCTGAGCTCTTCCTAAGTTTTGTTGTTGTTGTTGCTGTTGTTTTATCACAAAGTGCTCATTTTAGGGATTTGATCCCTTAATATTGCAAAATTGACTCATCAAATCAGTCATAAACTCTTCTGTAATATTTGCTTTGCTAGAATCCAGTTCTAATACCTTTACCGTGTAATCACCATGCTAGAAGGCAAACTTCCTTATTATCCTTAGGGTGAAGGGTTCTAGAATACAAGTTCCCTACTCTCTACTGAAGTATGTTGTATGATTCAATATAAAAGGAATGTTTACTATTCCTTCAGTTACATTTTCTGAAGGAAAGTCACTGTGGCTGCTGCAATTTGTGCTGTATCAGGGATGTTGATGCGTGTTAAGCATGCTCCAGTGTGCTGTGACAGATGTTAGCTGTTTCATTCATTGGTAATTTACTGTACGGACACTATACTTTGTTTAAAAGGGAGTTTCTGGAGAGAAAGAATGAAGGCTGACTTTGCCTAGTGTTGGCAGCTGTGCACCGTATTATATGAATCATAAAGCAGGAGGAAAAGATTTTCCCTGAAAATAACTAAGTGTGTTCAGCTAGTGAAATCTTCTAGAGTGTGAGAAGCTAGGGTAGCCAGATAAAAGACACAGCAGGAAGTGAAACTGCAACATGTGCAGAAAACTAAATGCTCCACTGATGCATTTCTATGGAAAGACTGAACTTGGCACCCATGAATGTAGCAAACAGTAAGGGCAGGCTCGAACATATGTAGAGTATGTTTTCTCTCAGTATGGTGGTCATTTTAGCTCATAGTTAAGTAAGCTCACACTGATAATTCACAGAAATTGGTACAGTCAGTCACATGGGGGACATGAATGGAGCACAGTGTCTTTTCTTAGACTGTTCCTTACACTAATGTGAAGATTTCTCCTGGGACCCGGTGACAACTGTGTGGAGTTGATTGAACTCAGAAGTCACTGGAAGATGTTGGATGGTAAATAAGCCAGAAGAAAATACCCAACCCATAAAGAAATACAGGATAAGAGAAAGATTGCTTTACAAGCCTTTTATTTTAACTTGTGTCACCAGGCACAAAAATCTCTATTTTCAAGGCCACCTCATTCCTTTGTATTGATATAACCTAAAGACTCAAACCTCTTTTTTTTTTGTTGTTGTTGGTTTTTTTTGTTTGTTTTTGTGAACATTTCATGAAAAAACTGCTAACAGTTTATCTTGAAAATATTGGCAGGAGCCTTTTCACACATACAACCAGAGGTTTTAAACTGGCCACCCTCCTTTTTGGATTGTTATAAAACTATGTCCTCAGATCTTGGTGCTCTCTAAATGCTCTCTAAATGTTAATGTGTGAGCATCAAATGAATATAAATGCCTAATGGCTTTATACATACAAGAATGAGAATTTTCTAGGATTCTTTTGCACTGCCTAGTGTTACTTCATTTAAACATTTGAAGACCACTTTCTGAATATTACTGTCATTCTAATGATATTTTATTTTATTTGCAGAACTTAATACTACTCAAATATCAGTGACTAGCTGTAATTAAACAAAACTAAAGATGTTCAGTTTTTCTCTTGGACTACCTGATAATATAGGGCTCCTAGGCCAACTGGAAACCTGCATGTCATTAGAGATTCCTCTACTCTTATTCCATAATCTCTACCAATCTCTCCCATTCCCCTTTTTTTCCTCAAATTTAATCTGCTTTAAATTCAAGTAAACTAAATTCTGAGCTTCAAGCAGCAACTAGTTCAACTGTACAAGTCACAGCTTAGTTAGAATCAGACTGGTAGTCAATATGAAGTGACTTCTCTTTTATGCATTCTTACCTTACTTTCTCCATCAGAGGTTCACAAAGAAATTATAAATTCTTTTTTTCCTCTTTGGATGTTCTTCTTATATCTTAAATGGACTTGAATGATATTTCCCTCAGAAGGCTTTCCCTGCTTTTTCTACATTGTTGACCTGGAGTTTTGAAATTAACAGAAAAAAATAAACAGACCAAAAAAAAAAAAAAAAAAGAGCCCATCTGTTATTCCTCTTAAAGATCTAAAAAAGGAAGCAAACCTTAAATACTAGCACAGAGGAAGAGTGAGCTCAGATCCAGGCATTTTAATCATAGAATGGCTCAGCTTGGAAGGGATCTTAAATATTGTCTAGTTCCAACCCCCATGACATGGGCACGGATGCCACCCACTAAATCAGGTTGACCCCATCCTACCTGGTCTTGAACATCTCCAGGGGTGGGGCATCCACAACTTCTCTGGGCAACCTGTTCCAGCGCCTCACCACCCTCTGAGTGAAGAATTTCCTCTTAATAACTAATCTAAATCGCCACTCTTTTGGTTTAAAACCATTCCCTCTAGTCTTGTCATTATCTGACTGAGCAAAAATCACTCTATTTTTTTTCATAAGCCCCTTTTAAGTACTGAAAAGATGCAATAAGGTCACCCCGGAGCCTTCTTTTCTGTAGGCTGAACAATCCCACCTCTCTCAGCCTTTCTTCATAGCAGAGGTGCTTCAACCCTCTGATCATCTTTGTGGCCCTCCTCTGGACCCACTCTAACATGTCCACATCATGCTTGTGCTAAAATTTTAGTATGGCTTTAGTCTTTCTTATTAGTTGCATTAGCTATTAATTATGTATGCATCTTCTATGCAATCTAGAAAAGATTTTCGCTGATGACTTTTGAAGCCCAACCATTCATTTAGGTTTATTCTTGTACTTTTGCATAGTTTAGTTCTGATATCTTTGACTGACATAGAAATTTCCCACAGACTGTCAAAACATGCTAATCAGTTTCAATTCCAAGTAATCAAAAACATCACAGAAACTGTTGCTCAGTTCTGAGCCATGGTCAGTACTGAAAACTGTAACCAGCATGAGTCAGGAAGCACGACGTGAAGACTATATGAACATAAACAATATTTAAATTAAGTTAGCAGTATTCGATATCATTTACTCTAATAGTCAGCCTTTCTCTCCATCCCTTCTGAAAATCACCTGAAATTTTAATTAAGTGATTTGATAAGAAGCTTTGTTCTAAAAGGTTAACGTTTGGTGGTGTTTTTTGTTTTGGTTTGGTTTTGGTTTTGGTTGTTTGTTTGTTTTAATCAAATGCATTACTGTTTCCTTCTAGTTCTAATATATTATTAGATTACAAAATCATCAATAAACTTAATAAAGAAAAAATAATAAGAACTATGTAATGCAGCAGAGCAAAAAGAATACTGAAATCCTGGTGGTCAGGAAAAAATAATGTGGAAATCTATAGGGGAACAAAAAAGGAATTATACTCTGACAAGCTTCCTGTAGGAAGGAAACTAGAACGAGTAATTTATCAGTGTTGATGGAAAAGAGGTGACTCCTGTACAAAATGCTTTTAAAATAAATATTCCATAATTCACTGCATTCAAAGAAAACAGCATATATTGGTACCAACAATCTATGAAATTCATAACCTTCAGTTAAATAAGAGGATTTTGTTTTGTTTGCTTTTTTTCTTAATTTGGAAAGAAATTATGTTCTTCAGTCAACTTAAACTCTGTCAACTCTGTCTATGAAAGGTTGAGGTGCATCTATTTTAACATTGCATAAATACAAAGAATAGGAATTAATACCAGGGAAAGAATATATGCCAGGTTTTCAGTTAAATACTATTATGTACTATTAAAGGATTAACACAATAGATCATTGTGCTCTGCAACCAAGAGTAATGGAAATACTTTAGTAAAGTTTATTTATGTGCTATTATCCAAACTAATACTTTTATTAGGAAAAATTTCTGCTTGACATTTTGTGTTTTGACTGGCATTTGTTAGTTGCCAGCTGTCATAAGAAAAGGACTGCAACACATGCCGTTAGCAGCATATGCTTTTTTGGGCGCTGAATAGCGTTTTCATACAAAAAATCAAATGATCCATAACATATTATGTTGTCATTTTAAAACTGCAACAGAACTGTAACATTTTTCATACTCATAATAAATTTTGTTCCCCAAGGCTCAATCTAGCATTTTCTCACTATGTTTGGGGACATAATGAGGAAAACATTTATTCTATTAATTGGCATTACTTTTTTCAGTATATTAATGATTTTTTCAGAATGGAGATTTCTTGCAAATGTTTTGAGAAGAATTTCATTTCTATGCTTTGCTACTCTCTACTTTGTGAGACAAAAGACATACTATCTTCTCCATAGTTTACAACTCAGGCAAGATAGAGGAGATTTGATAGCTAACCCCTTTCTTTTCCTAGTCTTTTTTTTTTTTTTTTCTCTTCTGCAATAAACTGTGGCATTTTTGTGTTAAGAATAGAGATTTATTCCCTCATTTGTGTTACCTTTTAAGTGTACTTTGTTAATGATATATATATCGTCACCTTTCTTTCCTCCAAAGAAACCAAAGCCTGTTTGTTTCCTGAACAGACAAATTATAATTTCTGAATGTTATACACATACACTGATTCCTGGGTTTCTTTTACATACTTTTAGCTCCTGATCTGTCTAAACTAGTACAAAATCTGACCTAAATTCCCTAGTATGCCCTAAATTCCCCTAAATGCCCTAGTATTCCCTTTGTGTCTGATTCAATCGATTTATCTTTCTGAAAGTAGCCTGCAAGGACTATTTGAGATGTTCAAACTGTGATACTACCTTGAACAAACAGATATTTAAATTAGGAATCATAGAATCATAGAATGGCTTGGGTTGGAAGGGATCTCAAAGATCATCTAGTTCCAAAGCCCCAGCCACAAGCAGGGACGCCACCCATTAGAGCAAGTTGCTCACGGCCTCTTCCAACCTGTTCTTGAACACCCCCAGGGATGGGCATCCACAGCCTCTCTTGGCAACATGTTCGCTCCTGTGCCTCACCACCCTCTGAGTGAAGTTTTGACCCTGGATTATTCATGCTTTCACATAAGTGAAAGAGCAAAAGCAATAATAAAGTTATATATTATAAACTTGCCAATTTAAAAAATACATTTCTCTATATTAAATCAGTGCATATGGACTCAAATCTACTATCATATTAGAAAGTAATGCCATGTTAAAAACAACAACACATTATATTAAAACAATATATTTCCTAGAAAATTTGAGAAGAAACATAAGGAAAAAAATATTTAAAGAGAAATTTGACTGCAGATTCTATTTTGTCCAAACTCCACTGTTTAAATAAATTAGCAAGTTTAAAAGCAACTCACAGTAAAGAAGTTCTGTGTTGTTTTTTTCTTTCCATTATGATGAAAATGTCATATAAAGAGTTTCTCTATACATGTTAAGATAAGCATATACCTATATACTAATAATGCATACATCAAGAAAGTTATCTGTATTAGGTCCAAGTAGGAGATAAACTGATGGGTGTTATTCAGAAGGATGTCAGTTAAATTACTGATGATATCTGACTCCTTTTCTTGTAAGATGGAATTTTAAGGGAGGAATAAGTGAAGAATCAACTATGGAGGTCAGATTTCAAAGTTCTGTTTCCCAGCCCACTACTCTCTAAAGATAGAAATCTAACTGCACAGAAGCATAACTCTCAGAAGGAATATTTTCAGTGTTCCAGATCCTCCCTGAATCTAAAACCACACACACTCACACAAAAATTCAGAATCAAAAGAAGGTGTAATCATATTCAGAAAATTAAATCACACATGTGGGTTTTGTTTCATCTATATTTTGAAAAAAAAAAAAAATCCTACTGGTTAACGCTCAGCTATCATTGTTCAACTCATCATTTGCATATCTAACATACATAGATGCACATAGATGACCTGTCCTTCAAAAAATAACTTTTTTTTTTTAGATTTTTTTTTAATGCGTAATTAGTGTTGTATTACTGCTCTCTGGCCTTGAAAACTGAAATTGTTGATCTCCCTTTTTATCTAACACAAGTGATCTACCACACCATGTAAAACCTAGTGTGAGGTAACCTTATCTATGCATATTTCCATTATTATTATAATTATTATTATTATTAGGGAAAAAATAGCAAAGAAAATATTGGTGTAAATACAATCTAACTTAATTTTATTATAATGTATTACAGAAAAAATTTAAAACATGATTTAATACTCTGGTAGCAATTTGTCACATATATTCAACTCACAGAATGTCCAAGGTTGGAAGGAACCTCTGAAGATCATCTAGTCCAAATAACTCTATTAGTTCTTCTGCCTGACTGAGGAGCTGTAAATATAGTTGATTTAATAAACATGGTTTTGTTTTCAGTTGTTGAACCTTCATATCTGTTGTCTACTGAGAGGCAAATATCCTGTGCTTAGATCATTTCAAACATTTTAAAATGTTACTTTACACTTTCCTTTCTTTTCTGTTTGTTGTATTTATCAAAAATGGCACTAATTAAGATGTTAAATATTTTTGTATAGTCTTTCCTATGTAAAATAATTATTAAAAAAAAATCCTACACAAATATAAAATAAAAATTGAGTCAGAATGAAGGAGCAGTGAACAGTAAGCTCATTCTAGAAGGTTTAGTTTTCTTTCTCTATTATTTTTTCCCCCAGAAAGGTCTGATTTGTCAAAGAAGGAATTGTTTACAGATTCTTAACAGTCTTCATATAACTTTCACTGGAAGCATTTCTTAAGTGTTACACTGAGTTTCTAGTGAAAAGAATAAAACAGCAGGCAATCTAAGCTGTGTTGAAAGGGGCGGAGATGATAGCTCTAGATGCCTGTGGTTTAATTTTTTTTAAGGAAGACATAGTTTTTTGCTCCAGAATTTAAAAAAAAAAAAAAAAAAAAAGCTGAACAATCAGCATTTTCTGACTAGTTCTAGTAAATTACGTACTATGCATAAATGAAAAATTTCATCAGTTTAAAGGCTTATTATTTGAAAATAGCATTTCTATTTAATAAAATGCACTTATGTCTGAAGTAGATTTCATTAATATTTACATTGTAAATGTTATTGACAGCAAAACAAACAAACAAAAAAAACCTGCTTACAAGACTGATGTTAATAGTGTTTAAAAACTTACATTTTCATGTGAACTTTGTGGAATAGAATATAAAATCTTAATAGAGATGCACTCTGTGTCAAATTTTGAGCTGAGAGATGCAAGTTCTGACTGGAAACTCAGTGAATGAGAAGTCTCCATCTTTTTCAGCCAGTTATCTTCTACAATGATCCTTTAGTGGTTATCTGATTTTGGGGTGCAAAAATTGAATCAACTAAGTCCACAAAGGCTGTCAATACAGACAGATGAATGAGCAACAGAATGAGATGAATGAACTCATCTACACATAATAAATACGAATAAAGATCTATAGTTTATGAAATCATTTTTGTCAGTTTGGATCATAATGTGAGGGAAATACCAGTAATTAAGCAAAAAATATTTACACAAATCCTAGTGACAGTCACACAAGAAGTCAAGTTTTGCTCAGATGTTGAAGTTTGTCCAGTCCGATCAAGTCAGAAGGACTCAATGGAGCATAATAACTACACACATAGAAGATATATACTGCTTGATAACTTAATTCCTACAAAGTTAGTAGGGATTTCTTCAGCTCTGCAGAAAATTTCATGTTTCTAATACAAACGCCTTTCCACATATTTTAGGCCTTGTTTTGTCTTATATATTACCAAAATATCAACATTAATACTTCACTACAATACATGGTAACGGTTTATATATCACTAAAAATTAGTATTTCATTATGGAAAACTTCAATTTTCTATATTCCAAAAACAACTACCTTATTTTTTGTTCACAAATGAGGGAAATAATGCAAGGTGTTCATTTTTTATTTTTTTTCCATATTTCATATTTCAGAAATAACAGCACAAAGGAAAATTCATCTGGGAATCTTTACAAAAACGTTATCTGTATTTCAGTAGTTTCCTTTTCTAAAAGTTTCACTCATTTCTTTTGAAATCTCTGCTCTTCACACTGATAGAGCAAAAATAATATTCCCACTAAGGACTATGAACGTGTTAGTGAATAAACAAAATCAAGAGACTGAAACCTTTCAGGTAGACTTAAAATAATTAATCAAGTATTTCAAAAGAAATTGAAAATGCATAAAGGTAAAATTATGGAGTGAAAGTCTTATGATTACTCATTTTTGAATATATGCCTCCTAAATATTTATCTCTTTCACAAAATATAATAACCACAGAAACAGAAGGTTGTTTAGATTGAAAGGGACCTCCTGAGGTCATCTAGTGCAATGCCCCTGTTCAAACAGGGTCAAAAAGAGCAGGCTGTCCAGGACCGTATCCAGACAGATTTTCAGTACCTCCACAGATAGACACTCCACAATCTCTTACAACCTGTGCCAGTGACCATCTTCACAGTAGACAGGCATTTTCTTGTGTTCAGGTGGAATTTCACACCTTCTAATGTCCATCCATTGCTTCTTGTCATTTCAATGGGTATCAGTTAGAAGAGTCTGGCTCTGTCTTATTTATACTCTCCCTTCAGACATTTACACATATTGAGATCTCCCCAGGTCTTTTCTTCTTCAGGATGAACAGTCCCATCTCTCTCAGCCTCTCCTATGAAAGATACTCTTACTCATTTCCATGACCCTGCACTGGACTTGCTCCAGTCAATGTCTCTCCTTCATACAAGGGAGACCCAAACTGGACAATGCTCCAGACACAACCCCATAAGTTCTAACTGAAGGGGAAATATCACCTTCATTGCTTGCTTGACTCTTCCTAATGCAAAACAGAAATCTATTGGCTTTCCTTGCCACAAGGATACATTTCTGACTTACGGTCAGCTTGCTGTCTACCAGAACCCTCAAGGCATTTTCTACAAACTTGTTTTACATCTATTTTACATTACCCCACATAATCCGGTGCCCAACGTTGTTCCTCCCCAGGTGCAGGAATTGGCATTTCCCTTTGTTGAGCTGCATGAAGTTCCTTTCTGCCAGTTTCTCCATCTTTTTGGACTCCCTCTGAATGACAGCACAACCATATGGCGTATCATCTGCTCCTTCCAGTCTTCAATCGTCTACAAACTTGCTGAGTGTGCCCTCTGTCCCATCATCCATCTCATTAATGAAGATGTTGAACAGCATTTGCACTGGTACTGCCCCCTGTGGTACTGCCTCCAACTGGCCCAGGCGAAAAAAACCTTGTGAATCTTGGTATTTTCTATATTCTTTGTTATCAGGTACCCAATTTAGCAGTGGTTTCATGTTTTGTATAGTCTTCCTTTTGCTCTTTTTTTTTTTTCTTTTCTTGTAGACTTCTTTTCTGTTGCTCTTCTCAGCCCTTGTCAGATTCATCTCCATGTTGGTCTTTGCTTTTCTAAACCCATTTGCCTCCAAGAAACTGTGTGCTCTTCATGACTCACTTGTTCCTGTTTCCACATGTTGTGTGCTTCCTTCTGTGTCTGAGTTCAGTCAGCAGCTCATGCTCATCCATGTAGGTCTCCTGCCACCTTTGCTTCATTTCCTACTTGTGGGGTGCACCTTTCTTGAGTTTTGAACAGATCATCTTTGAACATCAACCAGTTCTCCTGGACCCCTCCTCTCCAGGGCCATATCCAGTAGGATTCTTCCAAACAGATCTCTGAAGTCTTTAAATTCTGCTCTCTTGAAAAACCAAGGCTATGGTCCTTCTTTTTCCATTGTCCCCTCCTCTTAGTATCCTGAATTCCACCATTTCATGGTCAACACAGACAAGGCTGTCTCTAATTTTCACACCCCCAAACCGTTCTTCCTTGTTTGTAAGTCTGAAGTCCAGTAAAAAACTTTTCTTTGCTGGCTCCTCAATTATTTGCTCCACCAAAAGAATCAATGTTCTCAAGAAATGCCCTATATTGCTTGAGCCCTGCTGTATAGATGATATCACATGATATCAGATATCAGCAGATATCAGGGTGTTTAAAATCATCCATGATGACTACGATCAGATGAATTGATCTTCTTGATTAGGAGGTCTACTGTAGATGCCAACTACAAAATCACCCATGTAGGTCTGTCCTCTAATTTTTATCCATAAGCTTGCATCTGACCCCTGAACTGTCTCAATGCAGAGCTCTATACATTTCATTCCAGTAAGATGTAGATTTCAATCCTAGGTCCATAAAAATACATAATGTTGTTGTCACCAACTGATGACTTTATATTAATGACCTTCTGTGATTCAGAAATACATCCTAAACATACAGAGCTACTGCACATTCAGTGCAAAAGGATTATAAAGAAGCTGATTCTGCAAAACCAATTTTAACTAACTAGTACCTAGCTTTTAAAATGAATGTATACCTGGTTTCCAAGTGAAAACTCAATCTAAAGATATTCTTAAATATACAAAAAGTCCTTTAATGTATTCTTGAGATATCATGTTGGTTTTTGTTTTTAGCTGTATATAGAGATATCTGTGAATTTGAGATCTATTTTTGCTTTATATGTATCATTTTATAGAAGAAGAAGTTATGATACTTTTGCTAACGTATTTTTATTCAAAACTGACAAGGCTTGGACAGTAAAGTAGAAACTTTTTTTTTTTTTAATTAGAATGGCAGTTTTTATATATAAATATGTAGTGTCCACAGCTTTGTCTCAAATAGACTTTGTAGTCTGAGTGACAAAACTGAAAATTTGAATGTACCTATTCTTTGAAGTTGCAAATGATATAAAACTCCAGTTTGTATTTGTATGTAAAATTCTCATACTACAAATAAAATTTACAAGACTGTTTCTCTTCCTGTGTCACACTGCCATTTCTTCTGGAAGAAGGATTAATTTGGCCAACTACAAGAATATTCTGACAGTACAATAAGCTAAAATAGAAGGTTTTCATTGTGTTTACTTATTTTGTAATATGTAATCCATAATTTTCATGAACTCAGAGGGTTACAAACAATATTGTTTCTTTACAAGGCATGCAGAGGAATAACGTATTCTGTTAGTGATTGGTTAGTGTCTTTAATTTCTTAATGTTTAATGCAGAAGTGTTGTTTAGATCTTCCTTGTTTACTCTTTTTGTCAGTTTGGTTGTTTCCCAAAAATATTGTTTGCCAAGGGTTTGTTGGTATACAAAATGCCTGGACTTTCATTCTGATATCCCATATGGTCTTCCCTGGTTTCCCAACTGCCTACCACAGTGAAACCTATTTTCCTGGCAGCCACAGAGGTCTTCAAGAGTTCGTGCTACTCATTCTCCATTGTTCAGAAATAGTTCTTTTTTTCCTTCTTGTTTTGGCTTATAACTATGAACAGGTGTCATTAGGTGCAAGTAGGCATGTGGTGTCGGTGTAGTGGGGTTGTCACAGAAGATGGACTTCCCTCCTCTTTTCCTGCAGAACAGATGTCCTTTGCAGGCCTGCCTATCTCAATCCCATTGATACCTGGCATCTCTGCCTAATGGCAAGGGCTCTACCAACTTCTGCATGGGCACCCAGCCATCCAAACAGATGGTCTTAGATTCTGACAGCCAAAAAAACATTTATGTAGATGTAATATGTTTTTTAAAGGCCATAATCCCAGCTGGGTACACTGAATGGCTGTTCTATCTTTGTTCTTGTAGCTATTATTCAGACAATATGCTACTGTTAATTTGTCTTTGATTTAAATTAATGTTTCAAATTGCATTGTATAAATGTCAATCAACTTGTATTTGTCGTGTATATACATGACAACATATACAAATATATATGCATGCATATTTATATACTCATATTCAGATGGAATTAATAATTATTCTGGTAGCATTTAGCGAGAGTGAGTAACTTATGACTTATTTAGGTCATAATATTTAGCACTTATATAACCATTTTACATTCCATTCAACTCACATATTAATTATTCATCTTCAACACCTATATAATCAATCAAGGTCAAGGTAATCAATGTAAATGCACATGGCAGAATAAGTAAAGTCAATATGTGTCCAAATCTGTGACAATTTTCATTTCCTTCTTTGCTAGAAATTCATTTAAACTATAACAGAAGCTGATGCCTTCTTCTTTTTCTTAATAAGCAAACAGAACTAATAAAATGAGATTCTGTATAATCCTCTGTAAGGAAGATAGCATTATATTAAACTTTGAACGTTTACCTGTTTTTAGCAATACAAAATTTCAAAAGAATCATTGGTTTAAATCCATCAAAATCTTTAGGAATTTTTCTTTTAGTAATTTTACATGCCTGTGCTGTAAAGTCTTAAATTAACCAATTATGTATGTAACCACTTATGTATGTGATCTTGTTGCTACAGTTTTTGGTACATTTAAAGTTACATTAAGAATGAAATTATTTAGATTGGATTCTTATTGTATCACTGTATGTGAAATCTCTCACCCATCTTTCTTTCAGGACACTAACACCAAGTTAAATCTACTACACCATTAGGTGCAAATATGAAGTATGTATTTTCTTTTATGTTGTAACAGTTTTAAATACACTATCTATTCTAGTATACCCATTTCAGAATGGCTGTTAGAAATTCACTTTTGAATGCATAAATGACCAGCAGATGTAGATGCTATTTGAACTATAAAAATATTTCCATACATGAAAATTTTTCATGTGGTTTCATTACTATATTACATAGTACTTAAATGCCAGTATTCAGATTTACAGTTGTCAAAAACCTTCAGCCAAAAAAATAGATTTCTAGAAGTGAAGGTCATGACCTATTCCACCATTTCATTTTTTAGCATAAATGACAACAGCTGCCATCTTTATCTGAGATCATAACATGTCCTTGGGGACACATTATAAAAACATGTATTGCATAACAAAATTGGTGGTGTAAATGCCATAAAAATAAAGAAGAGAGAATACTGAAATAAAGATCAGCTATAGGAAAATACAATAGTGAGTTATAAATAGGTAAATGGAAGGCTTCCAGGAGGAATAAAAGATGGAAAAGAAGGCCTGCAGTTGTCAGACATCCCCAACAATTACTTGATAAAGTAGCATCAAAAGGAATTCTTTTTGCAGAGAAATCAATCTGTCCAGCTTTGTTTCATAATAGTCTCATTGCATTATTCTCATCCATGTTTTCTACCCAGTATACCTCATCAAATGTCAGACTATGTTACTTGATATAATATTTTTTACAGGTAGTCCACCAGAACATTTTCATCATCCTCAGGTGTCTCCAAGGAAAGTTGATTGTTTTTCACAAGTTTGGGTTTTTGAACTCAGAGCAGACACCTGCCTGAAATCTAGAGAAGCAGCTAGGGACTACAGATGATTATAGTTTTGTCTAATGTTCCTTTTTCCAGATAGGTAAAAAGGACACATCGAGTAGGATTTAGGCAAAATTTGCCATTAAGTAGGTTATGAAGGTCATGGAGCCCTAGATACAAGACAGAGCAACACTTTCAGACCATGAAGGCTTCAAGGAGTTTGCCATCTATGGAAGACATACTGTGCTATAAGCCTAAACCTATTAACATGATATTGAATTAGGCTTCTTTATGGAGCTTTATAGAATCTATTTGCTGTTGCTGTTTGTCCAATGAAAGATATAAAATAGTTAAAGGAAAAAAAATGGTAGAAGTGAATTAGGAAATGAGTAAAAAAAATAAAAATCTATATAAAATCTATTATTTCTGGCTGCCTCCAAGGAAACCTTGCCTTCAGTTGGATTCAGAAGTTCATATTGTCTTTAATTCATTTTGTTCCTTCTGACTAAAGTTAGGTTAGCAATTATCATACTTCAACTTATATTGCATACCTGAAATTTGGTGAACAGTTGCATTAAGAATCAATAGATAGCATGGCAGGCCATACTGGAGACAGTAATATTTCAACACTACTCTTTAAATCGTAATCTACCACAACAGCATTTCTGATCATAACTTTATTGAGACAATCTACACATGAGACTCTGGAACTACTGGCACCTGCATTTCTGTGCCACTGAGAAACCTCCCAGGGCAGAGAGGAAGAGAGAGAGTGTGTCTAGAATTATTTCAAAATTGAACTACTTCTAATGAACTACCTACTCTAACTTTAAAAAAAGAGAAAAATGAATGTCTCAACTCTTTCTATATTATTTTTCATATAAATTCCTACAAACACAAACCTTTACAGTTATCATATTTCTAATTCTAATTTGAATTTGTCTCATCTCTTCTGTTTCCACTTCGTGCTTTTTTTCTAATAAGAATGACATCATTTCTCAATGTTTCTTTTCTGATAACATACTTATACTCTGTAATAAAGTCAACTTTCAATTTTCTAATTAGAATAATCTAGTTTAACAGTATGACAGAGTAAGTGGACCCTGCAGGTGAAATTATATGACATGTATAAGACTTTTACCTCCTGTTTCCTGAAAGTAGTTTCAGATACCAATTATTATGGAATGTAATGTAAGCACATTTTTTTCTTTTATAATTTTATTAATGACTATTGACTCTTATTTTAGTAGACCTCTGAATTATATGTTCCAGTGTAATGCTGACTAGATGTATTCCTGCATGTTGACATATCTTTGCTTAGAAACCAGTAAAAAATGATCTTTAGAAATTTCTTTTTCTTAAGGTCTTCAAGTTATTTATTGCATAAGTGTATATCTCTCTCAATAAATAGTGCAGCTCTACTACAGATTATTGCATCACTGATAATAGGCTACCCAGGTACATTAACAAGCTCACAGCACTGTGGGTGTTTCATAGTAGCATGGCTTTCACACGATCCTCCAGGAAGAGTAACACACTTTTACTGAGGGTTCTATTCAGTCTTCTGATGGTTGTTTCATGGTAATTACTATCTATTCAATAACTAAACTTTCTCGTTTGTATGTCACATAAATTCTTGAAATGGCAGGTTTAATTATTTGTCCGTGACTCTACATCCACTGAAGTGAAAAGGAGAAACCCCATTTTCATTTCAGTGCTTCACAAAACAGGTAACTTGTACAGAATGTTGCATTAACAGTATGATCTTCTGTTGGAAAAATTATTCTTAAGAGGAATACTGCCAGGTATATGACATGGGACTCAATGTCTGTGTGTTAATACTAAGATGTAATTTAATAAACTATGCTACTACTGGAAGCAATAAGCATATGGAAAACCTATGCCAAAATTGTTTTAATTAATACTCCTGCGCTTGTAAAGACTGAGGACCTGGGGTGAGAGAACATAGTGTCATCGCCTGCATTCTATAGTACTGACTGTGAAATTGTCTATTAAATGGGGTCCACCACCATACAGAAGTGCTTTCCTGACTTTAGTATAGTAATGTTAGCTAACAAGTCTTTTTAGTGAGCAGAAGAATATTTTGAAACATTCAAAACATTCTATTTTTTAATTAGAATTTTCCATCATGACATTCCATTTTTCCTGTGCAATGTGTCTGACCAGTCACACAAGCATCAGACTAGTATTTTCTGTTACTGGCAGAAAGCATAAAATCTTGAAATGATTTTTTTTGAATCTTAGAATGCCTTCATTTAAAGGCACAGACACCGGGGGGGGGGGGGGGGGGGGGGGGGGAATGGGACAGGACATTTTTTTATTTAGTGGCGTCTTCATTAGATACTTGTCAGTTATCCCAAGAAAAATAAGTGATTAAAAGCATAATTATATAATATTAATGGTTGCCTTATCTTGTTATATTTGCATGTAGAGTTCCTCAAAACTTTTTAATAAAATGTGAATTCACTATTGATAGCTCTTTTTGATAATAAGTAATTACATATAAGGGGTCCATCTAGAAATCTGATTTTTATAGTCTCTGAATAGGTTGTTTTCATATTTCTATTTAAATACTATTCATTTTTGAAGTCATAATAGAAGAGCTATTTTATAGATCTTTGATCATGTGGAGCTAAATTGCAAAGAATACTCCTTCATTTGTCTCTAATCCAAACCTCTTGAGGAATTGAAGCTGCTACATAGAATGAAAAGAAGCTTCCTTGCTATTATTTAATCAACCTATCTTCTATCTATTATCTGCAGTAATAAGAGCAAAGTTCAAAAGCTATAAGTCCCACTTTAAATTAAACATCATTAGGTTTAGCCCCACATCAGATTTTCCTGATATTTCTAAAAATAAATACCTTCTTTGGATATCTTCACTAGACAATTCATTCTCACTTTCAAGTACTGAGCCTGAAATAAAGCACTGTACATGAAACAAAATAAAGCACTGTGCATGAAACAAAACTTCACAATACAGTAATGCAGAAATACTGCATCAATTTTTAAGAGAAATAAAGCAATTTCTCATTGTAATTTTGAAATTTGCTTATTAATGCAATTTCTTCCTCCTTTTTGGTATGAATGTTAAGATCATTTATTTTCTAATGTGTTTAAATCCTATCCATTCCTGAATTAGTTTAAGTAGAAAATTCCATTTCAGAATCCACCCCTATGCCCTCCTGTTCCCTATTCCTTATAAAGGAGTATCTGATAGTACTCCAAGAGAAAGAACGACCAGCCTTCCTTCTTTTCTGTTAATGTCTGACTGTGTCAATGTCATTTCTAAAAGTGAAGTCATCTTCAACAGCACTCACAGTCAGATCCTCAAGATGCATTATCTCAAATACAGCATGTGATCTTCAGTGACGTATTCGCAGATGCCATTCATTCATTCAATTTGACATTATTAACAGATCACAGCTTTTGTTCTGCAAGATTTGGACTAATTTATAGTTAGCCTTGCTGCTTTTATTAATGGGACATTAAAACCTGACAGTGTCTTATAGAAAGGGAAGAGCTGTCATTCACCTAAACGTGCTAAGCACAGTGCAAAATCAGGCAGAAAGTGCCTTCTGCGGAATTATCCAATACTTACGAACTAAATGAGATGGAACTTGGCTATGACTCTACTCACCTCTGTGCACTGGCAAAGATACCCTGAACTATAACCACTTAACGGTAGAAGCTGTCCAGCTCATTCACTTGTGTTTTGACATCAGATGTTCTAAAGATGTACTGTTTCTAGGCATTACTGTTTGGATTATACTATGTGACCCTGCCTTCCTTGTAGAATCTCTGGCCTTTAAAGACCAAAGCAGATGTCATCTATGTCAGTGTCGTTGGCTTTTAAATCTCTTATTTCAAAACAATATAAGAAAGATGGAATGTCACGGTTGTTGTTGAATATTATTCAATCCCTCCCAAAACCAACCAACCAACAGAAAAAATCCAGGAAATGAATAATCTTCCCTCTTTTAAAAGAAATAGTAAATATATTTTAGACCCACAACTTACTCCTGAACAGCTTCAAAATATTCACATTCCTCAATACAATTCATGCCTCATTACATAGACAAGAAATTGTTGATTGCATTTCCTACACAGGGTTCAAAAGTCTGAGAAAACAATAGTTCAGATCATCTGGAAAATTTTCAGTGAAACTTCCATTTAGTTCCAAGAACACAGATTCTGACATTTTGACTGTGTGCTCACTTCTAGCAGAAAAAATGGTTAATACACTTTTAATTTTAACGCTCTGAGTAAGTCTATTAAGATCATTTGACTAACTTCAGAACAGCTATTTTTGTCTCAGCTTCAGATCCCCATACTCAGAGACATTTATGTTCCTACTTCATAAAGTGGGCCAACTTCTTTTTGGTTGCATCTCTGATACTTTTAGCTGACACTTAGTTCTCAAAATAAGCATATAAATTAGCTGGACAGAACACATCATTACATCATTCAAATCTTAAACTTAACGTACACTTGTGATTCTTTTGGAGGAACCAAAGGAAGATTTTCAAAGATATTTAGGAAAGTTAGATAACTTCCAAAAATGAAATTGAATATGACTAATTCATCTAATTGCTATAGAAAATTACCAACCAGTCATTTTTTATTAGAAGAAATAACTATTGCAAATTAATTTAAAACTTTCTGTTGGTTGGTTTGTTTGTTTAGTGGGTGGGTTTTTTGTTGGTGGTGTTTTGTTGTTGTCGTTTTGTAATTAATGAAATACATAAGACTACCTTTACATTTATTGCATGAAAATGTTCCTGTTAATTCAGTCTGTGGCATTGTTGACTAAAAATTGTTTTGCTGTTATTCTACCAATAGCAGGATGTCTTTGAATCCAAATCCTTGCTAGTCAAGAATAGGAAGCAATAATTCTTGCATCAAGGGAAAAACAGGCCTAGCGTGAAAGATCACTGGGTATATAGCAAATGCTCAGCATAGGTAACATCGGTAAAAACAAACAGATGGTGTGCATGAGAATTCTGAAAGTAACTGGTTCAGCTGAGTTCCCTAAATGTATTACATTAAGGTAAAACACATAGAAAAAGAATTTTGTACCATAATAATAATAAATAATAATAATAATAAATACGTGGAAGATATTTCAGTTTCTGAGTCTAGAATCTCTTTTATGAAGAAACTCACCCTCTATACTTTTTGTGCATCCATTTGCAAAGTAATTTTCTTAGCGATCTACCACCAATATGATGGAGTTTTGCCAACATGCAAGTCACAAAATCCTGAAATTTAGCTAGGAAATTCAGAATAATTCTCACATGACGACAAATACCCAAGTATTTAAAAATCATCTAGGTTAGAAGAGACCTCCAAGATCATCCAGTCCAACCTCTGACCTAACACTAACAAGTCCTCCACTAAACCATATCACTAAGTTCAACATCTAAACGTCTCTTAAAGACCTCCAGCGATGGTGACTCAACCACTTCCCTGGGCAGCCCATTCCAATGCCTAACAACCCTTTCAGTAAAGAAGTTCTTCCTAATATCCAACCTAAATCTCCCCTGGCGCACCTTCAGCCCATTCCCCCTCGTCCTGTCACCAGGCACGTGGGAGAACAGACCAATCCCCACCTCTCTATAGCCTCCTTTAAGATACCTGTGGAGTGCGATAAGGTCACCCCTGAGCCTCCTCTTCTCCAGGCTGAACAATCCCAGCTCCCTCATCAGCTCCTCACAAGACTTGTTCTCCAGACCCCTCACCAGTTTCGTTGCCCTTCTCTGGACTCTCTCGAGCACCTCCATGCCCTTCTTGTGGAGAGGGGCCCAAACCTGAACACAGTACTCAAGGTGCGGCCTCACCAGAGCCGAGTACAGGGGGACAATCACTTCCCTAGCCCTGCTGGCCACACTGTTTCTTATACAAGCCAGGATGCTGTTGGCCTTCTTGGCCACCTGAGCACACTGCTGCCTCATATTCAACCGACTATCAACCAATACTCCCAGGTCTTTCTTTGCCAGGCAGCTTTCTAAGCACTCATCTCCCATCCTGTAGGGCTGCTTGGGGTTGTTGTGCTCCACGTGCAGGACCCGGCACTTGGCCTTGTTGAACTTCATACAGTTGGCCTCAGCCCATCGGTCCAGCCTATCCAGATCATGCTGCAGTACCTTCCTACCCTTGAGCAGATTGACACATGCACCTAACTTGGTGTCATCTGCAGACTTACTGAGGGTGCACTCAATCCCCTCATCCAGATCATTGAGAAAGATATTAAAGAGGACTGGCCCCAGCACTGAGCCCTGGGGGACGCCAGTAGTGACCGGCCTCCAACTGGATTTAACTCCATTCACCACAACTCTTTGGGCCCAGCTACCCAGCCAATTTTTAACCCAACGAAGTGTACACCAGTCCAAGCCACGAGCAGCCAGTTTCTTCAGGAGAATGCTGTGGGAAACAGTATCAAAAACCTTACTGAAGTCAAGGCAGACCACATCCACAGCCTTTCCCTCATCCACTAAGCGTGTCACTTTGTCATAGAAGGAGATCAGGTTCGTCAAGCAGGATCTGCCTTTCATAAACCCATGCTGACTTTGCCTGATCGCCTGGTTGCCCTGCAAGTGCCGCATGATGACACTCAAGACAATCTGCTCCATGAGCTTCCCTGGCACTGAGGTCAAACTAACAGGCCTATAGTTCCCCAGGTCTACCTCCCGGCCCTTCTTGTAGATGGGCATCACATTTGCTAGCCACCAGTCGACTGGGACCTCCCCTGACAGCTAGGACTGCCGTTAAATGATGGAAAGCGGCTTGGCCAGCTCGTCCTCAAGTTCTCTCAGTACCCTCGGGTGGATGCCATCCTGCCCCATCGACTTGCGTACATGCAAGTGCTGTAGCAGGTCACCAACCATTTCCTCGTGGATAGTGAGGGCCACATCCTGCTCCCCATCCCCTTCCACCAGCTCAGGGTACTGGGTATCCAGAGAACAACTGGTTTTGCCGCTGAAGACTGAGGCAAAGAAGGCATTAAGCACCTCAGCCTTCTCCTCATCTCTTGTCACTAAGTTTCCCCCCACATCCAGTAAAGGATGGAGATTCTCCTAAGTCCTCCTTTTTGTGTTGATGTATTTGTATAAACATTTTTGTTATCTTTAACGGCAGTAGCCAGATTGAGCTCCAGATGAGCTTTGGCCTTTCTATTTTTGTCCCTGCACAGCCTCACAACATCCTTATATATATATATATATGTTATATATATATATATAACATCCTCCTGAGCGGCCCGCCCTCTTTTCCAAAGATTATAAACCCTCTTTTTTCTCCTAAGCTCAAGCCACAACTCTCTGTTCAGCCAGGCCGGTCTTCTTCCACACCGCCTCGTCTTTGGGCATGTGGGGACAGACCGCTCCTGAGCCATTAAGATTTCCTTCTTGAGGAGTGCCCGGCCTTCCTGGACTCCTCTGCCCTTCAGAACCACCTCCCAAGGGACTCTGCCAACCAGTGTCCTGAACAGCTCAAAGTCAGCCCTCCAGAAGTCCAAGACAGCAGTTTTACTGATCCCCTTCCTGACTTTGCCAAGAATAGACAACTCTACCGTTTCATGGTCACTCTGCCCAAGACAGCTCCCGACCACCACATCTCCCACCAGTCCTTCTCTGTTTGTGAACAGAAGGTCTAGTGGGGCACCTCCCCTGGTAGGCTCACTGACCAGCTGTGTCAGGAAGCTATCTTCCACGCTCTCCAGAAACCTCCTAGACTGCTTCCTCTGGGCTGTGTTGTGCTTCCAGGATATGTCTGGGAAGTTGAAGTCCCCCACGAGTTCAAGAGCGGACGATTTCGCAACTTTTACCAGATGCCTGTAGAATTCCTTATCCGTCTCCTCATCCTGGTTTGGCGGTCTGTAACAGACCCCCACCAGGATGCTTGCCTTGTTGGCCTTCCTGATGATCATAACCCATAGGGACTCAGACTTATCATTCCCAGCCTCAAGTTCCACAGAACTTGTCAGGGAAGATAAAGTTTTTTGTTTGTTTGTTTGTTTGTTTTAATGCTAATTAGAACTTCCTGATCTGATAATCCATTAACACAAAATCATATGAAACATATGGTGAGCCAATAAATTATGAATTGATGTTAAGTTGGGTCTGTTTATTGATATAAACCATGAAAGAAAAACTAAAGAGCCTGCAGTCCAGTAATGTCTATTGTATATTCCCCGTTAGCTGCATAGAATACTCAAGACTCTCATTCAGATATATGTTACATGACCAATAAATTTGGTTCACCTAGCTCCAATGTTTAACATCATTCAGTTGCATTTTTTTTCTCTCAGCTATAAATATCATTATATTTTTCCCCTTCTGATCCTGCTGTATTGCAACTGTCTTCTTATGAACATTGAATTTCATCTTTCCGTCCAAATTTCTTTAGTTACACTACTTTCAACTTCTTTTATTTATTTATTTATTTTTACCCTCTCCTTATTTGTTGCTTTCTTTCTTTTCAGTTATTCCTAACTAATGCATCTCCAGTGGTTCTTCTCTCTAAAAACAGTTTTTGCATTAATTTACCTGTGACTGTTTCCTAGATGAAGTGCAGCAGTTTTGTTGCAGATCTTTAAATCATCTGCAGATATACTAAAATGGTTTTACTTCAGTGTCTTTATTTAATTCAGCTCCCTTAAACATCTCCACTTGTCACTTACCTAAGTGATGTCACAACTATGAACTGTCAGTTCTGTCACTTGCAATCTGAAGGTATTATACTGGGGAGGCATAATGATCTTGTGTATTAACTCAGGTGATAAACCACAAGGGCGAAATTTTACTCAATGATCTGTTAATTAGTCGGTTACCTGGTAAATACCTTGTTAATTGTTAGCAAGTATAATTCATATTGAAAGTAAAATTTGATCCTATTGTCTCGGTGACTTAAATCTTTGTTAATATCCAATGTACACCATAATATATTAACAGACTACAATCATGACTGGAAGGCTTTCTGTTAGTGTGGTGTTTTTACCTTTCTGGGCACCTGAACAACTACAACTGCTTGAGCCACAACAGCTCTCTCACTCCCCCTTCTCAAAAGACAGAGGAGGAGAAAATACAATGAAAAGGGTTCAAGGGTTGAGAGAAGAACAGAGAGATCACTCAGCATTTGTCATCACAGTAAAAACACCATAGGGAGATTAATATAATTTGTTGCATGTCACTAATGGACTTGGGTCCTGCTCCTGGGGTGGCTCTCTATGGGATGCAGAGAACTTCTGCTCTGGCATCTGGAGCACCTCCTCCCCCTCTTTCTTCACTGACCTTGGTGTGTGCAGGGCTGTTTCTCACTTCTTTCCCTTCTCACCTTTTTCCCTTTCTTAAATCTGCTCTCAGAGAGGTGCAACCAGCACTGCTCATTGTCTCAGCTCTGGCCAGTGACAGGTCTCTTTTGGAGTCCTTTGGAACTGGCTCTTATCTGACATGAGACAGCTTTTGAACTCTTCTCACAGAGGCCATCCCTGCAGCCCCCCCCCCCCGATACCAAACCCTTGCCACATAAACCCAATACAGTCAGTCACTATTTCTTGGAGAAAGTAAACAAATGAGCAAAATTTACAGCTGACATAAATTGCTGTACTGATAATACATATGTTTTCATTATCTGCAGTTCTGGTCCCTTATCGTCATGAACTTACACTGAAGAACACTCTGTCATTGCTTGTTCTCTCTTAATTGTTGTTTTTATGCCCTCATTATACTAATGACATTTTTTTATTTCTCTTTTTATCCCCTTGCTGAGAGATATGCATTGTAAGAATCTGAACTTATCCTTCTACAAAAGGGGGGATGCCGAATGCATATGGAAGTTAGTAAAAAACATTAATACGCATGACTGTCAAATATGTGAACCTGTTTTATTGGTTTCATAAATATTTCTCATTGCTGGAAAGTTGATAGATTTCAGAGGCAGAGAGGGAACATCAAAAGTGTATCTGGATTAAAGTTACAGAAGTTGATTTCCTGTATGACAGAACCTCAAAGGCAAAGTCAGCAAATAGTCATGGAGAACAGAACTCCCTAAATAACTTTATTTATTTTTCTATCAGGTGTCAAGTGACCAGAAAGAATACTGGATACAGCTCAATTAGCGTAAATTTAAAGGAAAAATTATTGGATATCATTATTTACAAAAAGATATGGTATATGTCATGATACATTTGTCTGCATAATTAATCTGTGTACAAAATCTTTAATTCCAGTTTTATTTGATGTGTTAGTTCTAATTTGTTGGTTGTTTAAGCTTTGTGTGACGCATTCTGTAGCGGAGCAGGGGATCAAGGTGGGCAGGTCTTTTCTGCGGCATCGAGGCCACTCGAAGCAGCCGAGGGACCGCCAGGACCCGGCAGATCTCGCAAGGGAGGCTGACGAGGTGTAGGCGGAGCCAGCAGCGTTAACGGCGGGTGATTTAAATCGGGCGTCGCTGCTATTTCGCAGTCACTCGCTGAGGTGACCGGTTTCGGGGCAGACGCGTTCTGCAGCGGAGCAGTGGATCAAGGCCACTCGAAGCAGCCGAGGGAGCTGCCCAGACCTGGCAGCCCTCGCGAGGGAGGCTGACGAGGTGTAGGCGGAGCCAGCAGCACTCCCTCCACTGACGTTCAAAAGCAGCCCCTAGGGAGCGCGAGTGACCAGGAACATGGCGACTAGGACGGGCAAGCAGGGTGAGGCGCGGTAGTGGGGCGAGGTGTGGCAGTAGCATAAAAAAATGGCATTTAATTAACATTTAATTAACTAATTAGCATTAAAACAAACAAACAAACAAACAAAAAACTTTATCTTCCCTGACAAGTTCTGTGGAACTTGAGGCTGGGAATGATAAGTCTGAGTCCCTATGGGTTATGATCATCAGGAAGGCCAACAAGGCAAGCATCCTGGTGGGGGTCTGTTACAGACCGCCAAACCAGGATGAGGAGACGGATAAGGAATTCTACAGGCATCTGGTAAAAGTTGCGAAATCGTCCGCTCTTGAACTCGTGGGGGACTTCAACTTCCCAGACATATCCTGGAAGCACAACACAGCCCAGAGGAAGCAGTCTAGGAGGTTTCTGGAGAGCGTGGAAGATAGCTTCCTGACACAGCTGGTCAGTGAGCCTACCAGGGGAGGTGCCCCACTAGACCTTCTGTTCACAAACAGAGAAGGACTGGTGGGAGATGTGGTGGTCGGGAGCTGTCTTGGGCAGAGTGACCATGAAACGGTAGAGTTGTCTATTCTTGGCAAAGTCAGGAAGGGGATCAGTAAAACTGCTGTCTTGGACTTCTGGAGGGCTGACTTTGAGCTGTTCAGGACACTGGTTGGCAGAGTCCCTTGGGAGGTGGTTCTGAAGGGCAGAGGAGTCCAGGAAGGCCGGGCACTCCTCAAGAAGGAAATCTTAATGGCTCAGGAGCGGTCTGTCCCCACATGCCCAAAGACGAGGCGGTGTGGAAGAAGACCGGCCTGGCTGAACAGAGAGTTGTGGCTTGAGCTTAGGAGAAAAAAGAGGGTTTATAATCTTTGGAAAAGAGGGCGGGCCGCTCAGGAGGATGTTATATATATATATATAACATATATATATATATATAAGGATGTTGTGAGGCTGTGCAGGGACAAAAATAGAAAGGCCAAAGCTCATCTGGAGCTCAATCTGGCTACTGCCGTTAAAGATAACAAAAATGTTTATACAAATACATCAACACAAAAAGGAGGACTTAGGAGAATCTCCATCCTTTACTGGATGTGGGGGGAAACTTAGTGACAAGAGATGAGGAGAAGGCTGAGGTGCTTAATGCCTTCTTTGCCTCAGTCTTCAGCGGCAAAACCAGTTGTTCTCTGGATACCCAGTACCCTGAGCTGGTGGAAGGGGATGGGGAGCAGGATGTGGCCCTCACTATCCACGAGGAAATGGTTGGTGACCTGCTACAGCACTTGCATGTACGCAAGTCGATGGGGCAGGATGGCATCCACCCGAGGGTACTGAGAGAACTTGAGGACGAGCTGGCCAAGCCGCTTTCCATCATTTAACGGCAGTCCTAGCTGTCAGGGGAGGTCCCAGTCGACTGGTGGCTAGCAAATGTGACGCCCATCTACAAGAAGGGCCGGGAGGTAGACCTGGGGAACTATAGGCCTGTTAGTTTGACCTCAGTGCCAGGGAAGCTCATGGAGCAGATTGTCTTGAGTGTCATCATGCGGCACTTGCAGGGCAACCAGGCGATCAGGCAAAGTCAGCATGGGTTTATGAAAGGCAGATCCTGCTTGACGAACCTGATCTCCTTCTATGACAAAGTGACACGCTTAGTGGATGAGGGAAAGGCTGTGGATGTGGTCTGCCTTGACTTCAGTAAGGTTTTTGATACTGTTTCCCACAGCATTCTCCTGAAGAAACTGGCTGCTCGTGGCTTGGACTGGTGTACACTTCGTTGGGTTAAAAATTGGCTGGGTAGCTGGGCCCAAAGAGTTGTGGTGAATGGAGTTAAATCCAGTTGGAGGCCGGTCACTACTGGCGTCCCCCAGGGCTCAGTGCTGGGGCCAGTCCTCTTTAATATCTTTCTCAATGATCTGGATGAGGGGATTGAGTGCACCCTCAGTAAGTCTGCAGATGACACCAAGTTAGGTGCATGTGTCAATCTGCTCAAGGGTAGGAAGGTACTGCAGCATGATCTGGATAGGCTGGACCGATGGGCTGAGGCCAACTGTATGAAGTTCAACAAGGCCAAGTGCCGGGTCCTGCACGTGGAGCACAACAACCCCAAGCAGCCCTACAGGATGGGAGATGAGTGCTTAGAAAGCTGCCTGGCAAAGAAAGACCTGGGAGTATTGGTTGATAGTCGGTTGAATATGAGGCAGCAGTGTGCTCAGGTGGCCAAGAAGGCCAACAGCATCCTGGCTTGTATAAGAAACAGTGTGGCCAGCAGGGCTAGGGAAGTGATTGTCCCCCTGTACTCGGCTCTGGTGAGGCCGCACCTTGAGTACTGTGTTCAGGTTTGGGCCCCTCTCCACAAGAAGGGCATGGAGGTGCTCGAGAGAGTCCAGAGAAGGGCAACGAAACTGGTGAGGGGTCTGGAGAACAAGTCTTGTGAGGAGCTGATGAGGGAGCTGGGACTGTTCAGCCTGGAGAAGAGGAGGCTCAGGGGTGACCTTATCGCACTCCACAGGTATCTTAAAGGAGGCTGTAGAGAGGTGGGGATTGGTCTGTTCTCCCACGTGCCTGGTGACAGGACGAGGGGGAATGGGCTGAAGGTGCGCCAGGGGAGATTTAGGTTGGATATTAGGAAGAACTTCTTTACTGAAAGGGTTGTTAGGCATTGGAATGGGCTGCCCAGGGAAGTGGTTGAGTCACCATCGCTGGAGGTCTTTAAGAGACGTTTAGATGTTGAACTTAGTGATATGGTTTAGTGGAGGACTTGTTAGTGTTAGGTCAGAGGTTGGACTGGATGATCTTGGAGGTCTCTTCCAACCTAGACAATTCTGTGATTCTGTGATGCCTGTCCAGGATCTGTGCTGAGCCTATTTCTTTCTCACATTTTTAATAATGTGTGTTTCTGTGTGTGTGGATAGAGTTATATTTTGGAGATAAGTTGTGTGGTCAGATTTGAAGGAGCTCTATACACTTGGAGAAGAAAAATGGAAAAGTTTCATTAAGTATGTTGAGGCAGTGGATATACATCTTTTATGTTTCAGTGGTTGTCTTTCACACATTAGACACACTGTAGATATGCAGTGCAAAATATTGCTGTGAAGTGGAAAGATTCAGAGTAACATCATAAGAAAAACATTGTCAGAATCTTGAATGATTGAATAAATCAGGATATATTCTCTGATCACCTGGGAATTCAAATGGGAAGTCAAGAAGTACTGCAACGTGTTTAGTTTTTATTAAACATTTCCTCTTTGCAAGTGATTTGGTACATTACTATAATATTATCGGATCTTTAAATCTACAGTCCATCATGCACTGATATGCCAAAATTCTTATTTATAACGTGGGTAGCTGTCTGTATCAGGTCATGTTGCACAAAGCTATCAAATTCAAAAGCAATTTTTGAACAGTCACTGCCAGTGGGTTATTACCTACAAGCAGTGAGTCTTTTACTGTTATCTGTAGGAAGAAGTCTGTGGCAGGTGTTCTGCTTCTGGCATACCTCTGCTTTAGAATTTATGGGATTCTTTCTTTTTTTCCAAGGAAGCTTTCATTAAATGCTGTTACAGTCCTGTATGCATAGTCAACAACCTTAGATTGAAATATAAAAGAGGAAAAGAATTCCTTATCCCTGCAGATTCTGAACAAATGGAATATATTATCCTAATGCTTATTGCTGAGAAGAATGATGCCTTGTAAGGCACCATTTATGGTTATAATAAAGAATGGGTCTCTGATAAGGCAAGCTGTTCATTCGAATGCCACTGGCAACAACTGCAAGAAGTACATAACTAGATGTTCATGTCGGTCTTAAAAACATTCTGTGTTCATGAACAGCTCTTAGGATATTCGCTCAAAAAAATTTCCAACTATTTTTTGCCTCAGGAAAGTATAGGTATCTGATACAGTAAATTTATGATGTGCAGAATTTTATCTCAGGAACACCCCATACCCAGAAATAAGAAGTAATTATTCTTGTGTATATCTTTTAACCTCTATAAACTTCTTTCATACTGATTGTCATTTATCTAAAACTAAGAAAAAAAATTAGTTTTTTGTTCTATCAGCAAAACTTAGCTCCATTTTTAGGATCTGCTTGTCATATGTTAATTTTGTGTAACTGAATTGCATGAGTAGCATCAGTTATTTCCATCGTGGCAATAAAATTAAATACATTATCACACATGAAATTGATAATTATGTGTTAGCAGTTGAGAATAAGTATGAAATTTAATTAAGAGAATGAATTGATGTAATGATAAGGGAAAATAAATTTAGGAAAATTAAGTTTAAATGGAAGTTTGTTGTAATACGATTTATGTAATGGATGATTATTTTCCTTACAGGTTTGCTACAACTTCAGAACAGTTCGTTTTTAGGGCAAAGCCAATATAAATAACATAATAAATTACAATCCAAAGGGTAAGTATATTTGATTGTGCATAACAAAAGCTATCTGATATAATGAATGCTCACATGAGTAGATTATATGAAAAGACTTTGAACAGAAGTTCAAAGTGTCTGTCATACTAAAGCTTATCTTCTAGACATATTTATATGATTTTTTGATGAGCCATCTTGCTCTGCCCCTGCACTGAGTTAAATGGAGGTGAGACAGTGCTGATATGAAAACTGGAGAATCATGCTGGCAAGTTCCCTAACCACAGTAAGAATTGTGATATATACAAAATGCCAAAACTCTTTTGCTTACTTCCACCTTTTGTATGCTTCCTTTTTTGTTTGAGTTTTGTTAGGAACTCTTTCATCCACGCACGTCTCTTGCAACTTTTGCATGACTTCCTAAGCATCCAGATGGACCATTCTTCAGTTTGAAGGAGGTAACCCTTGAAAATCAACCAGCTTTCCAGGTTGCCTGTCCTTCACCTCACCCTTCCTCCTCCATCCTTCTCTCCAGGATGATGCTCCCCTGATATTCTTCCAAGAAGGTTCCTGAACTGGCCACTTTCTTGTCTCTGGAAGCCCAGGATTGGACACTGCTATTTGCCCTGCTAGCTTCTCTCATGACTGTCAACCTCACATCTTGCAATCACTGCACTCAAGGCTGCCAGAGGTCCAATAAAGCAGTTTCCCTAAGCAGTTCCTCAATCTCTAAGTTATCCTCAGTGCACTTCAGAAATCTTCTTTGTAGGGAATAGAATTGAATCCTCAAAAGCACAGATTAGAAAAAATAGAGAACCTAGATATGACTTGCTTCTTTCCTTTTGCACTAGACAGCAACTCAGCATAACTAATACAATTTTACAGAAAGTTATGAGGCATAGAACTGCATAAATACACCAAGGACTCTCCATATTCTCAGTGAATGTGTCTTGATGAACTTTATGACAATAAACAGAACACATAAGCTACCTATGTGAAATTACTAAGCAGTTTAAAACGCAAGAGGGAGATAGAGAGAGAGAGAGGGAGGAGAGAGGGAGAGAGGGAGAGAGGGAGAATTTCTGCCTTACACCAGATGCTTAGTCCAGATGACTTCATCCGGCAAGACATACAGGCACCTAGGAAGGAGTGGTTGGAAACGATGCTATGTGTAACAAAGCTTACGTGGGTCCCCATTCAAATCTCAATTATAATGGCATAGATGTCATTCATGAATACTGGTGTGATTTCTGTTTTCTCATTATAGTAGGTGTGAACTAAACCATGTAATGCATGTTAGTAATTCTCAAATATACATATTTCAAGAAAAACAAACATTTTCTCAATATATCTGAGTTAAGTACATTTAAGTAGTGCTTAGCTCAGCAGTTTATCTCAGAACAGGAATAATGCTGTTTATGATAGATTTTAGCTTTACCTTCAAATCTGTAAACTAGCTTATATGAATAATTATTGACATAAGTAAGGGATATAAAAAATTCTTTGAATTGTTCAATTTCAATATAAAATTAGTGCCCTGTTATAGTCCTAGGCCATTCATTTCTAGTAAAAAGACCTTTTCATTTTCAGAAATCCACTAGTGACCTAAAGTGTAGTGACCTGACAGATGTATTCTTCACTGGGTAAAAAACTGGCTGGATGTCCCAGCCCAAAGGGTTGTTGCAAATGGAACTAAATCTGTTTGGTACATGGTCACAAGTGGTGTTCCCCAGGGCTTAGTATTGGGGTCCTGTTTAATATCAAAATAAGTTTTGTTTGATATTTTTATCTATGATATTAAGTGCACCCTCAGTAAGTTTGCAGATGCCACCAAGTTGTGTGGGAGTGTTGATCTTCTTGAGTGTAGGAAGGCTCTCCAGAAGGATCTGTATAGGCTAGATCAATGGGCCATGTCCAATTTTAAAGACATTCAACAAAGCTAAGTGCCAGGTCCCACACTTGGGTCTTAGCAACCCAAAGTCATAGAATAGGCTTGGGGAAGAATGTTAGAAAGTTGTCTGGCAGAAAGACTTGCTTGAACAGTGTGGCCAAGGTGACCAAGAAGGCCAATAGAATCCTGGCCTGCATCAGAAATAGTGTGGCCAGTAGGACTGGTGAAGGGATTGTACCTCTGTACCCAGCCCTAGTGAGACCATACCTTGAGTACTGTGTGAGCACCCCATTACTAGGAGGATATTGAGTTGCTCAAGCATGTTCAGAGAAGAGCAAAAAATCTGGTGAAGGGACTAGAAAATAAGACATATGAGGAGTGGCTGAAGGAACCGAGGCTGTTGAGTCTTGAGAAAAGGAGACTGAGGTGAAACCTCATCGCTGTCTGTACTACCTGAAAGGAGTATGCATTGAATCGTGTCAATTGTGTTGGTCTCTTTTCTAAGGTGGCAAGTGATATGATGCTAAGCAACAGACTCAAGTTACGCTGAGGGAGGTTTAGATTGGATATTTGGAAAATTTCTTCATGGAAAGGATGGTCAGGCATTGGAACAGACTGCCGGAGAGGTGGTGGTGTTGCCATTCCTAGATATATTTAAGAGACATGTGGATGTGGCACTTAGGGACATGGCTTAGAGGTGGATTTGTAGTGTTAGGTAGATGGCTAGACTTGGATAGTTGGATCTTTAAGGTCTTTTCCAACTTAAATGAATCTATGATTCTATGAGTTTGCCACTAACAGCATTGTATTTTCTTTTGAAAGACTGTATCTTAAATAAACTCAAGTTGAGAATGTGCTCAGAATTAATGCAAGCTGTCAATTTTATTTGCCAATTAGAGATAAATATTTAAAGCAATGAATAAATATTTTGTAGAAAATCTGCATTTGGTCATGATGTACAATTAAACTAGCATTAGGCAAAATAATAAAAATGCATTATTGAATTTGATTTTGCCATTTCTGTAATTTCCATTTGGAAGGTATGTGTTCAAAATAAGCAGATCATAATACCTGCCATGCTGGGTCAGACCAGAGTACATCTAGCCCAGTATCCTTCAAACTGTTAGAAGCGTTTTAAGTATAGGGAGATCACCCTCCAATAGTTTTCCAGCAGTCATTAGGTTGATGACTACTTGATTCAGCTGCCTGTCGAGACCTATTGCCTACCAGTTCTAAGTTTTTCTTCTTTCTTAACTGGCTTAACTTATTTCTATTAAAACATACATCTCCAAGGTCAATGAATTATGCTACATTTTATTTAGAGATAACATTTTCAAGAGACAATGCAAACACAGTATATCAGTCATTTTAAGTAAATCATACTCCTCTTTTGATAGAGAGCTAAAAGAGCATCAATAATTTGTAATCCAGCTCCAAATTTCCAACTTTTATGGTGCAAAACACCGTACTAAAAATATTGCCTGTCTCACAATGTTAAGTTTACAGTAGAAAATAAACTATGCATTCAGTTTCCAGCTGTTTCTGTTGTACTCTGTATTAGTTCCTGAGGGTAATCTAAGTGTTCCTTCCAAAATATATCAATCATGTGTATGAAGCATTTTTTGTAAGTAAATTTTTTCGGTTTATGATCATGGGAAAATATATAGTTAGTGAACTGTCTTGTACTTAAAGCAGAAGATCATTAGGCTCATGCTGGTTCTGTGGGTATCCATGTCATAGTCTTAAAATTGCCACTAAAAAGGTTCCGTCATGCATAGATGACTTTATCTATATTGTGTAATATTCCATTTCATTGCAGGAGCAAAGCTACCAATTTCAGCTCATGTTTTTAGCCAGACTTTTAGGTACACTTGATCAGTGCCACTGAAGAAATAACCAAATTAAATTAAAGTGGAACTGAAGAGGGCTTCAGTGTGAAACAGATATAAGTACATTCAATAACTAAAAAAAAAGTATATATGCCAAACTCCACTGACTTCAACCATCTAGTACGTCTGCCTGCAGAATTACTTTTTGCCACAAAATAAAACAAAGAAAAATCTTTGACCATTATAAAACCCCATAGACAGACTTCTAAAGATTTTTGTGTGAAATTATTTTGCATTTTTTTAAAAATCCATTAAGATAATCATTAATGCCTTTAATTCCAATGCTGTTGTGCATTGCAACTTACAACATAATATATATAATCCCATAGAATGTTGTTTGGTTAATAATTATTATTATTATCAAAGCATAATTCACAGCACTGTACATAGGAAAAAGATGAAAATATAGTGAAATTAAATGTTACAATGAATAGAAAAATGTCTAGTCTAAAAAAGTTCTACATAACTATTCAAAGAGTTTAGAAAACAGTTACATAGGTCTTCCAAAGACTGCTCTTGAGCTGAATATAAAATATAGAGGAGGAAGAAAAATATAAGTTGCTTAAAAATAAGATCATTCTCAGATTGAACATATCAGTGATGTGTATTTCTTATTATGATACCAAGATGTTTTAAAACATTTCCTGTAGTTTGTTTGAATTTTTAATATTAACTTTCATCTAGGAGATTTCGATAGCCTTTTCTTGCAAGAGTTTTTATGCTGAAGAGAAGAAAGAAAACAGTAAGAGTATCAAAAATTCCTGAAACAGGTAATGGGAAACTAAGCTAAAAGTTCTTTGCAATAACCCTTCACCTTCACTTTGAAGTTACTTTTTCGTATGTAAATAGTTTATCTTGAACTTATTTTCATTCAGAGCTGGAGGACAGCCAGTTACAGATGTGTGAAATGTAAAATCACTTCAAGAAACACAGCTTTGAATTCATTAAAATAGGAAAAACTGTAAAAAGGGTTTTTTTGTTGTTTTTTGTTTTTTTTTTTTTTTAAGGAGGAAAAATGAAAAGTAAAAGGGAAACAGAAGGAAAAAAAAAATGAAAGAAATTTGGGCAGCAGAAGAGATGTTCTTGAAGTTTATTTGATTCCTTGCTAATCATATATAAAAAGAGTTGCACTTTTAAGCACAGGCTGATGAGGAAAAAATAATTGCCTGAAACAAAACTTCAAGTAAGGATTTGTTGCCCTTGATTTTTACCTGCAGATTAAGAAGAATTCTCTTTTTCTTATGTTTTTCAAACCTTCATATAGATTTTCTAAAGTGAAGTTGTTAAAACTAATCATAAATTAAATCTTTACATATATGTATGTATATGTGCTTATTCCTCTATATATCTTGATTGTACTATGTCCTCTAAGCATTAATTTTTACTATACACTGAAATTTGCGATTTTGAATTTATACTGAAATTTGCTTTTATAAATACTCAGATCTTTTAAAAATAATACTGAAAAATGTAATATATATAATTTTAATATAATACCACAAAATAATTTTAAAAAATCAGTGAATAATGGAATCCTAACAAAGCTAAAATGAAAAACAGAGCCAAGTTCATACCTCTTCAGATACAGCATTTCTGAAGGAAGATAACAGCAAGTATAAATTTATTTTCAACCCACACAGGAGATAACATTTTATTCAGTCCTGAAAATATTTTTGCAAACCACAAATTTCAAGAAAAACTCTAAAATTTCATCCATGTTTTCTTAACAAGTCATGAACTAGATTTGCACTCAAAAACATAGTTGAGCTATAGACTCTTACCTAGTCTGTGCTTCTATTTAAAATTAAACATGTCCAAGTAACACTTCACGTTAGAACATACAGGACACATTAGAAAACAGCGGTATAACCATTTGACACAATCTATTTTACGTTTTCCCCAAATAAATATGTGTCAATACATGGTGATTAGAATGAAGAACCACTTGCAGTAGACATTTGATGGGAAGCTATGATGTTTTGAAGATGAAAACAGCTTTATCATCATGAATTTGAAGATGTTAAGAATGCTTTGGGGCATGCTTAATCTAGTATTTTATATTTACTCATAAAGTTCCATAACTCTGATATAATTGTCCCACATGCGTCTTTCACCCTTATCTGCAGGAAATGCTTATCAAGCTCGTCTGATACAGCAGTTATTATTTTTCCAGTCTAAGTTAAGGCAAATGGTAACTATATATTTGCGACTTCATTTTTATAGTATAATTTATTGATTTTACATATAGTTCACTGTCTATCCCAATACAATGAGTATGTTCTTCATCTCTGTATTGTTGTATTTAATCTTAATTTTGCTACCTTTTATTTATATTGAATCAAACTGAGTAACCTAGCCCAAGTAAAGCATTATGGAATTATTTGCTTTTTTAATAAAATTTGATAGTGAACACAGTACTAGTACTGAATATATAACCTATTTAATATTCCCTCTCTGCTTTCTTGCAGCTCTGCATGGCAAATCACAGCCCCTAGCTTCCTAATAAACATCTGAAGTCATTTAACACAGAAAAGAACAATGTGCATAAGTATACATAGCAGCTATTGCTTAGATAAATCTAGATCCCATCACACCACTAGATGAATCATAGAATCATAGAAACATGTCAACTTTAAATTAATGTTAATATTATTTCATCTATGAAAAATAGATATATTTCAGTTTAATACAAAATGTCAACTGTCCATGCTGTTTATAAGTTTTTTGTTTTGTTTTGTTTTTTCCCTTTGAGTTTCCTTCCTCCTACCAGATCATGATTTGTCATTGCTACTGAATGGAGGGCATTCCAAGTGACTATCCAATAGTCTACAATGCTTGTATAAAGACACATTTCATGAAGACAATAGACATCACACAGCCGAGTAAGCTGATCAGTTTCATGCTACACTTTGGTTTCTGAAGTGTCCCACTTACAAGAGTTTTTTTTCCACATCCATACTTTTAGCAGCATGACATCATAGGTGAAATAGCTAGCTGGGAGCACCCTAAGAGTTTACCTCAAAACCTTATACATTGTAAACCATATCTTGACTCTGTTGCCTGTCAGTTTCTGTCAACAGTCTGTGTCCAAAGCTATACTGTCTGTCATCCCTATACTGTCTACATGCTCTTCACATGCATACTCATCCTTTTTTATTCTGCTGTTCCCTTCCTCACAGGTGAACCATGCTGTTGCTTCAGAGCTCTTCACTTCATCCTTTCTTATTTTGCCTTCTGCTTGCTATGTGGTTGCACAGTTTTATCCTACTCCACTAAAGGAGAGGTTGCTGCTGGTGTATGACTCTTTACAAAGCAGTTTTATATGCTTTCTTTATTGACTGTCAAGATAGGTGATCTCTATTTTTTCACTTCGCAGAATTAGAAGTCAAAAAAGAAAGGGGAAAGAACCATAAAACCATTACACATTGTCTGTTCTAGAGATTCATTATATGCTATTTGATAATAAAAATCTTGATCCTCAACATTGCAGAGTAAACACTAGCATTTATTTCAGATTTCACCCTTGTTATCCTCTTTCCATTCTTCATACCCCTTAAGTCTATAGCTGAGTATGATGTGCCTTTTTTTTTTTTCCTAATTTTGTTCACCATGCCCTTCCACCAGCATAGTTCCCTCTCTTTCCTTGAACACTTTACAGACAAATATTCAATGTTAATTCAAAGTTACACTTTGCTCCTGGAAGACTCATGCTCAGCCATCTATTTATTCTAGTGGTTGTGTGTCTCTTCTGTCCCCCCTTAACTTTATAATAATGCAGTATTGTTGAAATCTGAGACTTTGCATGAATAAGGCACAGTCACTACAATTCTGCTATGCACTGAGATGCAAGCTCACACCATGCAGGACAGCTTTTCCTTGTAGGATCAAAATCCAGAAGATTAACAAAGCAGCTAGCTGTGAGATGATGTCTAGCAGATGTAGGAGCATTGACACTCATGATAGACAGCTGGTGACAAACCTTCACACTTCAGAGGATCCTGCAGTACTTTGGCTCAACAGGACAAATCAAGGACTGGGCAGCTAATCTTTGTGGTTTATTACTGTATGTAATGTATGCTCACTGTTACCTAGAAATTATAAAATCATGTTTTATTTATAGTGTTTTCTGACCCAGTATCATGTTTATTTCTTTTATTATTGCTGAACGGAAGAGTTAGAGACTTTTGTACAGTAGCTCCCAAATAATTTTTTGCTCTTTGTACAAGATATTTTTTCCTTTAATAAATGTATTGATTTCCTTCCCTTTGCCATGTGAACCATTAATCTGCATTTACTTTCATCAAACCGTGTTTGCCATCTGTTAATCTTTGTATATAAAAGATATAACTTTGAGTGTTCATCCTAATTCACTGACCCAGAAACTTAATTCAATTTGTAAAATATGAACAGACAAACAAACAAATAATATCCTATTGCTGACCCAGACAACTACTGTAAAATAAATATTAAAAAAAGTGATAATAGTAATTAAACCCCTAAGAACTTAGCATCTATTCCTCTACTTCTCCTACAGGTTTTTTGTTTCAAAATATTATGCTTTCGGCTATTATTTGTTACCTCTCTTTAAGTAGTATTTAGATCACCATTTATTTTTATTCCATAACACTGAGATAATCTTTGCTATGAAGCTTGGTAGCTGCTGTCAAAAACAACAAACACTTGTCTGAAATAGTCTCCAGAAACTTCAATTAAAGACTAAACCATTTTCCTATCTGCTGTTATACTCAAGATCTGCTTTATGGGCAAAGAAGAAATACACCTTATATGCATAAAAGCAAGAATTTATTGTTAGTCAAACTGAAATCTTAATGTTTCTAATTATTAGACCAGATCTAATTACAACATTAAAAAAAAAAAAAAAAAAAAAGAGTAAAAATAGTTACAAACTTAGTTTTTATCCCTTTTCTTAGTGGTATGCTCACCCTCCCCCTGAGCCTCTGGCCTCATGTGAGAACAGTTACAGCAAGCCATCAGTATCTGGAGTAGTTTGTCAGGAGTATGACGTTCCTTGTCGATTCTTCTTCACTTTAAGTCCAGTTGGGTCATTTCTGTATAGCTGTTAACTTGCTTTGAAAATTCTCTTTTTCAATGATGTGCAGATCCATGTTAAAGCCAAATGTGCTGCATATAATGACTTTTAAACAGTTACTAGTTCTTTCTCTTTTCTACCCCTAAAATCTTTTTCATCCCACTCCAGTTCTGCATTTCATTTACTGACTGCGGTGAGCTGTTTATTGGACTTGATGATCTTGAAGGTCTTTTCCAAATTAGATGAGTCTGCGTTGTCCGGTGCCAGGCCAGTTCCACATCTCCTATCATCTCATGCCTGTGTTCCTCTGTATCACACCAGTGTCTCCAATTTCCAAGGTCTCTGTTGTATTTTGCTGTACTACATTCTATGCCATAAAACTGTTGTGATACCATACAAAGATAACAAAAGTAAAAGAAATTGTCTGTAACCACATTGTCAAAAGAAATAAAAAAAAATGCTGTTACAGATAAACCAGCTGAAGCAATATTCCCGTTTTGCTTTTGCACCATTGCATCTTTTCATATATCTAAGACAATTGAGTGCTTATTGGACTTTTTTAGCTCTTAGACCATTTTTCTAAATTTGCTTAAGATTTTTGTTTTACATAGTAGGAAACGCTATGACCTAGAGCATCGGGTAGGGAGGGGATCTATATTTATTTTTCTGCCATCAGATTACACTGTTGCACACCTTTAGTAGCATAACTATCTGTTTCTTTCACCCCTTTTGAATACTGTCCAAAATCTCAAAGGATTTTAAATGTCTTGAACTTGTTTTTATCCCATAAATAACATTGCTTAGAATAGTTCTCCTAATGATAAAGCACTACCATTTTGTAGACAATGACTACCTCTTAATACCATTTTCACAGGAAGTTCAAAGAGAATAAATGATTTATTACATTAAAGACTGGGCAAAACGTGCATTAAAAATATATAGAGACCTAGATTTTAGCTGGAGATGTCTTCACCAATGAACTTGAGGTGTGTCAATTATAAATATCTGACTTGGCTTGCACCTGTATACTGCATTTTTCACATCATTCGCTTTTTTTTATTTGTTTTATTTTTTTATTGGTTTTTCTTTAACTTGAGGGAATCAGTAAGAAGAATTTCACAGATTAAAAAATACTATGAAACAAAACAAAAAAACAAAAACAGCATTCCTTTTAGTATTTAAGGAATTTGAAGAAATATAAAGCTCCCTTTCTTAATAACTATAGTGCAGCAATATAAAAATTAAAGCGATATGGCAAAGTATTTTGCTGCATCTAGAAACGTACTAGCTTGTAAAATACTCTTCCAAATATTTTTGTCTTTGAAGCTATTTACTTTAAAATCTGAATTGAATTCAAATTCTCGATCGTTATTTCTGTTTTAAAAACACAGGTTTGCATGAAGCAAAGGAGCAATAAAGGAGAAAATCTGTCATGGTTTGTACATGACACCAGGCTACAGGAGTTCCTCTGCTTAATGATTCTGTTTACAGTTCAGCTGTTCAGTTGGTCTCTGTGAGATATACCAGATTCTGGCATCTGCAAGCACTCCAAACAATGGGCTAGAAGTGCAAAGAATTTGCAGTAAGGGTGGGAAACAACTGGCTAGTTGTTGCTACTGAATAGTGATTGAGAATGATGTGTGCTGTAGTAGTTATGAGGCTGTGATCAGGTTATTTACATAAAAACATATCATCTTCATTTTATGAGTATGGACAGTATTAAAGGTCTCTCTCACTACTAGAACTGAGGGGAGAGACAAAAGTAACTATTTGTCTAGGACAGTTGCTGTGGTCATAGTAATGGCTGATTAAGCAGTAGAAAGCTTGAAGTATCTTGACTTTGTATAAATGCCTTTCTCTTCCTAAAAATTCTCCCTCCTTGCAGAAGAGTCGTTGTTTTTTGTTTGTTTTGTTTTGTTTTTTCTGTGCTACACAGGATGCCACAGTTAAAGGCAACAAATTATCAGAGCTATCAACAGTGCTTATTTGATTATTAAAGTGAGAGAACAAGCCAAAGACAAAATGTAGAACAGAACACATTTAATAAACAACTACTCTTTCATTTATTGTCTTTTCTTTATATTCCTCTGTGGAGAGCTTTGAGAAACATTATGTCTTTGAGAGTTGCTCTAAACTTAGTGAGGCCTAAAATATTCATACACACAGAGGAGAAGTGAGTTTTTTCTTTGGATTTCATATGCAGATACAGTAGTGAATTGTGTTAATTTATCATAGATACTCTTATAGTCTTATAAAGGGTGATGCTGTCCCTTCAGTATTGTTCAGGAAAAGGACAGAGGACAGAGGGAAGGATACAGCTCTGCATGGGGGAGCAGGGAACACCAAAGCCAAGTTCAATAGACAGAGGAAGGAGCTGAAGGACAAATTAAGGTGAAGAAGCACAGATGCAACAGCTCTAAGAAACATAAGTGTTTGGGATGGGAAGGAGTGTCTAGTTATGACACATGGTTCAAGATGCTCTTGACCCAGCTCTGGCAAAATTGAATAAGACAGCCCCATACAGTGTTAAGCTGAGCAAAATTGAGAAGCTGAGGGGTACTATAAATTTGACGATGATAGCAATGTATGTTTCATTTACATTTCAAAAAGGTTTTATTGCCCTCTTTCTCCCAGGTTCATAGAAAGCCTTCGTCTGAGGACATGCCTAGATTTCAAATATGCTACGGTCATCTTCTCATTGATTCTGTATCATCAAGTCTTAGTTAACAGTTTCAGCTCATGAAACAGATAGTAGTACTGTATTTTTCTGAACTTAATAGTTGTACTGGTTATGTCTCTGTGGCCAAAAGTTTGTTGAATTTTAAAAGTTTGAGGTGTTTTGTGTGTTTTTTTTTTAATTGATTTTTTAAGAAATATTAATTCACTATTCAATATTCAAAGGCTAGTAGATGATGAAATAAATCTCCCTTAAAATACCAGACTTTTGTATTCTACAAAACATTTATTACTTCCATTTACAAAGTAAACTTTCAAAATTAATGAATTCTTTATATGTACCATTAAGTCCTAACAGCCACTTCATGTATTAGTAATTATATTATCATAATAGTCGTGTTCCTGTACTAGTAATCAGCTGTAATAAATTGTTATACTGAACTGAACCCAAAATAGAGTTCTATGCCCTGAATACCCTGCCACTCCCATTGGAATATCCAGCATTCTTACTTATTTGGCAAGCTTATTTGAAACTGAAAACCTAAGTGAGAACTCCAATTTGCACTCAGAAAATTCTGAAGTTAAAATATTTGGAATGGAATTCTTAAAATTCAACAAAATAGCTCTATTTGCTGAAATTTAGTGAGAATATTACCACTCATCTCAGTGATTTAAGAAATTATAAAGAAATTAAGAAATAATAAACCTGAGTCATGCTGAAATAACCAATATTTTCCACAAAATATTTTCCAGTTTTTAATTTTTCAGTTAATGTTTGAAAGTCCTAAAGCTCTGATGAAAATAATAAAAAATGTTTATTATTATTATTTTTTTTTTTTTTTTCCAATTTGAACTGATACTTCATTTCTGAACAAGAAGAAAAAGTCTGTTTTGACAGCTCTACTTTATGGTTTCCAATAACATCTCTTATGTAGCCTCCTCTTTGTAGTAAGATGAATGGGGCCTCTTCTTATTTCTATTTCAGATCTTTTCTATACTATTCTATAACATAAATATCTTATAAATATAAAAGGTTTCCACACTGTCATTCTTCCAGCAGCAAGATCATATTAACATCAACCAACTAGAAGTTTTACAAGATGTCTTGCTTTTTGTAAGACTATTGATTTTAACTCTGCTAAAAAAAAAAATGTCTTTGAATTTGCAACATACTGTTCTGAGTATACCTGTATCTTACCACTCACTGAATATTACATATTTAAAGCAAAGAACAAGTCATAATAACCAGTGTTTATACACATTTTTGAAAAGATATATTAAAATAAAAATTGTATAAAAAATTGATGTGAGATAAAAATTTTACAAAGAAACTTGGTCAGAATTCTAGAGGTAATCTTTCCTAATACTTAGCTAGTATCCAGATAACAACTTTCAGAAATCTACAATAATTTTATTGCTAATCATTTTTCTTGCACATTACATGGGTTTATGTTATCCAAGATGCAGCTGAGCTTGAGGTAAACATAGCAGTTAGATAGCAGCTGTGTTTTTACTGCATTCTCCTAATGTTTCCACTTTCAGCTACCCCCATGATGGTATGTGCCTTACAGGTGAAAATGAAATTCATTAGAAGTGTAAGATATATGCAAAAACATAATGGTTTTCTCTCCGATAAAAAAGGGTCCGAGTCATCATTAAACAGCCCTCCAGGTTAGGGAAAGTTGCATGATGATGAGAACTAACCAGCTTGTTAGTCTTTACAAGGGAAAGACAAATTGTTTTTTTGCTCCAACAGTATAGCTGTTTTGAAATACGCTGATGTGAAACCGACTATCTCCCAAATATATATTCCCCCTCTAAGCCAGGGTATGAGATGCCACTAAGAGAAAAAGAACTAGCTCAACATAAACTTTTTCCTTGGCCACTTGATAGGCATGCAGTAGGGCTTTCCTGCAAGATACCAGGAATATAAGTTTGTGTTTTTTCTCAGGCAAAACAGCATGAGAGTCATAAAGAGAATTACATTTCAGCACCACAACAAATAAAAGATCCTGGTTAAAGTGGGAATCTTTGAAAATATAATAGCAAATAGCAAATTTCCAGTTCTTAAAACTATTCTTCTGTGAACTTCATATTTGCTACTATTGTTTCAGTTTCTGGAAAGTTTAGTACATCTGAGATTAGTAAAGCCTGTCAATACCAAAAATGTCATCAGGTGAATTTATTATTTTTTTTCCTCGTGTGTATTCAATAACTTAAGAAACTGTCTAAATTAATCCGTTCATAAAAAGAGATTTTTTACCATATAACACCTAACAGTCATTTTTGTTAAACAAGTTTTAATTACTAGGACTAAACTAAGATCTTAAAAAAATCTAAAATTGATTCCTTAAAATAATAGCAATAAACATCCATCATGCTTGAATTTGAAATTATAAATACACTGTACAATTCATTACAGTAAGTAGAGCAACATTACTCTGGTTGTTCATGAAAAAAAAAAAGTGAATAAAAACAAAATAGTTTTTATTTGTTTTCTTATTTCACTCAGTTGAAGTGCCGTGTCATTGTGTTTTACTCCCTGTAAAAATATATATGTACATACATTTCTGTTATCTTCTCTTTTCAGGTTTAATAAAATAGTTAATAGTTGCATCAGCTCATTAACAGATTTTACTTATTTTTCATTTTCAAGAAGATGCAAATTTTATTTTTAATTTTTATTTTGCTGCTTTCATATAAGATTTTTTTAAGTTACTGCAAATAGTTTTCTTAATAACAGAAAAAGAGTTAGACGTTGTTTATCGTATTGGCATCTGTAAATCAAATTAACATCTCAACACTGTACAGCCTAACATATTCATTATTCATGGTAGCTGAAAATGACTGCCTGAGCTTGTGGGAGTCCAGTTTTTTAAATGTAAATCTGATCAAAGCACTGGCTAATATGGGGCCTTTATTAGGTTTTCTAACCTAATATTCATTTAATTATACTCAACAACTTAATATAAACCTATTAGCAGTCAGCAAACAAAATTACTGCACCTAATATACAAACCAGAGCAATATAAGCTGTTTATTGTGTAACAAAGCTTTAGTTAAAATAAATGTCTCCATAGCATCTTTCAGAATAGATCACAGTGACTAGGAGGGTGATGGTTGGACCAGATGATCTTGAAGGTCTTTTCCAACCTTTATGAGTCTATGATTCTAAAGCCAGACATGGAAGGAGAAAAATACTGAAAATCTAGTTCAAAACTTGCTCATTTGTAGTCCAGCTCAACTTTCTGGTATACAACACCTTTCTCTCTCTTAAGGAAAAAGAGAGTAACGCTGGTGCTCTCACTTGGCCAGGCAGTAACTTTCAGCTAAAGTAACTTTCATAAGTTTTCTGTTGTGTTAGGCACCCACACGAAAACACTCTACTGCCAATTTTTTGTCATCATTTTATTCATTGATTTTCCTCAAGATCTTGTGGTTACATTCTCAGGATGAGAAACAAGATTCGTCTGTCACAGTAATTTTTATTAGGACTTTCAGAATCTCTTTGTTTCTCTCTCTCCCCTTTCTTCTCTCCATTAGCGAAACAGCTCCAGGATATCTTTCCAGAGGCTTCACAATATTTCCCTCATAACAAAACTAACAAACAACTAGACAACTAGTATGATATGTATTTTTGCTCTTCTAAACCACATATTTCTTTAGTGGGAAAAATCAACAGCAGCAGCAACTAATGCTAAGTTCAGGTATTAATATTAGTGTTATTTCGTAGCACTTATACATAAAATAACTATGTATTTAATCAGCAACTGAAATCATGTAGTGTAACACTGCATTTAAAACCAAAACTGAGGCAAACCATGAAACCTGAAGCTAATTTCTTGTCACCTTTGATTTCTGGAGCCTTTATTAGTTGCATTAGAAAAGACAAGAATACCACAAGGGATGAAAATCACAGTTGCATTTGAATAGATTTCCTAATCCCTTCTCAGACTTAAAATCAGCTATTTGTCAGCAAGGAACTTCCAACAGTGATGCCACAGACTTGGTTTTGCTTAGATTTCTAGCTGAATATGCATTATGGAACTGTTCAATAATAATTATTTTCTTCTGTTGTGTTAAAAATAATAATTAATAGGCCATATTTATTCCTACGATGCTACACCTCCATTATATTACATTAATGATTAGAAGGAATGTTATTCAATACAAATATATATATATATAATAGCAAATGACCATTTCAGTTGAAATCACCAGAAGTGATCAACCATCTCCTGTTGTACATGAATATTTTTTATTTGTCACCTTTTTAAAGATATTTCATTATATGCATTTCTTGTGGGATCTGTAGCTTAAAGGTCAGTGGCCTATGTACAAAAGAATTATCTGGAAAAGCTTGTTCCTGAAGGTACTTAACCCCCACTTTTAGTTTGGAAAACAAGAATTGAATTAGTACTATAGCTACCTCCTCTTTGTTTAAAACAATTCAAGATATTTTTTTAACACTATTCTCTATTTTCAATTAAAATTATTGAGAATGTTGTGTATTCTACCATTAAATTGATTACACTTCTCTCCAAATTAATCTAATTGTATCATTTATTTGACATCCTTTCTCTGAATAAGTAAAAGAGAAAGAGTAGCAAGAAAAAAAAAAAAAAAAAAAAAGAGGGAGCCAGAGGCAGAACCTGTTAAAGAACACTAGTTTGAAACATCTGAAGCTTGAATAACTAACAATAGCTGTGAGTGGGAAGAGGACTAAAGTAAAGAGTGTTGCAGTTTCAGTGTCATCCAGAACTGACATTTATCATTCTTCTTGTCGCGGTAAGGTAAGAAAAATTAAGAACCTCTGAGAGAGTAAAACAAGATATTGATCAGAGATCTGCACGCTCTAAAATCTTGTACTTAAATCTGGAGTAAGTCCTTTAAAAGAGCTGTGTAAGCTCAAAACTTGGCTTTGTTTGAATGTGTGAATAAAATTTATGATGGTTGTACCTGGGCTTTCTGGTGACAAAATGCTGTAAGGCCTTATTTAAAGTACAGTTAGAAATCTGCTGTTATTGCCACAGAATGACACAACTAAGCAAATTTTCCCTTTTTATTTTTGCCTGAACTCTGATGTCTTGTGCTATGAATTACCTAATATGATAGATCTGTTCATTTTCTCTTGAGCTCAGCTAGACTATTCATTATGTTAGTAGTAGTTTACTGACAGAATTAAGGAACTTACATTTTTGCCCTTAAACATGATACACAAGATAGGGGGATTTCACAAAATTATTTATACATTTCCAGGTTTGACTCCGGAAAAAAAAAAAGAAAGAAAAAAAAAAAAAGCTTTCATCTATCAAATATTTGTATAAGGAAAATGTTCATATTTAATCATGGGACAAAACCCCAAGTAGACACATACGTAGAAGGCTGTAGTCAGAGAGATTATATACCACTTAGGTTATGCTTGATATTTCTTTATCACTCCAGCCAGATATCACTTTATCACTTATTGCTTCTGTGAAAAACAAGACAGAAAGCAATGAAAATTATTTGTATTTTCACTGTTTTTATCAGCAGTAGGAGTTTTGTTATGTCTCTCTGAACTAAATACAGATTGGTATGTTTGTTTCTCATCAGTCATTTGAGATCAAAAAGTTTGAGATGATTTCTGAAATAAGGAAATTTTAAAACATTTTCAGAAAAGATGTGCCTTTAAGATCTTTTGAGGAGATGCTGAAAAAAAGAGAGAGGGAGGGAGAGACAGGAAGAAAGAGAGAGAGGAAGGAAGGAAGAAAGGCAAAAAAGAAGGAAGGAAGAAAGAAACTATTTATTTATTTCCTATACTAAAGGAAGTTAAAACTATAATATAAGAGAAATCCTAATAAATCCCCATTTTGTTATGAAACAATATGCATTCATATATCTGCTTCACTACCAGACTTTAACTATATTGTATTTAATATTCCACATATATGAATGTCCAGAGGATGTAAAGCATAGTAGATAGGCAACTAATACCAGAAAGTTTTTACAGATGTTCATTATGCTTATGACCATCATAAATATAGTTTAATGCAAAAATCATCCTTCCCAATGAGCAAGAAACCTGAAAGATTGCCTGATGTTTTGGATTTTTTTTTGATAGTGAACCACAAAGTCTGAGTTTATTTTCTCATGCCACTAGTGGGTGGGTAAGAAGTACTTATTAAGCAGCTAATTAAAACACCCAGTAAACTACTTAGGTATCTAAAAATTATTCACTTCCTTTCTCAGAAGGAGATCAAGAACCTGCAGCAGCTACCGGTAACACAGAATATAATCAACATGATAAATCAAGATGAGACTAATATAGATTGCCTGTTGAACAGAAACTGTGGAGTTAGCTAGTAGAAAATATTAAGGATAGGGCAAGATGCAAAATTCTCTTCCCATGTAAGGTTAGGATATTTCACTGAAATTTTGAAAAAGTAATCTTCATACTCATTATTGTGCGGTCGTCTCCTGAATGCATGTGCTTAAACTTAGTGAAATGAACTCAACCAAAACATCTAATATAAAAATCTAACAGCTGCACAGATCACCTGCACACCCCTCAAGGGCTCTTCCTGTCAGTTAAAGAATTTACACATGACTACTAGTAGCTTTGTGTTCAGGAATAGTTTATCAAAAGTTAGTTTCTCTTAAGGAAAAATTCTGAAACATCTATGACAACTACTGTTTCAAAAGATATTTATAAACAAATGCATATACTATGCATCTGGTTGAAGTCCGTGCACAAGATTGGCATTGAACTAACTGGGCTCTGGAAGCTTGGAGATGTGCACAGACACAAGAGTAGCTCACGAGAGAACCTAAAACTTAAGCTGGAAAGTACCTAGCTTGGCTGTATGCTTCAAGATGTGCTGGTTTTGGCTGGTATAGAGTTAATTTTCTTCATAGTAGCTTGCATTGTGTTTTTTTGTTCTTTTTTTTTTTTTTTGATTTATAATGAAAAACAGTGTTGATAACACACTGATGATTTAGTTGTTGCAGGACAGTGTTTACATAGAGCCAAGGACTTTTCTGCTTCTTGTGCTGCCCTGCCAGTGAGAAGAACAACAAGAAGTTGGTAGGTGACACAGCCAGGGCAGATGACCCCAGCTGATCAGAGGGGTGTTCTGTAACATATGACATCATGTTCAGCAGTAAAAACTGGGGGAAGCCCTGCTTTCCTGGAAATGTCTGAACATCTGCCTGTTGATAGAAATTAATTCTTTATTTTGTTATGTTTATACACAGAGCTTTTCCCTTACCTATTAATGTGTAAAAAAAAAAAAAAAAAGTGAGGGGGGAGGGTCACAAATTAATAATATAAAAAATATATAAAAGAAAGATATTAACTGTCTAAAAAGCACCTTTCAAAACCTGTTACTAGGTATCTGCACTTTTAATATAAATGAAAGGTTTTTCTACTTTGCTCAATTGCCGAGCAGATTTCTTGCATTCAAAATAAATTTAAAAAAAATGCAGTTTAATGTGCTGATTCAAATAATATTATAATTAAAAATTACTTAAAACAAAACAATTATGATCTAAAATCAATGATCAGTTAATTTCAAACAATTAATTCAGCTTTGTATATTTCAGATATAGTTTAAAGATGTGGTACTTTGTTTCTTTAGTCACATTAATTCTCATATCCTCATTTATTTTTGATAGTCAAATCATATACATTATTACTTAGGATTTTTGAGGTACTGCTTTATACTTTTCTAAACAATCTAACAAACACTCAATCTGGGGAACACATTGTTAACATATGTTAAAATATAGTATCATTCAAAGTAAAAACTAAAGAAAAATGAAATCTAAAATATGATTGATTGATTAATTGGTGTATTGGAGGGCTTACCAACCATACCCCCCACTGAAAAAAATAAAAAGGCTTTGTTTCTTGCTGTAGAATGACTCTGTACAATTTCATGCAGTATCACTAACAAATATAAAATAAGAAAGATGGTCAAACTCATTCACATAAAATAACTAGGCTGGTAGTGTTCTGAGCAACCTTGTTTTGTTTGTAAACAAGTGTTAGATTTTGTGAAAAGATCTGTGTTTTCTGATCTGTAAAGAACTTTAATTTGCTTTAGAAACTACAGAGATACCAAGACAGTTTGTCCTCTGTTTTCAGTCAAATTTAACAAAAATATCAAGAATTAGATTCAATTTTTGTTTTAAATATGCAACTCTATAAACAACTCCAAATCGCTACTTTTCTGTCTTAGAGGTACCAAAGTCATGGGATAATTTTTGTGCTTTTGATGTTTGATATTGCACTGTGTTTGCATGGCAAAGTTTTGATAGTGAGGTGGGCTGTAGGGATGGCTTCAGTAAGAATGGTCCAGAAGCAGGCTGGTGGGGACCCATGCTGGAGCAGTCCATTCCTGAAGGGGCTCCACACGATGATACGGAACAATGCTGGAGCAGTTCTTCAAGAACTGCAGCCTATGAGAAACCCATGTTGGATCAGTCCATGAAAGACTGCATGCTGTGGGAGGCGCACCATGCTAGAGCAAGGAAAAATATAAGGAAGAAGGAGCAGCAGAAGTGAAGTGTTATGAACAGACTGCAACCATTCTTCATCCCTCTGAACAGCTTGAGGGGGACGAGGTAGGCAAGTCGGGGGAAAGCTGAGCCTGTGTACAAGTGAAGTGGGAGGAGGTGTTTTTAGTTTTGATTTTGTTTTCTCAGCATTCTAATTTCTAGTTGGCAATAAACTAAATTATTCTTCCCCAAATTGAATCTACTTTGCCCAGGATGGTACCTGCTCCACCACGGACTGCAGGGGGGCAGCCTGCTCAACCATGGGTCTCTCCACAGGCCACAGGGGAACTTCTGCTGCGGCACCTGGAGCACCTCCTGCCCTCCTCCCTCACTAACCTTGGGGTCTGCAGGGCTGGTTCTACCTCCTCTCTCCCAACTGTTGTTGTGCAGCAGTTTTTTCACTTTCTTAAATCTGCTCTCACAGAAGTGCAACCAATGTTGCTTATTGTCTCGACTCTGGCTAGCAGTGGTTCTCTTTTAGAGCCAGCTGAAACTGGTTCTTATCTAATCTGGAGGAGCTTCTGGATTCTTCTCACAGAGTCCCCCTCCCCCTAGAACTCCCCTGCTACCAAACCCTTGCCACGTAAATCCAATAAACTAGTAAGTGATCTCCCTGTCCTTATCTTGACCCAGGAGCTTATTCATCTCATTTTCTTATCTGTCTTGCTGAGGAGGGCAAGTGAGAGAGAATCTTGATGTGCACAAGGTGGCCAGCAAGTTTAACTCACTACAGATGTCAAAACATATGGAAAATGAGAACAAGCTTCATGAGAAAGGAATAAAAAATACAGCAACTTAGTTCTTATTTCTGGCTGGATATATTCATCATGATGTCATTAATTGTTAACGTAATTTCCACTTATTAAAGAACTTATTAACACATGCAACTACTGTATCATTAAACTTGCTTTTAAGGGTGCCCTTAGATTTGTGAATATATCAATTCACATAAAACTGCTTTAAAAGGTTACAAATTTTTCAAAGTTAATGTGTAAAAAAAAAAAAAAAAAAAGAGTACCATGACTATTTTAATACTAAATTCAGTTTTCAGTACCATACCAATTGGCACAAGTAGAAATGTTAATGTTATTAAAATATTCAAGAAAATTAATATGCCTCAAATCAGCTGATATATCTTCTCCTTTTATTAAAGTGTGTTTTTTTTTTTTAATATAGCAACAGCTTATGTTGGTTTTAATAGACTCACAATCAGTTGACTGCAGAAGAAAATGTGTAAACTGTCTTGGTACTAACAACAACAAAGTACTGAGACTACATGCTTCAACAACACCTTTTTGGTTTATAATGTCACCTCTAAAATTTTAGCACAGTCATCAAACCCAGCTAGTGAAACAGTGTTAAGACATAGTGTGCTACATGTCATGACAGGGCTGAACATCATGTAAACATGTAGGGAAACAGAGGCTGTAGTTCAGTTGGATCTTTCTTTTTCCATGCAAGTGGTATGAAAATATCACTTTTACGTTTGGGGGAAATCTGTCAAAAGCTTGCACACAACTGACCTCTTTCGCTATGTCTGTAGGAATGTTCTTTCTCGACCCACCTCATGATGCTTGCTCATTGTTGGCACAGTAGCTAATGCGTTCACCAATTTCCAAAGCTGATTTTTTGACAGCAGTCCAGTTTAGAAACTCGTCTTCTTTCATGGGTAATTATTTGATATATGTTTGCAATGCACTAAATATTCCTTACTTTGTTCTCTCAGTGCGCGCGCGCGCACACACAAAAAAGATTCCTTTATGGACTAAAGATCTAAAGATACTTACTCCTGTTTCAATCTGTGTCACATGGGAGTCACGTATGAAATCATACGTGTCACCAGTAGAGCTCTTTCCTACCACTGACTTGTGTAGCTCCTACTTGCCTCCTGCTAAATGAATTTAGGTCTGTTGGTCTCCACCTCGGACCTCCTGGTCTGATATGTAGGACCCAGGGAAAGCACCCTTCAATTATTTATTTGGCTGCTTAAAATTAGCAGTATCTTACTCTAGTATTCCTTAATGAGGTATAAGAAACAGGCCTTCCAGCTCTACCAGCTGGACAGGGAGGAGCACTCACAGGGCATGTAGAAATACTTTTTTGGCTTCTGTTGGGACCTAATCCTGCATAGCAATTCTGACAGCTAGCCAGTTACTCCGGTCTGCCTCTTCTATTGGTGGTTTGGTTTCCTTTTTCTTCACTTTCAAAAAAAATCTTTTCACTTTTTGTTTACATACTGTGAGCTGAAACTTATTTCTGTGCCTGTAATCTCAAAGTGGGGAGGAAATTTAGATGCCAAGTCCTGTGTGTCTGCAATAAAAAGAAATAAAGAGCTCAAATTGTCACAGTTTGAAAAGCTAGGATATGAGAAGCCTACAAAACCTGTGCTGAGAGGGATGTACAGCAGAATTAGGGAGGACTCCTGTATAAGACATGTAAAGGTTAAGGGTCTGAAAACTTTAGCTGCCAGGTCACATAAAATTAGGATAGGTGAAATGGGATGAAAAAAAGTCAGGAACAAAAATGCGGTTGCATTGTTTGTTTTCTCTTTTGAATAACGGATACTTACTTCAGGTAATACAATCATAAAAACTTAGTGTGCTTGCAAGAAACTGAGTAAGCTCCACCCTTGCTTTAGTATTGGTGTCACCATTCAGGTGCCATGCTTTCAGCCTCCTTCAGGTTTGGGGAATATTGCACAGGAGCATGGCAAGAAAAAGTGGTCAGAAAGGACCAGGAATAGTGTTGTGAGAGTAGTGTTGTGAGAGGCATGTTTCTACACCTTTCTAGGAATAAGGAGAGACTACTTTTCAGTAATCAGTGTCCCTGACACAGAACCACAGAATGGTTGAGGTTGGAAGGGACTTCTGGACATCACCTAGTCCAACCCTCTGCCAAGCAGGGTAACCTAGAGCATATCGTACAAGATCCCATGCGGGCAGATTTTGAATATCTCCAGAGAAGGAGATTCCACAGCCTCTCTGGACATCCTGTTCCAGTGCTCTGTCACCCTCACAGTAAAGTGTTTTCTCATATACATATGGAACTTCCCATGTTTCAGTTTGTGCCCATTGTCTCTTGTAAATGTGCAATTTGTAACATACATGATATTTATAAACAATGTAACACACTACTTTTTATAATGCTCTTTTAATAATTGGAAACACAATCTAGTTGCCATAAAATTTCCATAGTTTGACTGGTATGTGAAGTACAAGAAAATCTAGAATATCACTGAGTGAAACGTTTTTTCTGCCATATGTCTTGTCATAAGTCACGGCATTTTTGCTGCCTTAATATGGCACTGCTGATCCCCTAACCACCACAGTTATGTTTATTTTGGTGGTGAAGCAAAACAAACATAACTTACTCTACACTCAATTGAAGGGAGGTAAGTATCACTATAAAAGTATCACTATGCATCACTTTTTTTTTTCCCATAAACTACAGAGAATCATGATTATGACAGCATCTTTCTATTCAATCACTGTTTACTTCATTCTGTCTCATTCCAAAATATGTAAGTGTGGCAAAACAAGAGTTCTAAGTAACTTCAACAAGCAGAAGAGACATCATGACCATAACTCTTCTGTCTTATTCAACCTAACTGCTGGAGAGGAAAGATATTTTTTAAAACTAAAATCTCAATCACACTGTAAATATCTTGAAAAAGATTATGCCCTAAAATACACCATTTCTCCTAGAAAAAAAATAAAATTAAAATTGAAAAAAAAAATAAAATAAAATAAGACAAAACAAAGCAGAGATATACCACGTTTGGGGGACAAAACACTTCTATTTCTATTGATCTGTTCTCTTCAAGTGTTTCTTGTGACCTCTCAGGTTATTCACATCTCAAAACTTTACATTAACTAGCCTTCAAATAATGCAAAGCTTAAATGTCCTGAAATAGACAATACAACAACTGTACTAGATAACAGAGTGATAACAGTTACAATAGCTATCAAGAAATACAGCTTATGAGATAGCAATGACAGCCAGAAAGTTTAAGAGAAATTTGAGAAGATTAATTCCTAACCCTGGTATCCAGTTATTTTAAAAATAATAGATAAATAAATAAATAAAAAGTATGCAATAGTTTTAACACCTGTTTTTACAAATAATCATTAAAAATACAATAAATACTGCTACAACATTTCATAAAGCAATATCTACGATTAACAGCAAATATTTGTAATGAACTGGATTTAAAATGTTCCTTGCAAATTCCGCCATTGCCTTCTGTTAGTTTGTAAGAAGATAACGAGTCCTTTGAGATTAAGCCAAGGTGAGCAGGGTGGGGGGCTGCTTCAGGGGACAAAATAACTCTCTCCTGTTGACCTAGTTAGAATTTACTTCTCAAAAATAGGTCTGTTCCCTAACTCTTGCATAACTCTCAGTGCAAAGCAAAATAGGAAGTGGTTCCGTAAAACGGAGAAATGGATTGACTTCTTGTTATGCTCTGTTCTTTATAATGCACATGGGTAAAGAAGTGAAGAATTCTCTTATTTTAGATAAGAAAGAGAAGAAATTGCAATATTGCTTTCATACAGTCTTCATAATACAAATCAATCTGTCTTTCAAGTGAAGTGCATAAAAGATTGGGGAATAGGGATTTAAACTTTTTTAAAAAGACTTCTAAGAACTGGAGATGAAGTTTTCTCTAAGCTTCAGCTAAAGTTGTTTAGATAAACTAGGCTCAATTCATTCTTAGCTTTCAGTTTATATGTCTTTCTCAGCCAGTGCAAAACGTATGCAAAGTGGATATAAAATGCTACCAGACAAATGCAAACCAGACATGCCATTTTACACCTACTTTACAATCATTCTGTTCTGGCACAGCTGACAACAAGGGAAACCTTACTCCCTTCTATATTAAGAACACTTTCCATGCGGTGTTAGTGCAAAAAATATATGTTAATGGCCACTTTTTTTTTTTTTTTCTGTTGTCTTTGTCGCACTAGTCATGAAGGCTTATGGAAAAAGAGACTCTATGTACTGACTGAGATGGATTTCTTCAGATCTTCAGAGAAATTAACCTGGTTTTACTATGCTCTACTATTACTACAATAAACAGGTTTTTGTTGCTGTTTTTTTGTTGTTGTTGTTGTTTGTTTGTTTTTTGTTTGTTTGTTTGGTTTTTTTAACCAGGATGGTGGTTAAATATTTGAAGAGATCACACAGAGGAGTTCTGAAATCTCCATCTTTTGAGTTGTTTTAGACTTAACAGAACAAATCCCTGAGCAATCACACTAATGAAAATTTATTTGGGGGGGGGGGGGGGGGGGGGATTTGATGACTTCCAGAGGTCTCTTCCAACCTAAATAATGGCTTTATGATTCTATGTGTAATACTTTTTATTTTTCTATGGGGAAATAATGACAATCTGATCTAAAGACATGAGAAGGAAAATGAAAATATATGAAAATGCCATACCTTCACTATTTATCCATAAAGAATCTTAATCAATGTCATACTGGAAATGACATTCAGAATGCAGTTGAAATGCTAAAGCTATGTATTATCCAGCAACTTGTGGAGCTTATGAGAAGGAAAGAATCTTTCAGCATGAAGCATGTGTATACATACAGCTGTATATATTGTAATTATTTCACAAACACAGAAATGTACATATAACAAAGAGCAATTGCAATCCTTATGTACATGCGTATCCACTATCGATATTGTAAGCATGAAAGTCTAAATATAACTACAGTAAATGATCTTCAACACTATGTGATTAAGAGTTGATACAGATACAGGGAAAAGTGATAACCGTATAATATTAAGAAAAGAGCAGAACAAGATTCCAAAACTGATAAAAGAAAAAGGATATTAAAAATGTGAAGTCTTGAAATGTAGATAACATGATCTGTTAAACAGGACACAAACATTATGCTCAAGAATCGAACTGACCTGTAACAAGTTTGTGATGGTAATGTATCATGGAACAGAATGAAGAAGAAATATTTTCACCTCTTCTCTGTATGTTTTAAGGGAATGTCTCTTGATCACTGATACAAGTTTACAAAGCATATAGCTTTCAATTAATAAGGTGATCCTGAAATGAACCAAATCCTTATATAAACAGTGCTTATTGTGCATTATTAATATATTAGCCTAGATTGTGAAAACTCTGAAAACAGCCATGTGCCAGCAAAGTTGCTGGTTCTAGCATCATTGCCTGAAATATCAGTAGTGACACAAAGGAGGTGTCTTACAAGAAATGCGTCCTCATACTAAATAAGCAGAAGAGGTATTAATGACTTTTTTTTTTTTTAATCATGAGCATTTGAGTACCGATTTACAGCTTTTGAACTCACAGTAAAGACAATAAAAGGTAACATGAGTTTATTGCTGAGCTGTTCTGTGTTTAAAAAATACAGCTCAAATGCACAAATGATACATGGCATATCTGGTAAGTTTTGTAAAACCACACTCATATGCTAAAACCACACTGATATGCTATAAATCAAACGGTAGAAATTTTCAGCAGCCGTAGGCTTTTGTAGTTGCACGAGAGCTTAGAGAATGCCCAGTTTGTGCTTTAGACACCAGGGAGATGTGCTTCCAGCAAATTATCTTCCACACCAAATCTGCACTAAGAACAATATGTCTCTCATTGACTCACTCCGTAAGCATACAATACACATCAAATTTTTCATCTTATATACACGTATATTTTTTGTCTTGTGTACACATATTGTAATTTGTATCAGATAATTTTATTACATTATCTGATATAAATTAAAACATTTATTAATAAAGCCTCATGAATCACGAGAAGGACCCTAACCTGAATTTTTCCATGCTTTCCAAGACATATTTTTTTCCATCAAACTACTCAAAGTTCATCTGAATGCAGTGCAGTTTATACTTGTACACACTAACACTTCAATCTGTAACAGATTGTTCACAGTAGATTGTCCTTGGAAGTAGAGAAAAGACCAACAGCCTTGATAGGGGTGCTGGAAAAGAAAATTTTTCCTTATCATAAGTAAGGTGTTCAGTACTCTGCTCATATGATGAGTGACCCCCAAAGCCTTGAAAGTAATTATCTCACAAAACCCAGTTTATAGCTTTGTGTCTATTAATAGTAGAAAAAAAAAAATGCTTCTTCCTGTTTAAGATAATGACAGCTATTAGAGAGCACTTCAGGTTAAACAACGAAATAAAAAATTTTACTTCCATCAGCAGATATTTCAGAGCCTCTCTAAATGCAAAGTTCTTTCATGAGAAGTGTTAACATATGCTAGTTACTTGGTCATTCAGGAGGTAAGAAACACATCACTGGCTTTTTGGATGGATTAAAAAAATGATTGGGAAAAATAAAAGACAGATCAGAGACAGTTAACCCTTAATATCAGACACCTTCATGAAATCCTCCTGACTCATCCCAGACTTCCTTGTTCATGACAGCTTCCAGTCTATGAATTGATTCCCTACCAAGCACTGGAATAACACCAGCTCTTTAAAGTAATGTGGATTGAAAATTTTCACCCAGTTCAATAGAAAACATTTATTCTTACTTGTCTTAAAAAAAAAAAAAAAATTACTTCCTTTTTCTCAGATTTTCACTTGAAAATAAGTTTAGAATATTTAGGCCAAAATCAAACAAGTTACAGGCTTTATAAAGTTTTATGATAGCTTTCCCAAGTCAGGTGTGGGTTGTTTTTTATTTTAGCCATCTTTTTCAACCAAAATCTTAAAATGCCTTAATTCTTCGCTGGAAAGATAACATTCCTTAACTTTTTAAAATTCTCTGTCATTAAAAGTGTTTAAAGTATTCATTGAAAAGAAGATCAGAAATTTGGTGAGTAGAGGAAGCTTTAAAGTGCAGTTAAAAGCTAGCCCTATAGAATTCCTAACGCTCCATGTCTTAGCAAGGTCAAATAGGGATATTTATTCATTCATAGGGATATTTATTCACATTCATATTTAAATTCCAGCTAATATTCAGTGAAAGGGTTTTGCATCATATTTTCCAGATCTAATTAATAACATCTTGACATCTGGGAAAAAATTTAGAAGTGTTAAATGTGCAACAGCTAAGAAATTCATGTGCCAGACGAGAGAAGTAGGGAATGGAATATAAGTACTCAGGAGAATAGAAGGGATTTTTCAGTGAAGCACTTCATGCCTTGTTTCATCCCACAAATGTGAGAAAGCAGAAAAAGCAGCTACAGTAAAGCAAAGGGAAGATTTATGCCCTGATCCTCCCCAGATACCTAGTAATCAGGCCAAGCATCCTCAGCAAAGGGACAAGAAACAAACAGCTATGCAACTGCTAAGTGAGAGAGTAAAAACTTTAAATTAGGTAGAGAGACAGAAGAAGATTTGATTAATATGAAAAATCAGAAGCATTCATAATAAAGTTCAACTAATTTGTTATTGTTCAAGGATAAATGGGATTGGGGTGAGGAAAGAGCAATTTTCTAAAATATTAAAAGTGGAGAACATGGAATGAAACCCATCAGTCTTTTACATTTCCATAGCATCCTTTGGCCATTCATTGCTTTATTCAGTGTATTACGGAGCCAAAGATGTTTCACTTACTTCTGCTTACCAACTCAATCACAGTTTACTTTCCATGTCAACAGAGGAGCCCAAACCCTGTGAAGAGCTTGTTCTGACCACCTATCACATGGATGAATTCACACTAGTAAAATAATGATATTAACAGCATTTTGAAAGTGTTGAACATAACAGCAAGTTAATTCATAGCGAAAGTCTTGCAAGGCTTAAGATTTTGTAAAAGACAATGATGGATCATATTTCAGAGGTGTGTGGTTTAATTATATTGCCACCTAGTTATATATAGAAATAGGAACTGTAAAAACTATGTTCAGCTCCATGATTGAGATGCACAACACAAGTGTAAAGGAGAGCTAGTGCTGCATTTCAAAAGAAAAGACACTGTCAAAAAAGGAGGATCATCTGCTATAATTTTTTGTGACTGTGCGATATGCCTGTCCAGAAGGAAAATGCTAGTATTGCCCCTTCCACACACCCAATAAAATGTTAGGAAATAAATAACAAGTCAAACTTGCAGGCATTCAGTGTCTACAGATGTAAGTACTCAAGGAGTTAACCTGCCAGGATTAGGTTTTATATAAACAAGAGAAATTCAGCCATGAAGAGGAATGGAATCTCTACAAAAGTCAAAAGTATGACTAAAGGAAGAAAATTCCTTTACCAGACTGAAATATGAAGAATGGAAAGTCAAAATAGAAGTGAAAATAAATGTTTAAATGAAAATTTTCACAGGAAGTCTTGCACAGAATAAGATAAATAATGATATTTAAATAAAATGAATCTGTAAATGGTTACTGATCTCTACATAAATGTGAAAAGGTAATATTCAGCCTGGTAAAAGAGGATTGATCTATACAACTAGTGCAATGGAAGCTAGAATTCTAGTAGTGTAGTGATGACGCATGGTTTCATTTCCATTCATAATACTTCATTCGCAATACAGTATTGTGATTCATAGAGTTGAACTATTATAAAGTATGATACATATTGTTGCTTTGGTGTGAAGGTTCTCTGGATTTTTTCTAGACAGCAACATCTAAAAGTTTCCTCTTTATGGGTCTCCACAGATGTTATGTGGGAAACAGAAAAGCTAAAGAAACAGAAGACAGTTGGCCTATAGGTGAAAGCAATCCCACACCCCAAAGAAAAGTACCCTATGCACAGCAAAGTTACATTAGAATATTGCTAACTCTGTAGATAGCTGTGATGAGTTATGGCATTTTTCTAAATGATATCATGTCATATAGCATGCATTTCAATTTAAATAATATGGTATGTGTACTCAAAGTAAATGCCTTCATGCAGCCAACAGTTCAGACACCCTGCCACATTTCAGTTATACTTTACATAACCAATAAAAATGCTACTTTTCTCCAATAACCTACTCTATTGAAACCCAATAAACTATAGATTTAGCAAAATTTCAGAAATAATATTTTGAGTAGAGGGGGACAGGAGGCTAAAATCTGATAGCCTCAGTTAACTTATGATAATGTAAAATCATAAAATACTCCAATAGCATCAACCAATTGAAGATAAAATAATGTCTGTTGTCAGTATCTCAGTACTCTCTAAACAGGAAGCTGAGGAAGAGGACAGATGACATGGGTGGAGGATATTTGCCCTTGTGTGTTAGTCACTGGACTGTCTTCCCTTAGAGGCTACAGACATGTTTGATAATGGGTGAGGCGAGCCTTATATCTTTAAGTCGTTATATTCCTTCTACCATGGTACTAAATCTGTTTCTCGGTATGTATTTTCTCAGTAGCACATATGATAGTTCATCACACTCTTTCCTCACAATTTTAACTATGAAGTCTATGCCTTATGGTAATATTTAAAACTGTGGGCTGAAACTAGAATATATTTCCTGAGAGTATGATTTTTAAATGCCTTGAGGAAACTAAAACAGCCTTTCTAGGCCCAAGACCTTACTTCTGTATAATATTTGCAAAAGGATATTTCTGTGTATTAATTTGCCCTTGTGGGAAAGTTCTTATTCTTCTAAAGTTCCTTTTCCAAATTCAAACCACGTAAGTATTTTAGCAGATGAAGTACATAATTACAGTTACTTTCCTAGTTTCATTCATACAGTGAATAACCAATGGTATTTCTTTGCTGGGGCATAAACTTATGTTCACACAGTTTCCCACTGAAAATGGTCAATATGATAATATACTTAAAAAACACAATATTAGATGCTAGAGATAGACTTAGGAGGAAAACCAGTTTTGTTACATACCATAAGTTCATGATGCTGTAAAGTTGTTTCTGATAACTTTTCCGTCTAGTTCACTGTACAAAACTGATTTTCAAACTGCATTCATAGTTCCACAAACGATTTAAGCCAGCTCTGTCTCTAAGAGAAGTTCTCTACTCTCTGCACTCCATCATACCCTTATCAATTCTGTCTTCCATCAGAAGAAGAAACTGATTAGAAATAACTTTTTTTTTCTTCTGTGGTAGTTTCATTTGGAGCCGTTCCTCACATTGTCTTAATGAAAGTTTGTAAAGGCACAAGGGAGAGAGCATGGAAGGAACAGGAATTTTCAATCCATTGGTTTCATGTTGCTTTATAGCAGTCTATACTTCCTTAGAAACATATTCACACTGAAGGAAGACCTTGGAATTTTGTAAGACATACACAGGTAAAGACTAGCTGTATTGGACCGTGAAGAATAAGAGCAAAGAGCTATAATTTTGGGATACACTATTTCAGTTTAAAACAACTGCAATGTTAAAACCAGTCTTGAAAGGTGGCACTGCCTTCTAACAGGTACTAAAGACTCGAAACTTCCTTTTAAATAGTAAGAGGAGCATATAAGAAGCACTCCACACCATTAGGTTCTGACCTTATGGCTCTAAGAAGGTGTCAAAAGCCTACTGCAGTGGGACTGTGAATAGCAAGGCTTTTTAATTCTGCTTCTTTCACCCTGTGCCCAAGGACTCTCAGATCACATACAGAGACATACATCATACAAAATTATCCCTTAAATGATGGAGAGGGGTCCATATAAGCTAGCCATCCAGATATTGGTAAGTTCAGACACTGTAAAATTTTGATGATATTAACAGATCATTTACAGAAGTTTAGACTATGTCATTCTTGCAAGAAGAGGAAATATGAACTGAGAAGGACTCAAATGAGTAGAAAAGACAAATGAGCCAAGGTCATGAAACAGTTTATTCTAGGTTAGAGGACTGAGTGATAGAAAAAAAAAAAAAAAAAAAAAAAAGATTGGACAAGGCAATATTAATGTGAAACTACAAGACATTCATCAGATTAGGAAGGGTTTGTAGAGCACCATGAACTCTATTGTGATACTGAAATTACAGGTAGAGCAGAAGATATAAATAAACACAACCTGCAATAGTGAAACGAATATATGATTTTGTGGAGGCGCTTACCTTCATCCTTATGGCACACTTTCTTCTTTGCTAGGGGCAAATTCTGATCTACAACCTCTGTCATTGCAAATTTAAGGGGTGAGGGAGAGTGTAAGACTGATGATTAATTTGACCTTTTGTGTTTTCCTTTTTGTAAGATGAAAATACATTAGCTCTGAAAATGTTTAAATCCAGTGCTGCAATTGCTTAATCAGAAAAGCTTTTCCTCTGATGAACTAGTTGTTAGAAGCAATACTTCCAAACAGTCAATAGAAAAATGGAGCCAAATGCCCCTGTAGTGATGTTAATCCTTGGCTCCCACACTATGTCCCTACAGTAAAGTGCCTTGAAACTAATTATTGTGTGCAACCCCCACAGCGGACCTGAGGCATTAGGGATGATTAGAATTGTGCACTGGAGCTGTCATTAGGTGATGTGCTTCTGCTGTCTGCATCACCATCCTACACAGCTATTCAAAAGCTACAACCTTGTCTTTGCAAAGGCATGTACATAATACATGTACATGTACATAATACAGAATTATCATACAGTTCTGCACATTTCTGGCACAATTGCCTGTGTGTAAAAGGCATTGAAAAAATACCATACCCCCAAGAAGAAAAAATTGTGTGTCTGTCTAGACAGAGGGATTCTGCTAGGCTCCTCCTTGAATGTAGTGATCACCTTTAAGCTGCAGCACCCTAAAACTCCCAGTGGTGCTGGATCAGGTATTTGGCTAGTGACCAGTGGCAGAGGCAGCTTTAACTCTACCTGCTGTTCTCTGCTTGTGTTAAAGCCACAGATTTTGAAAGAAAATGGAGTACACTTCTACTCTGGCAGCCCTGCATAACAGTACAGAGAGAAGGGCATTGGAGGTGACAGTTCTTGTATGTCCTTACAGTTTGGATTCCTCTTCGGGCTCTTCTGCTAAAAATATTCAGCACAATGGATTTTTTTTTAGAGAAGCAAACATTATTGCCTCCTAATATTCATAATTGAATACAAATAACATTTCATTTCTTTCTACACACTGAACTAGAAACAGTGCTAAATGAGCTTTATCATTATTCTTAATGTGTTCTGGGCTGCCTAAGAGCCAGTGTCACAAGCCAGCACCCTACTGTGCTAGGTATCGTACTGATAATGAACAAAAAAGACTGCCTTGGTACCAAAAATGTTCCAGCTGCACTGTAGTTCAGACCAAAGAAAACAGGAGCCAAATGTAAAGTTCAGATATAACAGGGAGCACTTTCTCAGTTGTAGAGAATGAAGTGCATTTACCCAGGTTGCCAAACTGTGCATATTTTAACACAGGCATGAGATTTATGTATCATATGTATTATGTATCATATGTATTGTGAGTAGTCTGTGGTATACCCATGCTGTTAGAACTGCACTACTTATCATGGATATGAGTTATGATATTCTATGGTTTATGTTGAAGGAAAAAAGAAGCCATCAGCTATTATTATACTAGTATATTAATTTTTATAGTACTGTATTATTTTTATACTCAGAGTTTAAGTTTGAGGCAGTAGAGTTGTTTTGGTTTATTTAGTTGGTTTTTGTTTTGCTTTGTTTTCTTTTGAAAATGCATGCATAACAGCTACTAGTCATGCCAATCACTGGATAAGTCCCTATCACTAATTTTCTGAGTAAGAAAACAATGTGAATATTGTTTTCTTCATGACCTAGGCCTAGCGGTAAGCTATACCATCAGTTGTCAGTTGCTAGCAAGAGTGCTGTTTCTGTTTCTTCCCCAAACTTCCAAAGGATGTCTGCCGTGCTATTAACGTGACCCGAAGTGCACCTGTTCAGTGAGCTCAATTTATAGAAAGCAAGCTCAAATCTAAAGGAGAGCTTGCAGAAGGGGAGGAGCAGGAGTGGGGGACTGTCTTGGGACACTCAGGCCTAGTAATGCCATGACACATCTCAGCAGTGACTATGGTACATATATATTTTTGTTTACAAACATGTTTAGGAAACGAATACAGCATGGATCCTTTTCACAGTGAACAAAAAAGAAAAATTAAGAGAAAATCATGTGGTCTTTCATGAAACAATCTTTTATGTTGTTTTTCAGAATCTCACCTTCCTTAATTAGTTTGTTGACTTTGGATAATCACTTGTGTCTTTATTTGAAAGATGGTATCCTCAAAGATTGATATTCTAGCTCCTGCTAGGCATCTTCACTTTCTTCTTAAGAGATTTGAAATGCAGATCTGTCTGGATCAGTGAATTTCTTGATGTCATGCTCTCCTTCCTCTCATGCATTTTTAAAAGCTATTTAGTATGTATGATTGTACCACAAATTCAGGATTTGGAATACCTGGGGAATACCTGGGGATATATGATCGTTTAGTCTGAAGAGTAAGGAAAGCTGGCATTACAGGGCTGAACCTAAGGACAACCATTTGTGCTTTAAAACAGATGTAGAAATTTAAACATCTTTCTCACAATACTTTTGATATGTCTGTACTTAAACTTCCTGTGACTATTGCGTGAAGGAACATTCCAATATTGAGATAATAAGGTTCAAGTTAAAATGAAATAGCGAGATCAAAACCATTTTGTAGATAGTGCCTTGATCTGCAGTTTTACTCTGAAAGGTGTCACCTGTTACATACTTTTTTGGTGTAATGTTTAGTGTCTAGTCTCCTTTTAATAGGTGCAGTTTATAACTGAATTTTTGCTCAAAATGAATTAAAAAATTAGTGTAAACAAGCATTTTTTTGTATTAAAATTCACCCTATGAGTGAAGTTATGGTGGTATAAAATACATGCAGAAAAATTTTTTTTGTTATTAATGTTTAGTTTTCAAGAAACATAATTTTGGGGTTAATCTATAAAATTTAAGTTCATATTAAAACTTAATTTAAGTCATTTATATTTATGTTTTGAATTATTTTAACATAGTTTACAAATAGTGATTAAACTTTATTATTAATTCCTGTGGCTAATACTCCAATTTTATCACCTAGCTCCAATGGTTCATTACCTTCTAAGCGTAATTTCTAGAAAAAGCTTAGTGGCCTGTCCCTTACCTGCCTGGAACAATTAATAAGCAGACTAGCAGACTGATTTTAGGTACAGGCAGGAAGGCCATTGCCAAATTCATAATATAGATGAGAAACAACAAAATACCCATTTTGTTGTTTTGTCTGTTTTGAAGCACTGGAAAGACAGGAGTGGTTCTACCAAGATCCTAACAAAGACAAGACTGAGACATATGGGGTGACAGCTACTGCTAAGTGGATATTTTCTAGTCTGTTCCATATGAGGAAGAAACCATATGATTAGCTCTCTGAGTGACCTTCCCCATCACCAGCCTTTTCTTTTAGCTATTTTCTTTTTGCTGTAGGGGTGATCCACCTCAGCACTTCATCCTGGGGAGCCAAATTTCATTTCATTGATTAGGAGTCCTGAGCTTCTTTGGAAAGTAATGGTCACCATTAACAAATTTAGTTGGACAAAACCAGATAATGCTTGGATATCTGTACCATCTGCATGAGACTTCGGGGGGGGGGGGGGGGGGGGTGCGGGGAGGGGAAGGAAAGAGGTTAGCACACATTTCTTTTCTGTGTTTTCCAGTAACAACAAGTGGTCAAAAACTTGTTTATCCATTAATTTCCATTAACTCTGTGAAACATATTTCAAGAAGCACAGCAACTACTATCTAAGCCAAAAAACAAGGATTAAGGTGGGATTCAGAGACCGGATTGCAAACTACTTGCAATGTCTTGTTCCAGTAGATATAATGCCAAACACATGCATATGGTCTAAAAGATGACCAAACCATGGACATGTTTATGAAGAGACACATTGATTAAAAAAAAAAAAAAAAGTCCCAATGTTTAGTCAGCTTAATAGAATGTGTATTTTATTATAAATGTAACTTTTATTTACTGCACAAAACATTTTAAAAGTAAAAGACTTTCAGTTCGAAATCTAACCTGCCAATAGTACTGAGAGCAGTACTAAGCAATTTAGACACATACCAATTCAGCTTACAAGCAAAATCCTCAGTTTATTCATTACTCTTTTTAAAGGAGGGGGGAAAAAAAGAAAAAAAAAAAAAGTAGTGACAGTGATAAGAAATTTCCCATTCTGACATTTAAACTTAATTTGAATATGGCCTTCTTATGCAATCCTTTCCTCTCTGGAAATATATTGCTGGAATATAGTCCTCCAATTTCTAACTTTCCAGAACAAACAAACAAACACGAGCCCTTAAAACAGTATTCAGTAATTAGTATTTAATGTGTATGACTCATACACTGTAGGTCTGGCTTTCTAGTCTCCTTGTTCAACCACAGGAGAAGTTGCAATGGACTAAAATCATTACCTAGTATGTGTGTATGTGTTATTAGTCCAATTAATTAAAAAAAAAAAGTAATTTCAGCAATCCTTTTGTTATTTAATAATGAAGTCAAGTAACATTTCAAGTCATTAGGCTGTTTGTTATTTGGTTTGAAAATAGAAAAAGAAAAAAAAAAGAAAGGAAAGAAAATAAAGTTTTTAATTAAGGAAATATTAAAATGTGGACAAGCAGACAAGCTATATTTTTCTGAGATGACAATAACAACCACAAAGTATGAGACTATAGGATAAGAAATGTATACTTTAGTTTCTGTTAGAGGGAGGGTTGTTTCTTTGCTTGTACTTTATGTTATAAGCTTTATTTTTGGGTCATGTAACAAATAGGGTAAATTTCAGTATCTGTGTAACTTTATTAACAGAGTGGTGTTAACAGAGAATGTGAATAATAGTTTTGCAAGCATGAGCATTAAGCACAGTGGCTATAAGTATTAATATGCACAGTGAGTCTGCTAGTTTTCTAGATTCCTTCCCCCAGTGTAATTTATTATGGTTAAGGAGTGCATATGCTTCCTATTTTGTTTGTTAAGCAACAGCTTTTTTTCATATATTAATAGGTTTTACTCACAGTCAAAGTATCAGGCATTAGACTGGCTACTTTGCAATTCCAGATGTGAGTGTAAGACAGATCTCTGAAAAACCCACTCCAAACATAGCAAACATTTTTTTCAACAAAGATGTTTCTGACTTACTTATAGTTCCATTGTAATACAACATAAAATAGCTGAGTTGTAACTGCCTGAAACAACAAAACAAATCCATATAGATAATTAACTTCAACAGGAAATTTTGTTAAAAGCAGTATTTAGTGTAAGACTTAGAGAATAACTAACAAATTACTCATTTTTGAAATTGCAGAGCTTTCATATTTGTATAAGAGGTTACTGAACACAGTCAAACAGGATATAGTTTGTGTTTACCTAACACTGACCAGAATTATAAAGGACAGGGAAAGTATGAATCTGTAACATTCTAGACAAGCAGGAAAGTTCTAACAACATGGGAGATCACAAATCTTTACAGAAAAATGAAAGTGCATGTTGACATTCTATTTCCTTTCTATTCCAAATGAGTAGTCAAGAAGTAAAGAATGCAGGAAAATTATTTTTAATTGAAAAAACATATAAAACTATGAAAATATTTAAATTCTTCGGTTGTTTCATTCATTACCATAATGCCAGATGGTAACATCTGGCACCCTACATAATTCTGTAGTAACCTGTTAATAAAGAAATCACATAAATGATCTTTATGATTATAGAATTCGTTACTTGAAGGTAAAAACAAATACAAACACTTTTTGTCACGTATTCATAAACAGCTTTTCCAAATAAAATATAGACATCCAGCAAGTTACAAAACAGTCACAAAAGTTCAAGATTTCATAATACTGTTAGAATTTTATGAAGAGTTTTCTTGTTTCTTCCTTTACAACATGCATTTTAAAAAATCTAGATTAACAATTCATTTTTATAGTAACAGAAATACTAGAATATATTAAGTTTTGCATCAGGTTTCTGACACAAGATCTTTAATATCATTGTTTTCTGAGTTCCAGTTAAGTCATACTTCTGGTATGCAATGATAAGCAAACACATAAGCTAATACCTTACACCACTATTTCAGAACACTGTTATACTTCTAAGCTGTTCTGAAAATCTTAACTCTTCGTTTTCTTTATATATTCTAATCAATTTTCCTAGGGATTACTGCAAGAAACTTGGCAGCTGCAAAATAAGCACTGTTGCATCAGGTTGATAGAAATTCTCACTGAACAAAAAAATAAAATAAAAATAAAAATAAAAAAATTTGCATTGTAAAGAGACCACCTTATACTTGGTCCTATTTTTGTAGTTATGTCTCTGTTGTGAATCAAGTTAATCCATCAGCTCCAAACAAGTCCAGATTTTTGCTTTCCTAAATAGGCTGAACACTTAACAAATCCTAGTATGTCCCACTCTTAATTGAGTTAATCTCTGTAACTGTATTAATGTAAGTATTTTTATACGTAAAAGTATGTGTTTAAATATATATGTAGCTTAACTTTTCTGATATTTCATTCACCGAAGAGTCACTGAAGTTGGAAGAGAACTTTTGATATCATCTATTCTGATCCCCCTGTTCAAAGCACAGTCAACTAGAGCAGGTTGCCTAGGACTACGTATAGTCAGTTTTTGAAGATCTCCAAGAATGGAGACTTGACAATCCCTCTGGAAAACCTCTTCACATATTGTGAGGCTCTCACTGTATTAAAAAAAAAAAAAAAAAAAAAAGTATTTTCTTATGTTTAGACAGAATTTCCTGTTTCAGTTAGTGCTCACTGTCTCTCAGCCTGCAACAGGAGACCACTGAGAAGAGTCTGACTCTGTGTCTCTTTGCTCCCTCCCTTTGTTTATTTATATACACTGATAGAATCACAGCCGATCCTTCTCTTCTTGTGCAGAACAGTTCCAACTCTCTCAGTCTCTACTCATATGACAGATGCTCCAAGTCCTTGAACATCTTCACAGCCCTTCACAGAAATTGCTTCAGTATGCTCATGTATCTCTTCTGCTGAACAGCCCAGACCTGGACTCTAGATGTAACTTGGCATTTCTGAGTAGAGGGGAAGATTACCTCCATAAACCTGCTGGCAAGTCTCCTCCTCGTGCAACCCAGATACCTTCAACGTGGTAAGGTCACACTGCTGACTCATTTTCCACTTGTTACCCACCAAGTTCCCCAGGTCCTTTTTTCCAAAGGTCCAAAGCTGCTTTCTGTCCGGTCAGCCCACAGTGTTGCACAAACAGTATAAAGGATAGAAAGAAAAAAGCTGGGGGGAGTGGGGGGAGATGGGGGGGGGGGGGGGGCGAATGTTTCCATTCAGAATTACTTATTTTCCCTTTACTGTATAATCTATAAGCTTTCTATGTCTAGTTGATCAGGTAACCTATCGTAATATTGGGTAATATCCTGGCCTAATCACAGTTCAGATTTTCCAGGGGTGACAGATGCCCCCCGAAGATCCCTACAGAATCCTGAGGTTTTGATACACCTCATGTTCAAATTAATGACACAGGGATTTGCCAATACAAGACCACTTTCCCTCTGTATAGATGGGGAGAAAAATAAGGAATTAACTCTACTGATCAAAGTTGCTACTCATATTTGAATATTTTGTGGCAGTTACGTGCTACCGTGTAACTTCAACTGATTTTCTATCAGTGCTGTGACTGGGACAAGAAAGACCTACATTTAGAACTTGAAGAAGTTTGTAATTGAAGTCACGTAGTTAAAATGTATTGTAATTACATTGTTACTTTAATGATTAATTTCTGTTGTGGTTTGGTACCATGAAGTTCAACATTTTCTAATTATTCCCTCAAGGACATTTCAACACAGGGAAAATGAAACGTAGAGGAAAAAGAGCAATTCTTGTGGTTTTATGTTGCTCATTTCAGTTCTTCATCTGTTATACCTACCTTTCTGGAATATTTGACAATTCTTTTGTTCTTTCCACAGGCTCCATACTCACAGTACGTTTTCTTACTAACTGTATATGGAGAGTAAGGGAGGGAGGAAGGAAGGAAGGGAGGAAGGGAATTTTCTTATGGATACCAAGTTGTAGATGACAGATACAAAGTGACATACAGGATATCTCTACATCATAGTTACTGGTATGTATGCACAGCACAGTCACTGCTAATTAGCTTGCTAACAAAGTTTTGGTAGCATTCAGACAGCTCTGGCAGATCTGAACAAACACTTGAGCAACACGATGAAGGAAAGAGCTAACCCTAGTTGGACTGACATACCTATAACATTTACAAATGAACTCGGTATGGGGGAAAAACTATATCACACTGAGTTTAGGTAGACTTATTGATCATGATATTCAGTGATTAATGAAACACTTGCTTCTGGCTTTTCTGGGACAGATGCACAACAAGAATACATAGAGACTATATCTTTTATTTTGTGAAGAAACACAATTACAATTCTTGCAGTTGAGCATTATCTAAACTTGGTGGTTTTCCATAGATAATATAAAGAAAATACGAAAAAAAAAACTTGTAATGCTGGTCACCCATAAAGACAAAGGTTTTTGTTTGTTTGTTTGTTTGTTTTTTCCATAGTGATTTATCATCCTCTGGCATTTTTAAGTCCTCAAAGTTCAAAATTACTCTAGAAAAAAAAAAAAGTGGGAATTGCTACTCCAGTTGCTCTGACTTGATTGCAGATCAATGAATAGTAGATAGTTACAGGAATATCTAATGTCACAGGCACACTGAAGAAAAAGTAAAATAAGGAGGACATCATCAAGAAAACAGTAGAATTTTTCTTTAAGGTCTGAGGCCTTTGTGAGTGGATGTAGAAATCATAATTCATTAATACAAGAGTTCATCTTTGTTTTCTAATGTCTCTTGGATATTAGAAGATTCTAATGTTCTTCAGAACTTTGTTACCAGTTTTATTCTCTCCGTGCCTTTCGAGTCAATGTTAAACTTTCTCTTAAAATTTTATTTGGAATCTGTGGATGATAGAAAAATTTTAAGAATAAAAGCATTAAATCTCACTTTAATATTATGGGCCTTATGTGTTTTTGGCCCAAATGAATAATAAAGGGAAGTTATCAAGATGAACTGAACAGAATAGAATATTTCAGTTGGAAGGGACCTTCAAAGATCAAGTCCAATTGCCTGATCACTTCAGGGCTAATGAAAAGTCAAAGCATGTTATTAAGGTCATTATCCAAATGCCTCTTGAACACTGACAGGCATGGGGCAGCAACCACCTCTGCAGAAAGCTTGTTCTGGTGTTTGACCATTCTCTTGTTAAAGAAATTTCTCATATTATCCAGTCTGAACCTCCTCTGGCACAGCTTTGTGCCATTCACATGTCCTATCATTAGTTACCAGGGAGAAGATATAGGCATCTCCTACTCCATTTCCCCTCCTGAGAATGTTGTAGAGAGAAATGATGTCTCCTATTAGCCTCCATTTCTCCAAGTAAGACAAACCAAATGTCCTCAGCCTCTCCTCATAGGACATTTTTTCCAGCCTTTTTCCTCTGGATGCATTCAAATATCTTAATATTCTTTTTATATTTTGGAGCCCAGAACTGCACATCATATTCAAGGTGACGCTGCAACAGCGCTAAATATAGCTGGAGAATCTCCTCTTTTGATTGATGTTGTGTTTAATGCATCCCAAAATACAGTTTTTCCTCTTGGCTGCCAGGGTACACTACTGGCTAATGCTGAGCCTACTATTAACCAGCATCTTCAGATCCCTTTCTGCAGGACCACTCTCTAGCCATTTTTCTCCAAATAGTATTTGTATATAGCACTACTCCATCCCAGGTGCAGAACCCTGCATTTACCTTTGTTGAATTTCATGCCACTAATGATTATCCAATGCTCCAATCAATCAAGGTCTCTTATCCTTCCCAGCATCAACAGCATCTCCCAGTTTTGTATCATCAGCAAACTTGCTAAGGATGCATTCAAATCCTGCATCCAGGTCATTGATAAAAATGCTGAACAGAACTGGCCCTAGAACTGAGACCTGGGGAACGCTGCTAGTGACTGTCCACCAGCTAGCCTCATGATACTTTGATTACTTTGAACATTCGGCACTACCATTGAGACAGTTCATCACACAGTGTAACATGTACTTTTTCAGTTGGACAATTTTTACAGAAGGATACTGTCAGGGATGGTATCAAAGTCCTTACTGAAATCCAGAAAGACTATATCCACCATCATCCTTTCATCCAGTAAATGGGTGACTTTATTGTAAAAGGAGAGCAAATTACGGAGACAAAACTTTCCCTTCATGAACCCATGTTGACTATGTCTAGATTTGTTCTTTAAAATTGTTCTTTAAATTTAAAATGTTCTTTAAATTTGTTCTTTCAATGGTACCCAGGACAATCTTTTCCAGGTACTGAGGTTAGACTGACGTGTCTAGTTTCCTGGATGCCCTTCTTCTAGATCAGTATGACACTGGCTACCTTCCAGTCAGCTTCCAGACTCCCATGACGTTTGGTAAATTGTTGAGAGGGGTCCAGCTATAACATTCACTAATTACTTCAGCATGCTGGGGTGGATCCCATCTGGCCCAATGAACGTATGAACATTGAACTGATACAGCTGTTCCCTTACAATTTCAGTGGTCACAGATGGAAAGTCACTGCTCACCTGCTCACCTAATCATGGTCCTCCAACGCAGAAGACCAGGCAGCCCGAGATCTATCATTAATATTAGAAACTGAGGGGGGGGGGGGGGGGGGGGAAAGCATTAAATTCCTCCAGCTTTTCCTCATCCCTGTTTGTCAGGTAACCATCTTCATTGAGTATTAGTCCCATGTTTTTCTTAGACCTCCTCTTGCTGTTGACATACTTAAAAATGCCTTTTTTGTTGTCTGACACCTCATTGGCCAGTGTCAGCTCAACCCAAGCTTTACCTTTTATTATTTTCAACCTACAAATGCAAACTACAGCTCTGTAATCTCCTTATGAAGCCAATATAAATCCTATTCCGTATGGACATAACCCCTCCAGGTGATAAACCAGATATGTTACATTGCAAGTTTTTGGATTTTGCATTTTTTGTCTTTTTTAGCCAATTAGATAGTCCCCTATAAACATTTACTCTTAAAATACACATATATATTTTCACTTGCACTTTTTTACTGATACATTTTATTTTTGATTTTTTTCAGGCTTTTTAAACAACATAACACAGATGGATAATTCAGGGGAAAAGTTAGTTTCTGTTGATTTCCTTAGAAACTGGAGGCATCTTCTCATCCCAAATATTAAAAAAAAAAAAAATGGCATGCAATGATCATTTCTCTTTGATATATTTATTAGTCTCTAGAAAAAATCATTAAAAATTCAGTCTTTACAATTTGGAGATACTAGATTAACATAAATTTTAAGAGGCTGTACTGACAAACTCTGTTTTAGTCTTTCCATTCCCCCATTGTAATCTCTGCCAAACACCATGCTTCTTTGGCCTGGTTGCCTTGCTTCATAACCCACAGTGAAATTCCTAACATCCTAATTGTCTTCTCTGTTTTTTCAAACTAAAGAAAAGCAGAAGAATGTTTGAAAGCAAGATGGCTGTTTGGACTTTTTCTCCACTTTCATTTCAGTGTGGTCTAATTTACAAGAGGCACATTTTACTTTTATTCGTTTTATTTTATTCGTTTTATTTTATTCGTTTTATTTTATTCGTTTTATTTTAAATGAAGTCTTTGATTTCTATAAGGCATTTGATGGCCCAGTTTCAATGTAGCCAGCAAAATCATTATCATTTACCAATTAAGACATTAATAAACTTTTTTTTTTTTTTCGTAGTATTTAGTGTTTTATTTCAAGCTAAGATGACAGTAAGAAGCCAAATAACAATCAAAACTCAGCCTGTGCTTCACATTCTGGTTCAGAGCTATATAGAGTTCATATCTTAAAATAAGCTCTCAACTGAAGAGAGACCTCTAATTACCGGAATATGTTATGTTTAAGTTTGCCATGCTTCAGGAACCTATTGACTCAGTTTCAGACATACCCTATGAATTCTAAAACTAAGATTACTTTGTTTATGAACATTGCAATAAAATATTTAAATCAGATTTATAATGCAAATTAAAATTAATCAAAGTTCTACCGTGATTTATTCTGCAAACTCTAGAGGAATCAACAAAATAATTTATTTAATAATTGTTACTGCAAACTGCATTATTAGGAAATAGATTACTTAAATGGTCTTTATTAGAACTTCACATTTCTGAGCCTGGAAATTCAGTAAGTTAAATTAAGAAGCGAATACTTTGAATTTTTTCACTTTCTGAGTGGAAAGAAGGAAAATAAAAAGAACTCAACTAATTTTAAAAGCAAGCTTAAAATAATTTCAATATAATTCCATTCCACATTTATCTTTGGTTGAGCAAAAATAGAAAGATAATGCATTTGTTTAGTAGCTGTGAATGGAGATGAAAGAAATGAAAGTCTAATGGAAGTCCAAAAAGTTTTCTCAAGCAACAAGTCCCAAGCTGGTGTTACAGATACTATTAGTGACTTCCAATTAACTTGTTTTCAGAAACAGGAGAGATACTTATCTAGCATTCTGTTTAACTTTAAGTACTGTAATTACTTACTATACTACAGTTGGCAACAACCTTCCATAAGGTAACATTAATTTATGTCAGGAAAAAAGAAATGAAATAAACTACTGTAGGCATCAAATAGAACAGGAAACAGATACAATGCTTCCAGCATTTATGGACCCTACCCAAAGTGAACAAACAGCTTCTTTCATCAAAAGGATAGTCCTAGGGTTTAATCACTGATTACACTTGTTATTGATAATAGTATTTGAGAAAACTAAATTTAGAAAGAAAAAAAAATCATGAGTAAAATGCCTGTGAACTTTATGACATCCTTCCACACTTCTATTCTCACAAGTGCCCCTATGATATATTGATAATATTCAAATCAATGTGTTTGGTGGTAACTATACATACAAATAACAAAACTGAAACATCAATCTTGTTTTTACCCTATATTATCAAGTACTTAAACTGATTAATTATGCTAGTGTTCACATGCACTCATTATAAAATAGAACTAATACGCTAATATTTTAAAATAGAGATCCCATTAAAGTATTCAAAACAGAAGCATTTTTCACAAATCTGAAGGATTATCTTTCCCAAAAGATCAATTCAGATGGGACTACTCCATTATTTATCTTTTTCATTTTAAAAAGCAGTACAGGAAAGGAGACAGTTCTAGCTCACACCTAGTGTAACAACCATTCAAAATATTTTTATCTGCCTCCATGACTACTGTAAAAATAGTATTGAAGCAAGCCATCAAAATTCAAGTGATACTATCAGTCTAACAATGTATTGAGAAACATTTCCGTTGCCTATATCAACAAATAGTTTTACTAAGTCCTATGTTGCCTTGGGGACCACCAAAAGTAAATTTTTGCACTTATATAAAAATTTAAGTACAAGAAGAGTATATTAGAACTGAACTAATTGATTAAAATAAATAAATAAATAAATACATTCTTGGTCACCTAGCAGGATCTAAAAATGTCAGATAGATGTCTACATTTGACAAGAAGCCTACAGTGCACCTGCGTTCCTGTGTTGGTTTCACCCTGATGGGCAGTTTAACTCCACCACAATCACTCTCTCACTCTCCCTCCTCCAAGGAAGATGAGGAGAAAATAGGATGAAAAAGGGCTCAAGGGCTGAGAGATAAGGACAGCTACATCTCCCATCAGTTACCACCATGGACAAAACAGACTCAGCATAGGGAGATTAAAATAATTTACTGCCTATTACTAACATATTAGAGCAGTGAGAAACTAACACAAAACTAAAAACACCTTCCCCATATCCACCCTATAACATGTTCTCCCACAGGCAGCAAAGGGGAACGCTCCCCTGCTCCACCAGGGGCCTCTCCACAGGTTACAGGGAAATTTCTGCTCTGGTACCTGGAGCACCTCCTGTCCTCCTTCTGCACTGACCTTGGTGTTTGCAGGGTTGTTTCTCTCTACATTTTCTCACTCTCTCCATTCTTTCACTACTCTCCCAGCTGCTCCTGTACAGCAGTTTTATTTCCCCTTTCTTAAGAATACTCTCACAGAGACACAAACATCACTCACTGGTTCAGCTCTGGCCAGCGGCAGGTCTCTTTGGATCCAGCTGGAGCTGGCTCTGATCTGACGTGGGGCAGTTGCTGTGATCTGCTCACAGAGGCCATCCCTGAAGCCCCCCTGCTACCAAAACCTTGCCTAGTAAACCCAATACCCAATTAGGAAGCTAATCGATAAAGCACACAAAATGATTAAAATTGCATAAAACAAGTCAGGAGAAACTAAACATAGATCTGAAGTCCTTAGTTTTGCTGTAGTTATGATACAATGAATTGGAGTCAAAAGAAAACATGTTCATGTACAACCCCAGAAATGCACATCATTCACCGAGGACAACTTATTGATTACTGTTAATGGTTCATGCACACTCACATACAAAGAGAGGAACAATGCTTAATTTCTAGAGAACATTCACATCCTCAACTTTCACAAATGTTTCCTGAACACCAAGTCACAAGCTACTTATGGTGAAGCCTTTCTCAATGCTTTCATACAAGCTGAAAGAGAATTTTTGTGCATTTTGCTAGAAAGCCAGACAGGAAGTATATGAACACAGTAACTAGTGAATGCATTGAGAACTGGAAATCTTTGCTCCTCAAACTATGTTATGTCTGCATTGTTAAACAGTTATTAGAGAACTGACACTAAGACTTTCTACTGGCAGGAATTGGATTTTTTGTTTTATTTTTTTTTAATTTCATTCTCTGTTTGAAATGTCAGTGTTGTTATCACCTTCCACAGCTGTAACTTCATTGTGCAATGTGACAGTTTCTCTGAAAAGTATTAGATCAACAGATTTAAGTAAGCAATTACCCAGACTTTCTTTTGTATTCCTGTGGAATTTAGGAGGTAGACTCTTATGTTGCTTAGGGTAGGAAAGAGCAAAATGGAAAGTGTTGGAGTTCTGGGAGCTTTCAGGTCAACAAAACAAACATGTTGTGAGTTACACAGGAAGTGGTGCACACTCAGGAGGACTAATAAATAGTAATTTAAGAGAGAGGCATCTGAAGTCTATCTAAGTGTATATAATCTTACTGGGTAGAACACCTGGAAAACCTGTTTGTTATTTTAGAAAGAACATCACTGACTGAAACAAGCGAACTGGTTATTTCACATATTCTAGGCAATACCCAATGCTTCACTTTCTGTTTTTAAGAGATTTCAGAATAAGGTAAAGCTTGATAGACTGATACTGTATAATTCTATTACAACATGATTTTCAGCACATATTTTCAAATGACTTCCCAGAAAACAACTTTAAATTCATGGAAATGTAAACTGATCTGCAGTTATTGATTTCTTCCACCATTGTAATTTCTGCCATTACCTCTGGATCCATTTGGATAACACGACAGTTAAACAGAAGTTCCAAGTTTTAAGAGATATACCCAAACAAGTTAGAATAACCACACTTCAGACAAGGAAGGTAATTTGGACCCTGCTCAGGTATAGCATTTAATAAATTCAGAAACTGTGTCCTTATTTCATTTATTATCTATTCTATAGACATTCACTACTGCTAGAAGGCTATAGTTGGCTACAATGCAAAAGTGATTAAATATTAGAGTTATCAAGGAAGTGTCCCCTGCCAAGTAAGTATTTAACAATACTAATTTCTCAGGAAGATAGAAACAAGCAGAAAAACACTCCAGATTTTGTGGTTTGTTGTTGTTTGTTGTTGTTGTTTTTGTAATGGATCACTCTTTGTTGTATACTTAATGACTTTTAAATTGAGAACATGGACTTAAATTCCTTTTCCCAAGTTGCATCACATTTCAAGCTTTCAAATTTCAGCTAAGTCTTGTGCAAGGAACTATAACAAAATCGGAACTTGCAATTTAAGCCCAAGTAAGGTTTCTGTGGAGGAAAAAATAGTATTTAGACCTCTGAAAGTCTTCCACAGTCCCTCTAGAAGCCTATGAATTCAAATTTCTGCTATGCTACTTTAAAAGCTATTTTAAAATAATGTAGCTTAAACACAAGAGATGATAGCAGTGTACTTTTCTTTTTTAACTCAAATGTAGCCTGGGTGTTTTCAGAACTTTGTTTCAGTATTTCCGAAACAGACTTTTCTTCAGGTTGGAAGTTTAATTTCCTTTTCCTGTAGTCTGGAGGAGGAATTTTCTATAAATACTAACTAGAAAAGTTTCGGTATTATTCCATGTGAAAAAGAGGTAGCAGACAAACCCTCAACTGAAAGAGCTTAAAATATTTTGAAGATTTTGAATCCATTTGAAATATGACTTCTCCTTGCTAAATTCTACTCTTAACTCTAATGTAGCTAACTTTTTATGCATTAACCTTTAAGTCCTTTAAAAATACTTATATCAAGTTATTTATCTGATTGTTATCAGCGGACTATCTGATGTTATCTAACTTCTTCTCCAGGAGACTATAACCTTAGCATACGTTAACTTGAATTCATGTTCTCTTGGTTTCATTTGATTTAAAAAAAAAAAAAATCTAAATTAAACAAACTACTCATGTAAATTATTCACATATAATTTGCATAGAGCTCTTTTATTCGCTTATCTGTAACATCATATATTCAAATGAGAGTGCCTACTGTGAGCTTGTATGCTGGGTAGAGGTCTATCAAGAACTTCCAGCAACATTCATTTCTTTTATTCCTCTGTGGTTTTACCCGGCTGGGCAGCCAAACTCCACCACAGTCAGTCTCTCACTCCCCCTCCTCAAAGACAGCGGGGGAGAAAATATGATGAAAATTAAAAATAAAAATGGCTCATAGGTTGCGATGAGGACAGGGAAATCACTTGACAATTAGTGTCACAGCCAAAACAGGCTCAGCATAGCGAGATTAATATAATTTATTACCTATTACTAACAGATCAAAGCAGTGAGAAACTTAAAGCAAAATAAAAAAAAAAAAACCTTCTCCCACATCCACTCTCTTCTACTTCCTCCCCTCAAGTGGCACAGGGAAATGGGGATTGTGGTCAGTCCCTAATGCTTCATTCCACTGCTCCTTCACAGTCACTCTCTGCCCCTGCTCCATGTGAGGTCCCTCCCACGGGATGCCGTCCTTCCCCAACTGATCCTGCGTGGGCTTCCCTCAGGCAGCAGCTCTTCAAGAACTGCTCCAGCATGGGTTCATGCCACAGGGTCCATAGATCAGGAGCAAACTGCGCCAACAGGAGTCCTCCACAGGTGGCGGCTCCCCCCAGATCACCTACCCCTGTGTGGGTGCCTGGGGCCTGCTCCTGCGGGAGCTCCCCATGGGCCGCAGCCTAAGCCAGGCCACATCCACCTTCTCCACTGGGGGCTCCTCCACCGGCTGCAGCGTGGAGATCTGCTTTGCCACGGGACCCACGGCCTGCAGGGGGACAGCCTGCTCCACCAGGGGCCTCTCCACAGGCCGCAGGGGAACTTCTGCTCTGGCTCCTGGAGTACCTCCTGCCCTCCTTCTGTACTGACCTTGGTGTGTGCAGGGTTCTTTCTCTCCCATTTTCTCACTCCTCACTCTCCCAGCTGCTGTTGTACAGCAGTTTTTTACCTTTCTTAAATCTGCTCTTACAGAGAAACAAACAACATCACTCACTGGTTCAGCTCTGGCCAGCAGCAGGACCCTTTTTGAGCCAGCTGGAGCTGGCTCTTATCTAACATGGGGCAGCTGCTGGACTGCCCCCCTGCTACCAAAACCTCACCTAATAAACCAATACACTCCTCTCATCTGTTCTGTACCTTATTACTTAAGATTTATATTGTTAGGAGGAATTTTGCAGTTTAAGTTGTTGATTACATGTCTGCTTTGAAGCATACATGTACATGTGTAAAACTATTTCCTTTTCACTGTAATGAAACATTTTAAATAGAACTAGTTTTATTTGGTTGGTACTTCGTAATTGCTACCAAAAAAAAAAAAAATAGAAGAGGAGAAAAAAAGCTATTAGGCTGCTATAAAGTTAGTTTTTCTAGGTTCTGTAGTTTCTTTTTAGAATAATTTATTTTGATTTCCATTTTAAAGTGCTCCCTTGCTATAATTCTCCTTTTTCTTTCTTTCACTTTGCTGAATCTAATTTTGTTTTGTTTTGTTTTGTTTTAACTCTACTTACCATCATTAAACTAGAAAGCTCCTTCCTCCAGAAATCTTAAGACTTATCTCCTTATAATCTCTTTCCTTCCTTTTCAAGGCCAAGGCAAAACTAGGAACGTAAAACAGATGCCCATGATAAATATACATCCTTTACCAGAGTTAGCACCTATTTGCTTGTATAGATTTATTTTTTTTCTTTGTGATCAGGCAAGTATTTATTTTGCACAAAAGAAAAGCAATTTTCTTGTTTCGTTTTGTTTTGTTCATTTGAGAAAGCTAAAATGAAAACAGTCAACAGAGTTGAAAAGCTTTATAATGCATTATGGAATACATGTCAGGAGTGTAGAGTTATATGCATAATATATGTTAATTTACACATTCACACCAAAAGTGATATAAATCCACGTTTTTTGTTTTTTGTTTTTGTTTTAATTTATTCTAAAGCATTTCAGCTACGCTTATAGCACAGCATTTCAATTTACCTGAATTATAATGTAAACTCTGAATGGGACAATAATGGAAAACCACTGTGTGTTGTTTTGCTCTTGAGGCATTTTTATTACATGCAGCTATTTATTTCTACTTAATGATGTAATCTCTAATTAGGAATGTACAAGAACAGTGAGTAAGGAAAACAGTATGAAAAAACTGATATGGCACTTTTCTAGTTGCTTCACAAAATCTCAAGATGCACATGTCAAAACAGAAAGAGATGAGCAAGAAAATAAGAGAAGCGTGTAACTTCTATGTACATATCCTCAATAGGCTGTATTTTATTTTCCCATTTTAAATTTGAATTACTAAAATACATATTTTTTCATAAAAAAAAAAAAAAAAGAAGTAAGGTTAAGTTCCAGTGTGTACTATGAATGAAAAGCATTCAAATTTGTTTTTCCACTGCATGCACTAAGCATGAGGCTGGTTTGCAGTTACAGGATTGAGAAATCAGGACTTGGTACAAAACTTTATTCTGTGGTATTAATTCAAAATGGCATGTGAATGTGTTGGAAACCTACATATTTGGTTCTTGAAGTAGGCTTGATATTCACTTTGTGTCAGAATTAACCTCCTGGATAACAGAAGACCTCAAGGCAAACTTTGACATCAAACTGTTTTTCACTACTACTAATCATCTGATTGAAAATGTTCTGTAGTTGAAATAGCCTTGGCTACAGTTCTTCAAATAACACCACTATAATTACTTAGCATGTTTCACATACGAGCTTGCTCTCTCTCTCCAAGGTACTTGTTCAGCTTTATTGTTCTCTGTAGCTCATACAATATACAGATATAAAAGAATAAAACAAGCCATGTGGGGATTAGCAGTGGGTTTAAGTGTTAATGCTTCATAACACTCCATATTCTGAGAAATTCACATTGAAATTCTGAGAGTGGTGTAAGCAATGCAGAGTGTGTTTGAAGAAAGACTCTGTTAAAGCAGGGGGCTCGGGGAGTTATCTAGAGGTGAAAAGTGCAGTTAAGAAACTATGCTCTGAGAAGAACTTTTGTATTACAACTGAAAAAAACAATATAATGAATTCAGCTGTAGTAACTAGAAGTACAATAATACTGTGTCTAATGATCACTATGTAAAGTATTAAAAATTATTTTTGCCGTATTCCTGATTTTTTTTTTAATTTAGTACTTCTAGAAAGTATGTTATTAGTATTGATTCTACGATTAATATTGATTATTGCCTGCAGATTTTACTCTAAAATACAGGTTTGTTAGTGCAATAGCATAAGTCATATTTTTATTCATATTTTAATAATCACATTTGGATCTCATCACAGTTGAGGTACTACGATTCATGAAATTGTAAGAATGCCTGAAATTGTTTTCTTCCTACTTTTGATTGTTTATCTCATGTCCTTTAATCTAACCTTCACAAAATCTGTTGTTAATTTCACTAATATTTCCACCAACAGAAAATCCCAAATTGAGTTTCAGCTTTTGTTTATAAAGAGTCATGAAAAAAAAGAAAGACGTGTCATGGACCATCGTCTTCAATTATTACTTGTTATCTGTTCCTGATGCTCATGCTGTTCTGTATGCTAACTTTGAGTTTCTCATTTCCCTGAGAGGGGGTGAGAAGTGAGTGATTTTTATTTCACCCCATTAAAATATATATATATATTTTCTCAAAATTACTTCCCTGTGCTACAGCAATCAGCAAAATAACTCAGATGGTAACACCAAAACCAAATATTCATTACAAAAAAATAAAATAATAATTAAAAACAAACAAACAATCAAACAAACAAATGAAGCAAGGTCAGAATTAGTCTGATCCCTGTTTCCTCGTTGCTGCAGACCAGAATTTTTGGCTGGCCCTCTTATGTGCTAATCCTCAGTACTGACTTCAGGACCAGTGGGGTTCAAAAACATACCTTTTATCTTAGATGTTCAATGACCATTACCTCAACATGGTACAGAGAACATGTATGTAAATATAAATCTTTTAACAAGTTTAGTAGGTTCAGGTTTTCTACTTCTGTTAGCTCAGTAATCACAAAGATCTAAAATGATCTTTCATTTTAGATGTCAGGCCAATACTTGACTGTAAAATTATTTTGTGTTAGAAACAAGAATATATATACATATATATATTTCTTTTTTTTTTTCTTCCCTGTGGCCATCCTAGAACGTAGCGTCTGCTCTTTTCCATATCACCTACAGAATGATCAAAAGACTGTTAAAAACATCTTTCTTTTGCTGAAAGGCAGAAAGTGACTTTCCTCAGCCGTATTCAAGTTATTAAGCACACCTATTGTAAAGTAAAACAGTACAGACAGTACAAATGTAATCAGTTAACATATCCCTGCTCTGGTCTGGAAGCTTGTTAAAAGCATACTATTTTTGACTATATCCTTAAACAATTTGGTCTCACTCAAGTATTATTGAGTGATTATAATAATATTAAATATATAATATATATATATATTATATATAATTATTATGTATTGTAATTATTATATAATATATACGTAATATAATTATATATTATATTATGTTATATATTATATAATATATATTTATAATATATATTTGTATAATTATTGTATATTATAATATTATATTATAATATTATCATCAAATATTATTGAAAAATAAAGGCCTGTACTCCAGATTGTATATTGTTACCATAGCTTTGAATTTCTTAATTGTCACTCTATATCTAAAATTTTGTTTCCATCTACAAGGAGTGATCTGGAGTGTATTTTCAGTTAGTTTGACATTTTGCCTTGATATTGTCTGATTTTATTATGAATGCAATCTAACAATTTAAAATCTGACAATCACTAATACATATGATTATATAACAGTGGTATTTTCCATGTTCTGTGCTATTGCACACTGCCTCTTCAACAGGTGTGACCTTTTTGTCTTCACAGTCTCTGATTTAACTATGCATGCAGGTGGTCACCATTTAAAATCTGCCAGTCACTGTGATATTCACTGTAGCATTATCCTATTATTTATAGCAGTTCATATTATTAATATTTTTCATTATGCTTTAATAAGAAGAACAGAAGCTTGAGGGAAAAGTATTCATAAAATGGAGCATCAGATTTTTGTGTTTTGATCACTGAGCAAGACAAAAGTTTTTTTTTTTGTTGTTTTTTTTTGTCTTCACTATTTAAAGACTTTTTTGTGTATAGTTTTAGTCAGACCATAATAAGAAAAAGAATACTACATATGACATTATACTTCATGAAAAGTATGGTATTATAATAACAAGACAGAAGCTAACTTTCCTAAGAAAACATATCATAATGCTACTGTATTTGAGTGTGTACCCTAGCTCTTTTCATTGCCTGATTTAAGCCATGACTAAACACTTCACCTTTTGAAAAATAATGTAACATAGCAAATAAGAGTAATCAAAAAGGAAACTAGAATCGTTTATTAGAATTGTTATCGGTTAAAGAGTAGTTACCTTGGATTTCAGAAATGGTTGTAAGTACAAATTGCAACAAGAAGGTTTTTCAAGTTTTGTTTTGAAATAACATTACAAATCCCTTAATTCTGCCAATAGCTCTTGCTTCAGTAAGATTTTACTGATTTTTGAAGCTTTCTTGAAAAAAGAATTCATTCAAAATCACTATTATATTTAGAGAAAAAAGACACTATTGTCAAAAATTTTCTTGTTCTACATTTTTAAAAAACATATGTTCATTCACCTAATCACTTTTTAATATTCTAAGAGCTCCTTCAAGCAGAATGTAGTGGGAAAGTTGAAAATAAGTGGGTTCTTATGATACTATATATATAAATAAAAGTTGAAATTTTGGAATGTTTTACAAAACCTTATATTCCAATATTCTTGCTTTTACTAAAGTGATTATTGTCTCCTATTTGAATTCTTATAGAAAGGAAAGTTCTTCCAGAGTTTGCCCAAACAAATCCAGGTAAAAGTGTCTTTTCAAAAGAAAAAATGAAAAGTGGCGCATTTATTCCATCAGGAAGACACTTATATCTTAAAAACCATTTGTTTGTGTAGGGAAAAACTGTAATTTACAGGCAGCTCTGGAGGGATTGCTTTAGAAGACTTAGTCAGCCAACACATTGCTTATTAAGTCTATTTGCATATGATAACTCTGAAAAAGCAGTGGGTAGGGCAAACTCACCCATCCTGCTTTCAGCTTTCAAAGGTCTGTTTTTCAAAGTGCAGCTGTATTTGATCCTGCTTTCTACCCCATGCTCAGACTTTGCTAAAATAATTGGCAAGCTATCATATCTGTTGAAGAATTTAAAAAGTATTGATGTAATAAAGTCAACTTTTATAAATTACTTTTCATCTTCATTTAGATGAAGACTGCTGTCATCAATTACAATTTGTCTCATTTTTTTTCAGTGCTTAAGTAGATTGCACGATATCCCTAGGTAAATATGCATGGTATGACAGTTTAATCTGATCTTTAAGTACTTAATGATAAATTACAATGTAACTATGAAGACAATGAAATAACTTTTTCCTACAGAGTTTTAATTTATAAAAAAAAAAAAATTGACAATAAAATCAACATTTAAAAATGACAACAAGATGAAAATAGCATAAGGGAAATTTTTCATTCATATATCTATTTGGAAATTCAGATTCCTTATCCAAATTAAGCTGATATAATTGCAGTCACACAAGAGATTATTTTGGCTTACTTTAGTGATGGCAAAATATAATTGTCAGCTAGGGAAAAGAAAAAAAGTACAAATTCTTAAACCAGCATTTATTTTTTTTAATGGATGTTATTAATTATGTTTTCCTGTTTAATATCTCTATGTATTTTTTCAGTTGTTAGTAAACTCTACACTGTTCTCATGACACTGAGGTAGATGCTTTTAAAGGGGCTTCAGCTGAAGCAATCTATTCTAGCTAACCCTGTGTCTCAGTCTGGGTCTCTCAAATTTAAAGTAAAAGGTACTTTGTAAACTAAGCTTAATTTCATGAGCTCATTAGATGAGGGAAAAAAAAAAAAAAAAAAAGCCTAACTAAATCAAAGACTCAATTCCCTTTGTACAGACTAGTCTAAAAAATGGATGCCGTAACTCATTACTTCATTAATTTATTAATTTATAAATTCTCTACATCACATTTTTTTTCACTTCCAAAATCACTGACTTGGAACATTTGCACCTACTAGCAAAACAGTTTCCTGGCCAACGGCGAGAGTGCTGTTTCTTGCTCCTCCATCATGGTGCAGGCCCATCCACTGGAAAGCACAAAGTCCTCAGCAGTGGGGCTGCTGTTGGACCTGCTTCAAAAGCTTTTTATGTGAAATGACGTATATTATATGACATATTATACATATATTATATGACATATATGACATATGACATATGGAAGTTTGGTACAAGAAGGATATTGATCTTTTAGATCAGGTCCAGAGGAGAGCTGTGAAGATGATCAAGGGGCTGGAGCATCTCTCCTATAGACAGGCTGAGAGTGTTGGGTTTGTTCAGCCTGGAGAAGAGAAGGCTCCAGGGAGACATTATTGCAGCCTACCAGTACCTAAAGGTAGTCTACAAGAAAGCTGGGGAGGGACTCTTTTTCAGGGAGTGCAGTGATAGGACAAGGAGTAATGGCTTTAAACTAAAAGATTTAGATCAGATATAAGGAAGAAATTCTTTACTATGAGGGTGGTGAGGCACTGGAACAGGTTTCCCGGAGAAGTTGTGGATGCCTCACCCCTGGAGATGTTCAAGACCGGGTTGGATGAGGCCCTGAGCAACCTCATCTAGAGGGTGGCATCCCTGCCCATGACAGATGGGTGTGATTTAGATGATCTTTAAAGTCCCTTCCAACCCAAAACATTCTATGATTCTCCAGACAGAAATGGGTGGGTCAATCACAAGAGGAGCTAGTCATGGAAAAGCAAATATTTGCCTAGATATTATTGTTCAACTTAAGTATTTAAATAGATATATTTAATATATTGTGTAATATAGATTAGATATATGTATGTTTGTGTATAAATAAATAATTAAACACATGGCATTTGTTTTGCTTAAAATTCTTCTAAGTATCCAGACAGGCAACTAATATGCAGCCATTTACAAAAATGCTTCTATAATTTGCCAAAATAACTTTGAAAATCCAGCCCTGAAAAATTTTAAGTATGAAGAATTGTGTCATTAACAGAAAACTGACGTAAGTTCTCAAGATCATTAAATATGCACCCATTGACCTACAGACAAAAGTTTACAGTGAGCAACATTTTTGTAATAATGTGGACAATTTAGTTTAATTTGAAAATTCCTGTTAACATTTAGGTGACTAGACAGAAGAAACTCAGCACATCGCTTTTATGGATAGTTATTTACCTTCACAGATCACTGACTATATCCAGATTCTATGATTAAGTGCGTTTGCTAAAAACAAAGGCTCCAAAATGCTTTCAGGTGACTCAGCAGAAATGTATGTTTTTTTTAATGGCACTATATTGATCTTAACTGCATATCCTTCAAAAAAAAATCTATGCATCTGGAAGCTTTGACCTGAATTTTCAATGACAGCAAATTCTTTTTTTTCCCATGTTTTAGGGAGATTTAGCAGAGTGTCTTAAGGTTTACATGATAAAATAATAACAATAATTAAAAAAAAAAAGTCTCTGGTAAAGCATTTTAAATGTTGCTTCAGTGACTGAAAAACATATTCTAAACTCCTGAGAAGCACCTTAAATATTTCACATAATTAATATATTAGATAAGGATATATTTTATAAACACAAATATACTTTGAAGTAAAAGAAAAAAAAAAGAGAGACTTTAAACAGAACTAGGATTTTTGTTTTGTTTGTTGAAATTCTGATCACTAGATAACACTTATATGGTAATTCCCATAAGATATATGTGAGCTTTTTAATATGTAAAGTATGACTGTAACAAAACACTGAGGGAAAATTATCTGAATTCATTTAATTTAAAATAAATAAATAAATCATAATTCTCCTGCAACCATAAGCATTAAAATGAAGACAAGAGAAAGTGAGATCAAATATTTAAATAAAATAGAAGCATGTTATTATAAAACTATTAATTATAAACTAATTGCAGAAATTAAAAATATTTCTGCCAGAATATACGTAGCTTGGCAAAAACATAATTAGCCTTAACATCACCTAAGAATGCTTAGGTAAAAACAGTGTCTTCAATCAGAGTTTCAATTTGCTGTTCATTTTCATTACCTCACGTTAGTAAATAAGAGATATATGATGGAACCTCAATTCTCTCTAGGAGAAAGTCCATGTGGTTTTAAAAGGTGATACACTTAGCTTTCAGAATATGGCATAAGTATTAGAGATTACTCATATGTCATCTGGACATTTCAGATGTGGTGAAGCATGGCCTTTTCAAGCATTAGTATGGTGATTATGAACACAGTAAGTTTCTTTGCTAAGACAAATGAGAAACTGAAGATTAGGAAAGTATTTGCTGGAACTTTGTTTACAGAGCTCTTTCAAGCTTGTCATTTCATTGCATCTTGACATAGCCCTGGGCATGAAATCCTGCACCTTTGCATTCCTTGAAATTCTACTACATAGGTTCAGCATTTATCTCAAGCATAGGCTATTTGAAATTCACAATTCTAGTTTCCAAGGCTGCCTTTCACTAATATGCATAAAACATGCCTAGCAAACATCAACCATTGACCTCATCCCAAAACACAAAAGTCACCTTCACTTGAAGATAATGTATGTGTGAAACACGTGTGAAACCTAGATTTTGCTGTTCCTGCCTTTCACAGGGCATCTAGAGAGGAAATGGACTCAAGTTCCCTCAAAACCCTGAAGTGTTCGAAACCACATATCCTTCCCACTGCCAACTGGCTAGACAAAGTGGAAACTACTGTTCTTACTGAATTTGTGCCAAGAATTCAAGGCTAATGAGAGAAGAGAAGGGAGGAAGACAGCAAAGAACAAAACTGCAATTGAGGTATCCACTTATCCACTGTTCCACTTATCCACAGTTATCCACTGAATGATGATGAAAAAATAGTTTAGATATACAGGATCAGAAAATGAGAAAGGTAAAAGACATAAGTAACAATTTTCCCATGACATTCTTCATTGCTGCTGATCATAACATGAAACACAGAGATATAGTCCAGAAGGTGAAAAAGTTCATTCTGGAAAAATATGAGCCAAAAATGAATATTTAGATTTACAAGTGCTTTATTTCTGTGATTCTGAGTAATTTATCAAAAGATAGATAGGTAGGTAGGTAGGTAGGTAGGTAGATAGATACTTACCAGATTCAAGAAATACATATTTCCTTTTTCACATAGTATATTTTGACACATTTAGACAGAAGTCAAAGTCCCTGATAAGAAATCTACTTAGCATAGCTAGTTTATAGCATCTCTATGTCTTCTTCTAGGATAAAACACATTGATCACTCTAGCAAATAAAAACAAGAGATTCAAAAGCAAATCCTAGGAAGAATGCATTAAAAATTTTTGTTAATCAGTTATTTATATTTGTATATGAAAACTCTTGAGATTTACCTTCTATGGTGTAAAAAAAAAAAAAAAAAAGTAAAAAAAAATTCTTCTATGAAAGAAATCATTTGACTCAAAATTATATCCTCATTAATAAAATTTACTTTTAAAACATGTCTCCTTTTTCAGAATAGCAGATCCAAGAATGTTAGCCTTTAATCAAACTCAGTATATTTCTTTCATTACTCTATTAACTCAATATGTAAAATTTTATCACTGCTAAACAGCTAAGAAGAAGAATACTCTGGAGCTAATCAATTTTCCTTTCGAATATATATTTTTTTTAAGTTAGAAATGTAACAGTCCATTTTATTCAGCAATCAAGAAATAGTTTTAAAAGTATACTGTAGATGAACTGTGCTTCTCTTCAGACCTCTCATCTCTTATAAACACAGTGCTTTTAAAAATAAATATTTTTTTTAGACTAGATGTTTTGTATCTACAGGAATGATCTACCATTGCTCATGATCTAGTCTGTCAAATCACTGCCTGTAGCAAAGCATAATTTTTAAGGAATTTTCAGGCTTCTGCACAATTCAGTCTTCAGTTAAAATGACTATAGGATACCTGATTCTCTATGGTCATCATACAGTAATGATCAATCTGCTCTAAATTATGTAATAGTCTTCAAGTCTTCAATTTTTTTTTATTTTTTTTTTTTTTGCATTAGGAGATGTCTTGTTCATTATTTCTTACCAAGACAAAAGGTTTATCTTGGTAAGAAATTTCTGAGATTTGTAAAGTTCTTTAACAACTTTATTTTAATGTAGAAGTAAAACAAACGCTTGGAAAAAAAAAAAAAAGATTGGAAAATAATTTATTTGGAAAATCAAAATATCATATTTAAAAAGATTTGAATCTTTCAGACTTTTCACAGTATAACAGAATGGCTGAGGTTGGAAGAGGTCTCTCGAGGTTATCTTGTCCAACCACTTTCTTCAAGAGTAAGGGCCACCTAGAGCACATTTTCCAGGACCACATGCAGGCAGCTTTCAATACCTCCAAGGAGAGAAACTCCACCACCTGGATTCTGTCCAACCTATGCCAGTCACCTGTGCAGTAAAGAATTGTTTCCTGCTGTTCAGAAGGAACTTCATGTATTCCAGTTTGTGCCTATTCCCTCTTGTCTTGTCACTGAGCACCACCAAAAAGAGCCTGGTCATGCCTTCTTTATATCCTTCCTTCAGGTATTCATATACATTAATGAGATCCCCTTTCTCATGTCCAGGATAACAATTCCCAGCTCTCTCAGCCTTTCCTCATAGGAGAGATGCTCCAGATGACTATCTTAATGACAATTTGCTGGACTGTCTCCAGTAACTCCATGTTTTTATTCTACTGGGAAGCTCAGAACTGAAACCAGTGCTCCCAAGTGTAGCCTCGCCAGTGCTGCATAAATGGGAAGGTTTACTTCCCTCAAATGGTGCTGGCAATACTTCACAAAACGCAGCCTAGGATACTAGCCTTATCTATGGCAAGTGTACATTGCAGACTCATGTTCAACTTCATACCATACGGGACACCCAAAAGGCTCCCCTGTTCCCTGCAAAGCTGCTCTCCAAATAGTTGGCCCCCACCATATTTTGGTACATGGGATTATTTCTCCCCAGGCAGAGGACTTTGAACTTCTTGTTGAACTTCATTAGGTTTCTGCCAGCACACCTCTCCAGCCTGTTGAGGTCCCTCTGGACAGCAGCACAACCCTCTGGCGTATCAGCCACAGTTCCCACTTCTGTGTCATCTGCAGACTTGCTGAGGGTACACTCTGACCCATCACCTAGACTATCAATAAAGATATTAAACGATATTGGAACACAATACCCTGTACCCTGGGGTACATCACTAGTTACTGCCCTCCACCTAGATTTCATAACATTGACCACAACCTTCTGAGCTCACCTGTTCAGCCAGCTTTCAATCCACCTCACTGTCTGCCTACCCAGCCCATACTTCAGCAGCTTCTTTATGAGGACCTTATGGGAGACAGTGTCAAAAAGCTTTTTGAAATCAAGGTAGACAATATCTACTTTCCCTTCATCTACCAAGGCAGTCATTTCAGTGTAGAATGTTATCAAGTTCGCTAATCATGACTTCCCTTGGTAAATCCATACTGACTACTCCGTATTACCTTCTTGTCCTTCGCGTGTCTGGAAATGGTTTCCAGGATTAGCTGCTCATCATTCTCCCAGGGACAGAGGTGAGGCTGACCAGCCTGTAGCTGCCTGAGTCTTCCTTTTTGTCCTTGAAGATAGGAGTGACATTTGCTTTCCTCTAGTTTTCAGGCACCTCTCTCAATTGCCACAGTTTTTCAAAGATTATTGACAGTGACCTTAAACGTACATCAATCAATACCAGAAATTGTTGTGTCTGTCCCATTAGGCCCCATGGACTTGCCTCTGACTAGTTTGCTTAAGTATTAACTAATATGATACCCTGAAACCAAGGACAAGTCTTCCCTCTCCCACAATTTCCCTCAGGCTTCCGGATCCTTAGATTTCTAATGACCAGTCTTTCTACTAAAGACTGGACCAAAGAAGGCATTGTGTCCCTCAGACTTTTCCATGTCTTGCATCATCAGGGCCCCTGTCCCCTTCAGCAATGGGACATTTTCCTTTGTCTTCCTTTTGCCACTTATATACTTACAGAAGCCCTTCTTTCCTCTAAAATCCCTTGCTAGATTCATCTCCAGGTGGAGTTTGACTTTCCTAACTGTATCTCTGCATGCTCAGATAGTGTCTCTGTAGCGAAGGCTACCTTCAACCTTCACATCCCCAGTGATGCCTTCTATGTTTATGAGCATGATGAGGTCCAGCAGAGCACCTCTCCTCATTGGTTCCTCTATCACTTGGGTCAAGTATCCCCTGGCAGTAGCATTGGTGCCTCCAAGAAGAACATTAGGGAATAATAGTTGGACAAGCATCAGCAGTCTCTCTCCATAACAGCCCATACCTCAGCAAGCAGAAAACTTCTCTAGATGACATGCCAGGTTTGTAGATCGGTGCTTTCTTCCCTTGTAACCAGGAGTTGCCCATTACTATGACTCTTTCTGGGGTTCCGCTATGACTCTGGATCAGTCGGCTCAGATGCTTCACTAGAAACTCCTCAGCATTGAGGGCAGTGAACCTGCACTATAGCTGCAAGCCTTCAGGTGGATCATTCTTTGAATGACAGAAATCACCAGCTTCCTTCCTTCACATTCCCAGATGTTTACACTTACTGCTTTTCTGGGTCAGTCTTATCCTTTGTCTTCATTGTAGTTGGCATCGGGAGCTCTTAAAGATCTTGTGCATCTGGAAAGGTCTTGTCTCTCCCTTTCTAATCCTCTCCAATATTTTACAACCTGCTGATTTCATGCAACTCCTCCACTTGGTGACACATCTTTTCAGCATCAGTACACCTCCTACAGAAGCTGTTTCTCAGCCTCAGACTGAGAGGCCTCAGGCACTCCCTGCAGTGTGGGACTTGCAGAACTGCATCCATGACCCAAAGCCCTCTCTGGGCTGGAGACTCTGCCTTGGCAGGGACAGCTGTTCTAATGCCTGCTGGGGAATGCACATCACCACCATTTCCTTGCAAATTTTAATATTGTTCGTAATGAATCAGCTAGAAATTCTCATGACTATATAAAAGATTTTGGTTGACCCACATCTGAAGTTTTTGATGAAAAATGTAGGACGTTTTTTCTCCTCTTTTTTTTTTTTTTTAAAGATCTTCCCAAGTGAAATACAATAAAAATATTTGCAGATGTTTTATATTTCATGACAATTTATGCTGAAGATAACTTCTCCATCGGGCATATGTCTATTTAAGCTTTTCACAAAAAATGCCCTGGGAGTATCTATCATTTTTAAACATATTTCAAAGTTCTTAAGCCAAACGTTAAACTGATTTACAAGTTTACAACTGTTTGTACAAGTATTCTTTGAAAAACTGGCCTGATTATTTTTTTCTAATATTTTTGAATACTTGAGAAACAAAAGCAGTGGCATTATATGTGAAATGAGGAAATTATCAACATCAGTGATCATGTCTGATAGAAAGAGGAGTTGCATATAGTGAAATTCACTTAATCTTGATCTGTAACTTCCAAACATGGCCTACTCTTTCATTGAAGTTTTTCAATAAAGGTTACAAATGTGTTTTACTTTCTGAACAGGCCACTAAGGACTAGAAGAAGAAGTGGAATCCGGGATAAGCTGGCTTAAGTAGAGTAAAGAAAAAAAAATAGTTGGAACAGAGAAAAAGATAGAAAGCAGAAAAGAGTAAACCATTTAGAATGATATATCTTTTAGGTAGAAACTTACTAAAATTCTATGTCACAGAAAAAGTTAGAATAAAAGCTTACAAATTAACACTGAAATGCTATTCAGATTATATTGAGTCAATAGACAAATGATGTTATAGGCTAATAAATGCAAAGTCAAATAAGTGAGTTGCATTATTTGTACTGTAGAATCTCTACATCATTTCATCTAATATCCCATAGAAAGCATATGCTATTAAAACTATACTATCATCAACCACAGTAATAGACCACCAAAAGCTCGGAAAAATCAAGGAGACTATAAGGACAGAGAATAAAAGAATAATGCAAGCTTTAAAACACTCTTCAAAAACACTCTTCTGCTTCTAAACAAAAGGAAAATAGAAAGATAATCAGGTTCAGCTAAATATAACACAAAAATAAGTTTGCAAAAATAATTATCAAAAGAATAGGAATTTGATGAGAAGTTTATTAAAGATAAGTATGCCTTCAGATTGAACCCTATATAAAGTTTTCAGTATGTGACCCCAAGAGTTCACAGAGTACAGAGAAGGCTAACTGGATGCCTGAAGAACAGAATCTTTTCTGTAGATTCCTCAGGGAAAGAAAAAAAAATCTACTTATTATTCTACTCAGAAAATTTGAGAAGTAGTTGTTTTTCTTACCAGCAAGACCCAATGAAACTATCAAGCATGTTAAACAAGAATAAACATTCCTTCATGGGTACTTTACGAACATGTTGCTATGACATGATGTGTAAGACTGAACTCCTTACAAAGGAATGATGCATTAAAAAGTATGAAGTGTAGCTATTTAAGTTCAGAAAAGATATTTGCTCTTACACTCACTTTCTTCACATTCACTGCTGTAGATGTAGAAGCTATCAGCAAAAAGGTTATCAATTAGTTTAAAACTCTCTTGATATTTTGATGTTTTATGTACGACTATTTGTATTTCAGTATTCATAAGTGCACCAGAATGCACTTTTGTAGTAGAAAGATGTGGGTATTTTTTTTAGTAAAAAGATGTGAGTATTTACAAATGCAAATGTAAATGCCTTTTTCTTTTCTTTTCTCTTTTCCTTTCTTTTCCTTTCTTTCTTTTCTTTTATTCTTTTCTTTTTTCTTTTCTTTTCTTTTCTTTTCTTTTCTTTTCTTTTCTTTTCTTTTCTTTTCTTTTCTTTTCTTTTCTTTTCTTTTCTTTTCTTTTCTTTTCTTTTCTTTTCTTTTCTTTTCTTTTCTTTTTTTTTCTTTTCTTTTCTTTTCTTTTCTTTTCTTTTCTTTTCTTTTCTTTTCTTTTCTTTTCTTTTTTCTTTTCTTTTCTTTTCTTTTCTTTTCTTTTCTTTTCTTTTCTTTTCTTTTCTTTTCTTTTCTTTTCTTTTCTTTTCTTTTCTTTTCTTTTCTTTTCTTTTCTTTTCTTTTCTTTTCTTTTCTTCTTTCTTTTCTTTTCTTTTTTTCTTTTCTTTTCTTTTTCTTTTTTTCTTTTTTTCTTTTTCCTTTTCTCTTCTCGTCTTTTCTTTTCTTTTCTTTTCTTTTCTTTTCTTTTCTTTTCTTTTCTTTTCTTTTCTTTTCTTTTCTTTTCTTTTCTTTTCTTTTCTTTTCTTTTCTTTTCTTTTCTTTTCTCTTCTCGTCTCTTCTCTTCTCTTCTCTTCTCTTCTCTTCTCTTCTCTTCTCTTCTCTTCTCTTCTCTTCTCTCTCTCTTCTCTTCTTTCTTTTTCTTTTCTTTTCTTTTCTTTTCTTTTCTTTTCTTTTCTTTTCTTTTCTTTTCTTTTCTTTTCTTTTCTTTTCTTTTCTTTTCTTTTCTTTTCTTTTCTTTTCTTTTCTTTTCTTTTCTTTTCTTTTCTTTTCTTTTCTTTTCTTTTCTTTTCTTTTCTTTTCTTTTTTCTTTTTTCTTTCTTCTTTCCTTTCCTTTCCTTTCCTTTCCTTTCCTTTCCTTTCCTTTCCTTTCCTTTCCTTTCCTTTCCTTTCCTTTCCTTTCCTTTCCTTTCCTTTCCTTTCCTTTCCTTTCCTTTCCTTTCCTTTCCTTTCCTTTCCTTTCCTTTCCTTTCCTTTCCTTTCCTTTCCTTTCCTTTCCTTTCCTTTCCTTTCCTTTCCTTTCCTTTCCTTTCCTTTCCTTTCCTTTCCTTTCCTTTCCTTTCCTTTCCTTTCCTTTCCTTTCTTTTTCTTTTCTTTTCTTATTTTCTTTTCTTTTCTGAATGAAAGTGATAAAAATGGCAGGACAGTATGTATACAGAAAAAAATTAACACATCATAATTAATAAAATTCAAACACCTAGAAATTCATAAATGGCACATTTATTTTGAAGAAAATATTCTTGCATGTAGCAACGTCCCTTTCCAGTAACAGCCTATTTAATTTCCTGTTTCCTTTCTTCCACATATTTAATCCCTTACTTAAATTCAATATTTTTACCAAAAATAAAGAAATTTAATTAATCATGACCAGTAACTAAAGTGCCATTTTCTTTATTAAAGTCCTGTTATTTCCTCTACTATCTACAGATTTTTCATTGACCTACTTTCAATTTTCTTCACCAAGAGAAAGATATGTTATAAGATTAGTCCTCTATATTATGTCAATAAATTATCATTTAATTTTGTGTTCATCAAGCCTATTTGTTCTAGTGTAAATGTGAACAGTAAGCAACAAAAGGAAATTAGCTATGTTTTTCTGACTGAAAACAGATTATTAACTTTTTTATTTAACATTGATTTGTATTATGTTAACCCTTAGATTTTGTCTGTTATTATAAACAAATTTCAAATAATTTTATTGAGTCTTTCTTAGAGTCTGAAGGGCAAGAACTCTATTACAAGACATGTCCAGAAATGCACTACAAAAGTGCAAGATAATTACTGAAATAGTAATTATTCAAGAAACATTAGCCTGGAAGATTTAAAATTAAAATGACCTTAGTAACAGGCCAAATGTTCACTTATATTAATAAGTCACAAGTACATATTTCTGAATAACCCTACTTAGTGGTAGGGTTTTTTTGTTTGTTTGTTTTGTTTTGTTTTGCTTTTTCCTCTGAACATTCTCTCTTAAATCAAAGTGAATAAAATTAAAAGAAAATCCCTGAAAAGAATGAAGCTATTATCAGTCATTGAGCTCATCTGAGTTCATTGGGGACAACAAATAATGCAATCTAATTAATTAGGATGACAGCAAACTGTGTGACACATTTCTTATGGCTGGCTGGTTTAACATTCTAAACCCTCTTGTTGATTAGAACTTGCATGTTTTAAATAGAAAAGGATGTTAGACATCCCATCTGCTGTGTAACAGAGCTTCAGAAAAAAAAAATACACTGAACTCTTGATAAGTTCACATTGCCAGAACAAGACAAATGCAGCATCTTATTTGATACATAATGACAGTTCCAGTTGTTTCTAAAATTCTATTCTTTTAATCAAATTATATGGAGAAAAAACAATCTTACTGTCAACTTGATTCTTTGATCAGTCTGATATATTAATCAATAAAATGTCTCTGACAAATATCTCTTCTTTTTGAGTGATCACAAGTAAAATTTTGAAATGGAATGTACATTTTGTTTAGAAAGTGCTGGTTGGCAAATAATGATATAATGCTGACTACTATGCAGAGCTGTGACTCTAATTATATGCATATTCTGAAACAAATTTGTTAGAAAGCAGTCTGCTTAAAAATGCATGATTCTATTTCATGCCTGAAAACATTCATGTGGAAGTACTTCTAGTATACTTCAAATAGATTTAGCAAATGTATGAAGGGGCAGTATATTGTTCATGAAGTCCAAGTATGTTAGAATCAAGCTTTAATTTCTTATAATAAGTTATTTTAATAATAACACATTGGTAATTGTGAAGGTTTGGGCTGGGATAGAGTTAATTTTCTTGGTAGAGGCTCACACAACGCTGGGTTTGGGATTTTTGATGAAAACATTGGTGATAACACACCGATGTTTTTAGATGCTGCAGAGCAGTGCTTACACAGAGCCAAGGACTTTTCTGCTTCTTGTGCTGTCCTGCCAGCAAGGAGGCTGGGGGTGTACAAGAAGTTGGAAGGGGACACAGACAGGGCAGGTGACCCAAATAGACCAAAGAGGTAATTCATACCATATAATATCATGCTCAGTAATAAAAGCTGTGGTAAAGAAGGAAGGGGGTGGGCGGTGGTGGTGGTGGTGAGAACAACACCTTCAGAGTGATGGAGTTGTGAATTAATTCCTTGTTTTTCTTTGCTTGCACATGCAGCTTTTGCTTTACCTACTAAACTGTCTTTATCTCAACCCATGAGTTCTTGAACTTTTACCTTTCTGATTCTCTCTACCATCCCATCTGGGGAACATGTGTGAGAGACTGTGATGCTTAGCTGCCTGCCAGAGTTATACCAGTAATATCCATATCCATTTGTGTGTGGTAGCAGAAAATCTGTATGGAATTATAAATTCTTGAGCACTGATGGGATCAAATTCAGAAATTAAGTATTTCCACACAAAAATGTTTATGATTCTATTGGAAAAGCTATGTTCTTACAGAATTACATAGAGGTTTTGTTGTTGTTGTTGTGTGTTTTTTTTTTTTTTCTGTTTGCTTGTTTTGATGTATGTGTGCAAATTTCTAAAATAATTTGTTGTTTGTTTATTTTTCTTTGTTTTAAGTAGAAGCCTGTTTGCCACTAGTTTGGGGACTCTTCCTTGACAACACCTTAAGTGTTCTTTTTCAGAGCTAAGGTGATTATTGATAGACTCATGCATGTCTTACTGAAAAATTAAAGTACGGTTTAACAAGTAGTTAAGTAGTTTAAGTTTTTAAGTAGTTTAACACAGAGGACAGGTCAAATTCTTGTGGAGCACAAATGCTGTCATAGAATCAATGACTGCAGCTGATAATAACCGTGTAAAACACATAGAAACTTCACAGCTGGACTAGCATTTTATAAGTCACAACAGAAACCTTCCCATCACTTCTTTTTTTCCTATTCTAAATTATCTTTTCTAAACTAGTTTGTACATTTCTTGTCAAACATTGCTAACTTAGGACAATAAATAAATAAATAAATACTCAAAATAGAATTGTTCCCCACAACACTTTCTCATATCCATGGTTTAGGTGAATTCAAGGGTGAATTCAATACATTGTATGCATTAGGTTTATATTGCAAATGCTCATATGGGCAGTTGTAACAGGTCTTAAGATCAATGATCTTTAATCTTAATATAGGGTATTTGATAGCAGGTATGTGTTTTGGGTTTACAGGGCAAAGTTTTGGTAGTGGGTGGCTGCAGGGCTGGCCTCTGAGAGAAGAATCCAGCAGCTGCCCCATGTCAGAGCCAGTTCCAGCTGGCTCCAAAAAGGACTCACTGCTGACCAGAGCCAAGCCAGTGAGTGATGTTGGTTGTGCCCCTAGGAAAATTTAAGAGAGGGGAAAAAAAATGCTTTGCCACAGCAGCTGGAAAAAAGAGGACTGAGAAAATGTGAGAGAAACAGCCCTGAAGACACCAAGGTCAGTGCAGAAGGAGGGCAGGAGGTGCTCCGGGCAGGTGGTGCTCCAGGCACGGAGCAGAAGTTCCCCTGCGGCCTGTGGAGAGGCCCCTGGTGGAGCAGGCTGTCCCCCTGCAGCCCATGGGTCCCACATGGAGCAGATCTCCATGCTGCAGCCTGTGGAGGAGCCCCCGGTGGAGCAGGTGGATGTGGCCTGGAGGAGGCCGCGGCCCATGGAGAGCCCCCACAGGAGCAGGCCCGGGGCCGGAGCTGCAGCCCGTGGAGAGGAGCCCGCGCAGGAGCAAGGGGTCTGGGGGGAGTTGCCGCCCGTGGGGGACCCGTGCTGGAGCAGTTTGCTCCTGGGGGTTGGACCCCATGGTACAGACACATACATGTTCGAGCAGTTCTTGAAGAACTGGTCCCTGTGGGCAGCCCCCCGCGGGCTCAGTTCGGGAAGGACGGCATCCGTGGGAGGGACCCCACATGGAGCAGGGGCAGAGAGTGACTGTGAAGGAGCGGCAGAGACAAAGCGTTAGGGACTGACCGCAGCCCCCCTTCCCTGTTTCCCTGCATTACTTAAGGGGAAGATGTAGAAGAGGGTGGATGGGGGGAAGGTGTTTTTAGTTTGCTTTTACTTTCTTATTGTGCTATTCTGCTAGCAGTGTTTAATGTAAATGTGATAAATACAGGCAATAAATTATATTAATTTCCCTATACTGAGTCTGTTTTGCCTGTGATGATAACCGGTGAGGGATCTCCCTGTCCTTATCTCAACCCTTGAGCCCTTTTCATTGTATTTTCTCCCCCTCTGTCTTTGAGGAGGGGGAGTGAGCAGTTGTGATGGAGCTCAGCTGCATAGCAGGGTAAAACCAGCACAGTGTGCATGTCAGGTTGTTTTCCATTGGTCTTTAATTCTTTTTCATGTTACAATATGAATGAGAACACAGATTTATTCTTAATAAACCCTTCCAGTCAGAAGCGTTTGGGGTGAGTCAAGCAGATTTGCATGATTTTTTTGTTGTTGTTCTTCATGCAGCTTGAGAGAGAATTGTTTCCCAGGCTCTTTACCCAGTTCTGTCCCAACATTTAAGTAGCTCACTTCTTTCTTCCCTTATTAGCATTTTTATGTTAAAAGCATATTATTTCCTCAGTTTATGTAAAAATAGCTTTTCCCTTTTTCCTGATCAACTGAAGTAATTATTCAGATGATTCAAACCTTCTGGTTTTATTGCAAAGTTCTGTAACATTGTCAATAACAGCCATTGATAGATGTGATAGCATGCGTTTTCAGAACAAAATAGGTGAAGGGTAATAATGTCTTTCTCCCTTTTTCCATGCTGCAGGGACATTGGCTCAGTTGCTTTTCCATGTGTGCCAGAGTGTACTCTGATCTGAAGTTTCAGGTGGCAGTGCAACAAGATACTCAGTTCAAGTAACACATCTAAAATTATTCTATTTTATAAGACTGAAAAGTTCATTTTTGTTACCCATTCTGATGATTATTTAAAATGGTATCTATCGCTGCCTCATGAGTAATTCTTTTACTTCCATATTTATACCAAGCAAGAACTAACTTCTACTATAGAAAGGGAATGTATGCACAGTTTTTCTTTGCTTACACAAATAAAATCTTCTGCATACATACACAAAATCTTTTCATGGAGAACTGGTTCAGACTGAGTTTTAACAGGAAGAAGACTCTTCCTCTTGGTTCTTACTACAAAAAGAGATTCTAAATGTCCTTGCACTGACTTGGGAATACTGTTTCTGGCAAAGACACTAAAGAAAACAGATGAAAAACTGCTTAACTAGGCACCCTCTGAAACATTATTGTATGTGAGAGCTGACAGAAACAGTGTCAGATGTATAAAGAATGTGTTTGAGCAGTCCATAGTACACAGATCGTGGCTGCTGTTGCAGATTGTGCATCAGAATAGAGGACAGCACAAGCTTCTACATGTAAGTATTTCTGTGAAACCTTCAATATCTTTGTGGTTTAAAAAATACATGGCATAGTTTACCACATTGGAAAGTTGTTCATCAGATTCCATGATCAACAAATGTGAGAGGACATTTAGAGGAAAAAAAAAAATTCTGTAATCTTTCCATAAGTTGAAGAAATTTAAGAGCCTAAGGCACTTGGAGAAGTTTTGAGCCAACAGAAAGACAAAACAGAATAAATTTAATCCTTACAGAAGCCATATATGTAGGTAAATATGCCACATCAAGAGTTCATATAAGTTTATACCAAAAGTTGTAGCCCTAAGATGGCAGTTTTAAGTGATCAGAAGGGTAAATTTCAGACTCTGAGAAGTCTTCTTTACAAACAGCAGTGGTGCTATATGAGAGATAAAGGAGATTGGATTTGGCCCATGAATCTAGCCTATACAGATCCCTCTGCAAACCTTTCCTACCCTTAAGCAGTTTGACAGTCCCACCTAACTTGGTATTGTCTGCAAATTTACTGAGGATGCGTTCAATGCCCTTATCAATATATCTGATAAGACTGACAAGACGGATCCCCTAGGGGATGCCACTGGTGATGGCCTGGATTGAATTCCATTCGCTCTGACTCTTTGAGCCCAGCTATCCATCCAGTTCTTCACCCATTGAACTGTACACCTGTCCAAGCCATGAGTAGACAGTTTCTCCTAGGGAATGCTGTGGGAGATAGTGTCAAATGCTTTACCAGAATCATGGTGAAAAACATCTACATAATTCCCCTCATCTACTAAGTGATTCATTTTGTCATAGAAGGAGATCAGGTTAGTCAGGCAGGACCTGCCCTTCATAAACCTATGCTGGCTGCTTCTGATCACTTGATGGTCACATATGTAACAAGTGATGGTACTCAAGATGATCTGCACCATAACCTTCCCTGGGACTGAAGTAAGACTGGCAGGCCTGTAATTCACTGGATCCTCCTTCCTACCCTTCTTGTAGATTGAAGTCACATTCACTAACCTCCAGTCAGCTGGGATATCCCCTGTCAGCTGGGATTGCTGGTCAGTTATTGAAGTGGCTTGCTGAGCGCTTCCACCAGCTTCTTCAATACCCTTGAATCAATCCTGTCCATCCTCATAAACTTATGAACACTCAAAACACAGAGGAGGTCACTCACAAGGGTTTCATCTTGTTCCCTGTCACCATCTTCCAACTCAGGTGGCTGGGTACCCTGAGAACAATTGATCTTTCTGATAAAGGCCGAGGGAAAAAAAAAAAAAAAAAAAAAGTATTAAGTGCCTCAGCCTTATCTTCATCTTTCATCACTACATTTCGCCTGATATCCAATAAAGGATTCGTCTTTTTAATCCCCCTATTGCTGTTGGTATATTTATAAAAGCATTTTTATCGTCTTTTATGCTAGCCAAAATGAGTTCCAGTTGGGCTTTGTCCTTCCAATTTTCTCTCTGCACAGCTTGATACAGTCCTCCTGCCCCTTCTTCCAGAGCTCATAAACCCTTTTTCTTTCGGAATTCCAGAAGAAACTCTGGTCAGCCGGGCTGGTCTTTTCCTCCACCAGTACAGCTTTTGGCACACTGGGAAAGCCTTCTCCTATAGCTCTAAAAATCTTAGAATCCATTCTTGAAGATGACCCAGCCATTCTGGGCTTCTTTACCTTTCAGAATCACCTCCCAAGAGAGTCTGTCAACCAGCTCTCTAAATAGGCCTCTGGAAATCCAAGGTAGTGGTTCTCATAACCACCTTCCTTACTTCACCTATGATCAAAAACTCTCTTATTTCTTGATCACCGTGCCCAAAGCAGCCTCTGACTATCACATCACACCCACAAGTCCTTCCCTGTTTGCAAACAACAGGTCAAGTGGGGCACTTTCCCTTGTTTGCTCCTTCATCACCTGTGTTGAGAAATGATCCTTGACACACTCCAGAAATCTCCTAGACTCTTACTTACATTTTAGATCTGATTGTTGCTAAACTTTACTTGTATAGTCTAGTATAGAGAACCTTGCGCTTATGCCTTTCCTAGCAGAACAGTCCAAGCAGTAACTTGTAATGTGACTGTGTAGAAACAAAGCCTAGTACCCAAGGAGGATACAGTCACATTTTCTATTTGCCAGCTCAGTACATAGATTTTTGCATATCACTTTTCAGGTATATCTAATTTTCTTCATCTGCTGTGGATTATCCCCTTGAACCACCAAATTTTATTCACTGACTTCATGGGAAGCTTAGGTATAAACTATGGTTGTCCATTGAATAAGATTTCTGCCATTTTAGGTTCCACAAGCTTTGTATTGAGCTATCAGAACTTGTCAGGGCTTATCTTGGACTGAAGGGGTTTTGGCTTCTTACAACTTTAGTAAAAATTGTCTAGCAGATGGCCTAATTTATTTATTTATTTTTAACTTAGCCCTCTAAAGAAAACCACTAAACAAAATCTATGTAGCCACCAAGGTACATACATGTTAAGCAGTGCTAGAAGAGTCTATTGTTTAACTCTCCTGTCTAAGTGACAATGGACAAAACTTAGCTGGGAACTGAAAAGAAGGCACCTTACTATATAAAGTGAATCAAAACCAAAAAGAAAAGTTCCCCACCACCATTATGAGATTTCTGGTGATGAACTCTGACTCTGAACCTCCTGCTCCATTCTGCTGGAGGAACGTTGTTGCCACTGCTCTTAGAGCCCAAACATACACTAAAAGAGGGAAATTACACCAACTAAAACATATAGATGCTAGGAAGATTTCATATAGCAACTTTAACTGCATTATTATTGATTTTTATTTTTTTTCTGTGTTTGTTAGACAATTCAGAGTATGAGTGCTGCTGTTATTATAACTGGATTAATAATAACTTCTTCTTGTATTTTGATTATACAGATAAGACTTTTATTAGATTAACCATAAATTCTTAGCTTTATATATAAGGTGTGTTCCCTGCACATCTTATGTTGTCCATAACAAAATGTTTAATGCAATGTTGCTTTTCCGTGACATGCACTTCTGGAGCCAAGTCTCTATGTTAACTTCTATTTTTAGGATCTGTGAGGCCTATATTAATCTATGGTGCCATGCTCTATCTGCTATTAAATGATTATTTTTATTTCTTATTAGCTGCCCTACTTAGGGCAAAATTCATTTAAATACAGACACTTTCTTTGAGGAATGCTAACAATAAAAGTTGGTGATCTACTTTTGGGTCTGTCCTGGCATTAGTACCTGGTGTAGGTACCAGTATTCAGTTCTATCAATGTTTTGAAAACATGTCCAAGAATCCGAAAACCTGTTCTCATGTCATGAAAACATAATGAAGTGCAAGACACACAATGCTGTAGGTTCTGCAGATCTTTATAAAAGTAATTTTATAAAGGGAAAAGTAGTCTTCATTTGCTGACTTCAAACAGTTTGGGCTCAGGAAGACTTTTTTGTATTCAGTTTCTGTTTTGCTTGTCTGTGTCTAGGCTATATATCAATGCAGCTGTCAAAGGACAAGCTTCTTTCTTCATAAAAATAATTACTTTTAGTAACAACTTTTTATGCAGTGCAGCTGCACAGTGTGGACTACCATGCTATGACTCTGTATTATCTCTATTTCATTGTTCATCATAAAAGTCAAAAACACACAGATGAGCCATTAAACAAAAGAAATGTGTAATTCTCAATGGAATTCCTTTCAAATTATATCTGAGTAGCTGTTATTGGAATCCTGTTGTGAGGACTTGAAATGAATTCACAAAAATCCACAAATTACTTTCTCTAGGAGAGAGTATTGACTAGTGGTTAGATGAAAAGCTTGCAAGAACTAGATGATTCATTAATTACCATTTGCAACTGTCCTAAGATTCTTGCGTAAATTGTTTCACTATGAAAGTGGTAAGTATTTCTATTTTCTGAAATTCTACTTTGCACAGAAGGCCAATATAAAACCATTGGTGTCCTATTTACAGACTGTTTTGAGAACAGTGAGAGTACTGGCTCACATTCAAGTTGTTATAGCTTCAGCAGCTGAAGTTGTACCTCATGTACTGGTACACACAGAAAATGTAAGGTCATGTAACTTTAAATTTCTAATTGTACCTTACAAGAAGTCACATTAACTTGAATTCACTGTGAGCTGATAACATATACTGGAACAAGTAAAACAGTTCTGTATACAGTGATATACAACCATATAAAACAGTACACTTGTTATTTGGATCCAGATTATGACACTTCAGTTAGATGTCTCTATGTGCTATCCAAGCTCCTACCATGATCTGCTGGTCAATACAGTAATGGGATCTAAGGAGATATTCCACTAAGTGGACATAAATATCAGATCAGCTGGATGGTACACTAATGATTGTATTATCAAAAGGCACAGATCAGTCATTCAATCACAGACATCTAGTACCATCTGAGATGTTGTTCAATATCCTGTAAATACCTAATGGTCCAAAAGGGCAAGGGCCTCCTATAGATTTTGTGTCATATTAGTCATTCCCACACAGGTGTCTCAAAAACCTTAAAATATCTCAAATGGCACATCTATGAACTGAATCAACCACATAATTGTAAAGCATTAGGTGAGGTAATCAGTAAATTTAGCATGAAGATGCACCTTACATTAATTTGATCAATTGCGAGCCAAATTCTCAAAAATGTTTTAAAAATACGTTTTTGGAGGCCTGCATATATCTTCAATATATATGGCACAATCAAGTACTTTTCTTCCTCCTTTAAATTAAAACAAAATTGGATTTTGATTGTGCATATTTTACTAGCACAAAAGAGTGAAGATGGTGAATTTAGAGAGTAATATATAGGACCCAAATGTAAACAGATCATAGTAGCTATATCTAATAAACAATCTCAGAATCTCTATCTGGCAAAAATAAATAAATAAATAAATAAAATTAATAAATAAAAACACCAACAATAAAAAGAAACAACAAAACAGAGGATAGAGAGGATAGAGGATTATCCATACTAATCAGTTCTCTTATCCTCCAAAACAGAATTATCACAACCAAGCTATGTTAGAAGTTAGAAATCATCCCTGGCCTGAACCATGCTAGGAATTGGATGCTACTAAATGGCCTTCTTTTTGCTGAACTATTTAAATTCTTCCCTTACATGTAGATTTTAGCTAAGACATTGATTTCTCTTCTGCTAGATCCTGCCATGTGCAGGTAGAATTTCAGTGGTGAACTAAAAACCATTGAAATCATTGTAGTTACTCAAATTTTTATTAGCACAGAATATTTTCCTTTGCAATTAACTCAGCCCATTCCCTCTTTACTAGGTCTCACGGAAGCCTTTAAAGTCATTGAAAAGCAACACTGCCTTATCTCTTTTATCCAACATAGCAGACACTGCACTTTACTTTTCCAAGTAAATGTGTTGTTTTTCCCCCTCCTGGCATGAAAAGCTGTGGTTTGTGTATGAAGACTAGAATATGAAAAGGCTCATTAAATAAAAATTAAATGTTTTTCTACTGTCACCTAAGAAGAGGGGTGAATAGAAAAAAAAAAGTATTCAATTTCTCTCCAGTCTGGGCATATTCATTTTTGTCAATAAAAATGTGGAAAGCAAAGAAAGCTGTAATTCCTCCAAAGTAAAAAAAAATTTAGGAACCCTTCTTCTCATCCCTTACCCAGTTTACAGAATGATCCAGAGAAGTATCTAGATTGATTTTGAGTATATACCTTATAGCTTTAAAATGAAATAGCCTTCAAGATTAGTGTTGTAGACAGAAATAGTTGGAGTAAACCAACTATTGTTGGTATTGTGGGTGGTAGAAAAGAGCTGTGATTTACATATGCGTGTATTTAGACTTTATCAAACCTTTAGCTCCCAAAGGCTCTATTTGTCTTACTGAGTGAGTCTGAGCTATCCTTTTCAATGAAGACCACAGGAAAAAAAATCAAATACAAACAAACTAACAAGAAAGAGGTAATGAGCTATGAATTATTAGCCCATTATTCAGTGTTCCTAACACACAAGCATACCTGCTGGTGAAAAACTTTTTAGCAATATTTTAATCTCATCTATTTTTTATGGTCAAAATCTTGCTCATGGGCACAGGAAAGCAAACCTCATTGATCAACCCAAACATATTAAAATAATTGAATATTAACAGTCTAATCCAAGAATCATTATTAGTACAGGCATAATTAATATAGAGAAAAAAAATAGTTCCACACAAAGTCACATCAGTAGTAATAATATCGATAAATATATCCTAGATTCTACTCCTTTTTTCCTGGTATAGTATTTAGCCTTCCATGGCTCCTCTGGTTCCTGAGGTGAGTAGCTTCACCCTAATGGTGTGAAAAGGGTGTTACGTAATATTGTTAGCATCTGTAGTTCCCCCAAAGAATTCATTTGTCTCCTACTCATTCTCTCTCATGTTTCCAGTTCTCTTTCCTTCTCGTCTTGGTTCCTAGTCTCAGTCTCTTTTTATAACTATATATAGTTTGTTCTCTCCTAAATGCTCCTAATGTTTTTAACAATAAGTACAACTTAGTCAAATCCTTTCTTTATAAGCAACCACAGATATCTTGTCCCTTTTATTTATTTATTTTTATTTTTTATGTCCTAATGGTCTTTTTCCTCCCATTACATTTGAAATCGAAAGCTTTCTTCTCCCTGGTTCTTGAGTACTAGTAAAGAATAAAAGGAAGTCACTGTGATCTTTCAATAGCAATAAACTTTTTTCTTTTTTTAGTCTTCGAAGCTAGAAAAAAAATGTTTGAATTAAAATCCACATTCATTGTTAAATTTCAAGTATCTTTCACAAGACTGTAGATGATATGTTGTATTGGGTTTACATGACAAGAACTTGGTAGCAGGGAGGTTGTGAGGGTGGGCTCTGTGAGAAGAGCCCAGAAGCTGCCCCATGTTAGATAAGGCCCAGTATCAGATGGCTCCAAAGGGACCCGCTGCTGCCCACAGCCAAACCAATAAGCAATGTTCTTTGCACCTCTGTGAGAGCAGATTTAAAAAAGGGAAAAAAACTGCTGCACAACAACATCTGGGAGAGTGAGGAATGAGAGAGCAGCTGTGGTGGAGCTCAGCTGCCCAGCTGAGTAAAACCACCAAACGTAAATGTCATGAAATACTAAGAAGCTGTCAAGAAACAATGACCAAAACAATATAGTTTCACTAGTCTCATTTCTTTAAAAAAAATTATAAACAGTCTGGAACAGAGTAGGAAACATATGAGGAATGCCTGGTACTGAAAAATTCACCCTGCGTATTTTATTTGTGCTGAAGTTCAAAGCAAGGAAAGAGTCCAAGGAAAAAGAAAATCAGTCAAATTTTTAGTGGACATAAGTGATTTTATTATGTTTGAGAAAAAAAATACTAACTCAAGTGTTTGTTTCTGAGTTTAAAAACACCTTCAGAACGTCTAACATATCTCTGATAATCATTTTCAAACTTAGTTTATTATTAGGCTATTTATGTTGTGTCTTATACCAGTCACTAGGCAATCTAAAATACTGTCCTACTTCCACTTAAATTAACTTCTCTCAATTACTTTTATTTTTCTGAAAAAAGTGTTTACTTTGAAACTCTTATTGATTAATCACAGCCCACCTCTGACTGCTACATTTTTAAGAATATTGCTGATTCTGGTAAAGCCTTAAAAATCTAAAAGCGAATTGAATGAAACATAAAGCTAGCTGAATATTAATTCTACGAACAAAAAGTGAAGTACAAAATAATTATTACTATTCTTCCATTATAGAGAATAGTTTAAAATAATAAATAAATGAACTTCAAAACAGGTGGGATGTAAACATACAGAAGCTCAGAAGCTCAGAATAATAACAGGAGTGAAGCTCAGGATAATAAAAGGAGGGAGCAGCATAAAAAACAGGAACCCAACTCTGGATTTTAGAAGTGCTGACTTCAATCTCTTCAGAGATCTGTTTGGAAGAATGCAATGGGAGATGGCCCTAGAGAAAAAGAGCGATCCAGGGGAATTCGTTGATATTCCCCAGGGAAATTTGTTCCCCAGGGGTCAGTATTGGGGTCCATCATCTTTAATATCTTTATTGATGATTTAAATGAGGAAATTGAGTGCACCCCCAGTAAGTTTGCAGATGACACCAAGTCGGGTGGAAGTGTTGATTTGTGGGACGGTAGGAAGGCCCTGCAGAGGGACCTGGACAGGTGGGATCAGTGGACAGAGGCCAATGGGATGAGGTTCAACATGGCTAAGTGCCAGGTCCTGCACTTTGGTCACAACAACCCCGTGCGATGCTACAGGCTTGGGGCAGAGTGGCTGGAAAGCTGTGCAGAGGAAAAGGATCTGGTGGTGTTGGTCAATGCTTGCCTGAACATGAGCTGGCAGTGTGCCCAGGTGGCCAAGAAGGCCAAGGACACCCTGGCTTGTATCAGGAATAGCGTAGCCAGCAGCACCAGGGAGGGGATCATCCCCCTGTACTCTGCTCAGGCCACACCCCGAGTACTGTGTTCTGTTTTGGGCTCCTCAGTACAAGGAGGACATTGAGGCCCTGGAGCATGTCCAAAGAAGGGCTATGAAGCTGGTGAAAGGCCTGAAACACAAGTCCCATGAGGAGCACCTGAGGTAACTGGGGTTGTTTAGTCTGGAGAAGAGGACGCTCAGGGAAGACCTTATTGCTCTCTACAACTACCTGAAAGGAAGTGGTGGTGAGCTGAGGTTCAGCCTCTTCTTGCAAATAACTAGTGATAGGACAAGAGGGAAGAGAATCAAGTTGTACCAAGGGACGTTTAGGTTAGAAATCCGTGGTAGGAGAGGACCAGATTAGGGAACCTTAAATGAACTGGATATTTGTAAATCCAAGGGGCCTGACAGACCCACAAGTGCTGAGGAGGCTGGCAGATGTCATTGTGAGGTCACTCCAATTACCTTGGAAAGACCATGGGGACTGGGAGAGATTCCAGAACACTGGAAGAGAGTAAACATCAGTCCTATCTTTCTTCTTCCTATGCAAGAAGGAAGAAGCATAGAATTGCAGGCCAGTCAAACTCACCTCAGTTCCTGGGAAAGTGTTGGAGATAACCCTGCTGGAAAGTATTTCCATGTATGTGAAGTACAAGAAGGTGATTATGAGTAGTCAGCATGGATTTACAAAGAAAGGATAAAAACTTTTTAATTAAGCTGGTAGCCTTCTGAAGTGACTAGCTTAGTGAACAAACGGAAAACAGTGGGTGTTACTTACCTTGACTTAGTAAAGTCGTTGGCATTCCTCATTGACAAACTGACAAAGTATGAGTTAGATTAGTGGACAGTGAGGAGGGTTGAAAACTGGCTGAATGGTCAGGCCTAGAAGGTTGTTACCACAGGCACAAAGTCCATATGAAAGCATAAAACATGGTTTGTTCAGAAATTGCTTTTCTGCTTTTCTGTGAGGGGAGCTCACAGCCATTTCAGTTCTGCACCAAAGGAGAAACCTTGTCCTAAGATACTTAATAAATGATAAAACATGCTTACTACATGCCACATAGCTAGTAGCGCAATGATTAGATTTTTTAAAAGTGATGGGGAAAACTGCATATTTAAACCATTTAAACCATAAATATATGGACTCATCTTTACCTCTTTGAAACTTAATCTTAATTAAAATTTAATTGTAATTCTCCTGAGAAGTTTCAATTTCAATTTTGATTAGGCATAATTTTCTGACCAAACAACATTTTCTTGAAGGAAAAAATAACCTATAAATTATCTGTAAACAGAATGAGAATACATTGCTTTTATTCCTACCCTGTTCAAACTTTTCACCCAGTTACCAGTTCACACTACCTCACCTGTCAAATTAGAATAAGCAAGCCCTAGAATCTCTAGAAAATGAGCACTCCTTTGTTGATTTAATTTATTGCAAAACTGAAACTTGATTTATTGTCATCCTTGCCTGTTAACATAGGAAGCAATGTATAAAAGAAGATTCTTCTTACATCTGACACATGAAACAGTTGTCAGAGAACTGCCATTACGTTTTATGCATCCACTGGGTTTACTTCAGGAGAGAAGTTGCATGAGGGAGAGAAGCAGTTCAAAGATTTTTAAAAGGAAGTCACTGATTTAGCAATTTATGGATCAGGACTTAGGAACTTCAGGCAGAGAAACAAAATACCTGGATTAATCCAAGAGAAAATTGTATTTGTACTTTTCTTCCATTTTGATATAGAGGGATGGAATTCTTCATATGTTTCTTGAACTTGTATTGATTTTTACTGGGCTACTGAATATGTTATACTGAGCTCTACTAGTGTCATATAATTAACTTAAATATATGAAATTAAACAAATCATTTTCTCATAGATGGTATTGCATCAGATTTTAAAAACAAAGTCCAAACAACTGACTTTCAGTTCTGCTGTAGAGAGCATTTTCCTCTTCACATTTAAAATTTTGGCTGAGGCAATAATAGGAAGAACTGAAGGAATAAAGTTGGAAAAAACAGAATATATGGTATCTTTTCTAGTTAGTGTATACTACATTATTACTCACTGTAATATATTAAATTGATGATATAATTATTTACCACACTGTATATACCCACTAGGCATTTGCTCTGTATTTCATAATTTTCAAAGATTATAATTTTGTACTTTATATTCTAACTTAACATGTAGCTATTTCATTTTTTTTTCATTTCACTCATATGGCAGCAAGCGAAAAGAAATGATAAGTACTCCAAACGAGACCTTCTTATGTCTTACTGTATCTTTTCACACTCAGCCATAATAATAATAAATAAAAAATAAAAAAAAAGTGTAGAAAAATAGCATTAAAAAAATCTTACATTGGTACAGGAAATATGGAAAGATAAATGTCTGATTAGTGTTGTGGGTTAACCATAACAACTAAGTATCCACCAACCATTCACTCAACCGCCTATTCCAGAAGAATAGGAGGAGAGAATCAGAAGGGCAAAAGCAAGAAAAAGTCATGGGTTGAGATACAGACATTTTAATAAGTGCAGGAAAAAAATGAACAGACAAACAAGAAATGTAAAGGTAATCACTCACCACCTGCTACAAGCAGATTGATTTCTGACTAGTCTCTGAGCAAAGGCTACGTTGGAAAAGCAGCCTTCCTTGTTCACCACCTGCACTCCTCCCACCCCCAAGTCTTATTACTGGGCATGACATCAAATAGTATAGAACATCCCTTTGGGTAGTTTGCGTCACCTGTCCCAACTATGTTCCTTCCCAGCCTCTTGCCCATTCTCAGAGTATAGCCTGTGTTGGGGGTTGGAGTGAAAACCAAACAGCCTTTACTGTGCAAGCACTGTTCAACAACAACTTAAAACACTGGTGTGTTATCAATGCTGTTTTGATCACAAATGTGAAACACAGCACCAAGTAGACTGCTATGAAGAATATTAATTCCATCCCAAACAGGCCCAGTACAATCAGGAAAAAATAAAATCAAAACTTAAAGTTATGCAGCTTTTCTATCTTACAATAATGTAATAAGTTGTTTGCGTGGAAAACCAAGGCTTTCCTGATACATGAAGTAGTCATCCTTAGTAGCCTTATTCAATGTCTGCATTTTGATGACTGATGAATGCTTTGTGATCTCCAGTAAAGGAAAGATATACAGAGATAGTTTTTTTTGTTTGTTTGTTTTGTTTTTTATTATGTAAATTAATTTCTTTAACATTGTGGCCCTTATCTCAAATGCAATGAAGCTATTAACTTGATGTCATGAAGAAAATATTTTATTGCAGTCAACGTCTAATATGGTCAAATGTTGAATTAACTGCCATCTGTATCAACATATTTTCAGTCAGGTGCAAATGATCAGCTGGCAAAGCTGACAGCCCATCTTCTCATTTTGTTTAGGGAATCGTCTTCTTCTCTTTAATTGAAACTCAATATAGTTTTTCATCTTCCCAAAACTTTAAAAAATGATATTTGTTTTATTCTATATTTTCAATATTCCCTTTGTCCTTTTCTATGAGGGGTTCAAATGATATTAAAACTGCTGTATAGGTCACAGAGACATCTAGTCAGATTTAATAAGTTTTGTAGAACAATCCTTGCAAATGGCAGGATGTAGATAAAATTCAGCAGTGAACATATGACAGTCGAAGAGGTGAATATTTATATATTGGGATTCAGCTGTGGTGGTTTTACCCAGCTGAAAAGCTGAACTCCACCACAACCAGTCTCTCATTCCCCCACCTCCTACTGTAGGGGAGAAAATATGATGGAAAAAAAAAAAAAAAAAGGCTCACAGGTTGAAATGAGTACAGGGAGATCACTCACCAATTATTGTTATGGGCAAAACAGGCTGAGCCTAGGGAGATTAAAATAACATATTGCCTATTACTAACAGAGCAGAGCAGTGAGAATCTAAAAGCAAGCTAAAGACACCTTATTGGCTCAGCTCTGGCCAGTGGTGGATCCCTTTTGGAGAAGGCTGGAACCGGCTCTGATCTAACATGGGGCAGCTTCTGGACTCTTCTCACAGAAGCCAGCCCTGCAGCCCCCTTGCTACCAAAACCTTTCCGCATAAACCCAATACACCACTCCATTAGACCTTTTTAATGTGTAATCTAAAAATGATAATCTCAATGTCCTTCTATTTATGTAAAAAGTTGAACTAAAAATCTTAGTACAAAAATAGAAAAACGTCTCATAAGTGAAGCCAAGAATTTATTGTTACAATCTCACAGTAAATTCTAAAAGTGTTAGAATTCTGACTTACTAGTTATATTCTAACTTAATGTTAGAATTGACTGTTATTTACAAACGTTAAAACATTTCCAGTTAATGTTTGAACAAACTTAAAGTCTGAGTCATTAGTCCCATTGCTAGTAATACATATCCGCTGCCCAAATCAATATAAACAACTCTCAATAAAACAGTTGAAACTATTACATAAAAACTTTTCTAGTATCCTTTCCATTCTCTGGTGATGTTTTACTCACACTGCCCACACTCCTCAGATCCTGAGGCCATTGGTGTCTGCTGCTCAGGGCTGGGAAAGATTCAGTGCACCATCCTGAAATGTGCCAGGACATCTGTCACATCACTAATAAGGACTTCTTCCTTCCCTTTGCAACAAGGTGCAAGATGTAGATGCTTTCCATCTTTTCAGTCTTTGGATCTACTCAAATACATTTTGCTGCATTTTCTTAGCACAGTCTACCTATCTATTTTTATAATTGACTCTCAACTATTTCATTTTTTTTATTCTCTATCTAGTAGCACAAAAACAGTGAGGGGAGATTATATTTAGAGCACCAGGGTAGCATCATGTTCATTAACATTGCTAATAACGTCATAAAATGTTTTAGATTTTTTTTCAAAGATTTTTTATGATATGATATTACATTCTGTCAATATTAGAAATACATGGTTCTGTGAGCATTGTCTATGCTCTGTGGTGACAGGAGTTAGTAAGTTACCATTGTTTTTTTCATGCAAATCTTTATGTATAAATAGCAATACTGAATGCTATGAATAAAGAAAATTCATCTTATTGCAATGCATATGCATTTACTTGTAGTGTCATGCAACATATACCTGATATGGATAACCAAATCCAAGATTTGTTTGAACTTGAAAGCGATGAAAAAAAATGCAAATAAATACATAAAGCATCCCAGAGGTTCAAAATGGGTCTTAAAGAATTAAGTAAAAAAAAAAAAAAAAAAGTGTAAATATGGAATAGAAGAGAATGAATAATAATTCTAATAGATCAGTGTTTCAGTTATTATTTAGTGAATAATAATTCTAATAGATCATGTGGTCTACCTTGACTTCAGCTAGGATTTTGACACTGTCTCCCATAACGTCCTCATAAACAAGCTCAGGAAGTGAAGCCTAGATGAGTGGACAGTGAGGTGGATTGGAAATTGGCTGGACAACAGAGCCCAGAGAGTTGTGCTTAGTGGTGCAGAATCTATTTGGAGGCCTGTAGCTAGCGGTGGCCCCCAGGGGTCAGAACTGGGTCCAGTGTTGTTCAACTTATTCATCAATGACGTGGATGATGGAACAGAGTGCACCCTCAGCGAGTTTGCTGATGACACAAAGCTGGGAGGAGTGGCTGATACCCCAGAGGACTGTGCTGCCATTCAGAGGGACCTCGACAGGCTGGAGGGCTGGGCCGAGAGGAACCTCATGAAGTTCAACAAGGGCAAGTGCAGGGTCCTGCACCTAGGGAGGAATAACCCCAAGCAGCAGTACAGTCTGAAGGGTGACCTGCTGGAGTGCAGCTCTGCAGAGAGGGACCTGGGTGTCCTGGTGGACAGCAGGCTGACCATGAGTAATCAATGTGCCCTTGTGGACAAGAAGGCCAATGGTATCCTTGGCTGCATTCAGAAGACTGTTGCCAGCAGGTCAAGGGAGGTGATCCTCCCCCTCTTCTCAGCCCTGATGAGGCCACACCTGGAGTATTGTGTCCAGTTCTGGGCTCCCCAGTACAAGAGGGACGTGGAACTACTGGAGCAAGTTCAGAGGAAGGCTACTAAGATGATTAGAGGACTGGAGCACCTGTCATATGAGGAAAGGCTGAAAGAACTGGTCCTGTTTAGCCTGGAAAAGAGAAGACTGAGGGGAGACCTCATTAATGTGTACAAATGTCTGAGGGGCAGGTGTCAAGAAGATGGAGCCAGTCTCTTTTCAGTTGTGCCCAGGGACAGGACGAGAGGCAACAGGCACAAAATGATGCACAGGAGGTTCCAGCTCAATATGAGGAAAGTACTTCTTTATTGTAAGGGTGTCAGAGCACTGGAACAGGTTGCCCAGAGAGGTTGTGGAGTCTCCTTCTCTGGAGATATTCAAAACTCGCCTGGATGCCATCCCGCATAATGTGCTCTAGGGGAATTGGACTACTTGATCTTCAGAGGTCTCTTCTAACCTTGTCCATTCTGTGATTCTGTGATTCTCTCTTTTTCAGTTTTTGGAAAATGAAGGTATCAGTATGGTCTGAGATGAGTCCAGCCAGTGAAATAGTTCAGTCAGTATGCACTATTCACTAGAACTTACCTTACGGAGTGAGAAATAAAGTGTAGTTATGTACCTAAGACTATCTCACGGTTTTATCATTGTGAAGCATGGTGTATTCCCACTGACTTTTTGATTTGCTTCATGTCATTACCTGAAATGACTGCACTTCTGCATTTACTGCAGGTCATTGTGCGGTGTTTTGAGATCTTTTTGAAATGAAAAATGTTACATAAAATAAATATGTATTATACTCAACACCATATGATACTTATCTTGAACATACTCAGATTTCTTAGCAGAAGAAAAAAATATTCACTTTGGGTTAAATGGGCTTTGTTGCACAAATCTAACAACAGGCTATACTTTATTGTACCATACCATTTTTTAATGATAGCTCTAATATGTATTTCATTGATATGATTTTGTCGTAATTTTAATATTTTCTTGATGCGGTAGAAATGAATAAAACAACGTCTCTGTAATGTACCAATAAAAACCAGTTCTCCCAGCTGCTAAGCAAGTAGATGCAAATGCATTACCATTATTCTTCAATCAATATATGTAATTTCTGTAGACTGATCAGTGATAGAATCAAGACACTAACCCAGTCTGAAAGCTTAGATAGAAAGCTGAGCTACCAAAACTTAGCAGTTCACCAGGCAGAAGTTGAGCTACTTCTAATCTTCTTTTATTGTTTTCTTGCATCAACTTTGTATTTATATACTGAAACTGTTGCACTTTTTTTTTGTGTGCACAATCTCAGAATTATGCTGTTAGTGCATGGTAACTCAAGTTCCCATACCATGAAGAGTACAGGTGAGATAATGTAACCAACTCCTGCTATCAGAAACACTGATAAATTAAGGGAGTATTAATTATATAGTTTTAAAGAAACCATGTTTCAAACATGTTTGGCTTTAAGGGAAAGACTACTTTATTTTGGGATGTTGATTTCCAACAAAAGTTGTTGGAAAGTCACTGAGCATGACTTCCATCAAAATGTAATGCAGCTCTTGCCAAAATAATGCTGCCATTTTAATGACTAGAATGAATATATTGCCTTTGGATAATTATCTCACAGTTTATTTTAAGACCTATTCTACAGTATTGCCATGTTATCAAATGCAATTTATGAAGTTTTTAAACTTGTTATCAGAAGGAATGTTAAATGATCTGAAATTGCCTTTTTCAAATAAAAAATCGTGAATACAGTGTTTTTTAGCTGAACTAAAGGATAGATGTGGTAAAACACCCAGAAAAGAAATACAGGACTATGTAACCAAAAACGTTTAGGAGTCTTCTGGGGTTTTTTTGTTTTTGTTTTGGTTTTGTTTTTTTTTTTCCTTTTCATTTTTTTTCTCCCTTTTTTCTTGTTTTTGTTGTTGTTGATGTTTGTTTGTTTGTTTGTTTTAAGTGATATTCTTAGTATATCAGAATCAATATTTTTCTCTTCAGTATCTGGTCCCCAACAGTGAATATACTGCCTTTGTAGTTAACATTTTGTACCCGCTCAGTTGGAATGGGCTGACAACTTTGAATAGAATGTCTGCCTGTCTGAATGAGGTCTACAGTCAGGACTGTGTTCTTTTTAAACCTGTAAGTAAAAGTTATGTTTTTAGAGTAGCATTCAGCTTCAAGAAAGGTAGATGCCTAAAGATACAATGTCTATGTCTATGACAGGAAAAACAAATAACTTACATGCTTTTTCTCGTTTCTCAGTTTTCCTGAAGTAAATGATGCAATGGCATACATTTTTTCTCTGGATCCTACTACACACACAGGATCATGAAACATCAATTTTTGGAACACTTAGCAAATACATAGAGGCTTACAGAAAGCTTCTAAACCTCCAAATATTCCCATCCATCAGCATACCAAAGGCTGTAGTTCAGTGAAATATCAGTATCCTCACATTAAGGTCAAACTACATAAAGGAAGTGAAACTGGCTTGTACTTTACCCAGCTGAAAATAAAAACTGCAGTGGATTAGAAGAAATATTGACTCCTCTTCCTATCAGAGACACCATTGTCGTCATCATTGCCAGTGTAGTATGAAGTTTGTTCCTTCTGCTTCCTTCCAAAATTCTGGCTTTAAAAGAAGCACTGATTTACTCTATACATACATTTATTACTCTGTTAAACCACTATAGGTTACTCCTCCCCAAGTTGAGTAAGAAAACTCTATGAAAATCCAAATCTATGTAAACATTACCTTAGAAAACCATGCCACTTACAGTATGTCACACATTTAATCATTTATTCATCACTGTCACAATTCAATGTTTTTTACCTAAGCAAATGTCTCTAAGATCTTAGAGATCATTCCCTTCACAGTAATTCAACAATTGACTGCACTCGATGGGAAAGCTGGCAGAAAAAAAAAATGTTGGCAGAAACTCATTCTGAAAAAGGAAAAATTGGCAAAATGTTCTGCATGACCAATAGCTGACTATAAAACTACCTGTCAATGAAGATTAAATGGAAGCTAAATCTCACCAGTTTAAGAAATGAAGTAAAATGTGATTCTGCTTCACTTCAATGTTTAGATGATGAAAGTATAAGCATAAAGTTCCATGGAAATCAGATTATAAATTAAATTATTAAAGAAATAAGTTATTTAGTGTAAATAACTGCATATATTTTTTTCAATTATCATTTTCAGTAACTTCATAAAACTGCAATAAACTCTGAAAAGCAGACAGCTGGCAAAAAAAAAAAAAAAAAAAGATAACCAAGAGGAAATGAGTAATAAATGAGTAATTGAGAAAGAGCAAGTGAGACAGTGAGAGATTGGTGTCTGAAAAATAAGTAAGATGTCGACATCTATCTGTCTTATTAGACACTTACATCCACCAGTTAAATGCCACTAACAGTACTGTCAGCTGTACTGTTGACTCAGGACTGTCACTAGGGGCAATGCCCTTGTCTCACATAAATAAATAAATAAAATACAAGCTCACAGAATATCACAAGGAAGGGAGGGAAAATGTCTCACCATAACTCCTTCTTGGTATGTCCAGCCATGTGGCATTGTCAAAAGCACGGCTCAAAGGGTAAATCTCGACAGTCAAGAAACTGTTCTCGCAAAACCACAGGAGATAATTTATGTTGGAAGAGACATTTTTACCATGACAGGCCAAAAGTCAGTGCTGTCTAGCTGGTGTTCAGCTGGTATTGCACATGGAAGTAACTTGTGTAAACATTCAGAGCAATTAGTCTAGATACAGATGATATTTGAGTTTCCCCACATGAATTCTTTAATTGTTTATCAAATATATTGAAGTTTCTCAGTCTTCTTTTATAAATATTCGTACAAATATTTTTATAAATATTTTTGTAAATATTTGTTGACAGAAAGATATGGATCTTAGTCTTTCACATCTCCACAGAACACACAAGCTACTGGACTATAGCTTCAGATTCTTTCTTCAATTGGCACCAAATCACTTTTTATAGGTAATACAACCTCTCCAGTATATGAGATGAAAATACACATCAGAATTCAGATCATATAAGACAGTGAAGAAGTGGATTAAGCTTTGAGAGATGTTTACTGGTGAAAGATTCCCACCCAGATGCCAACTTGACATAGAACTCTGATAAATATGTACTTCTTTCTGGCCAGATACCCTAGAGATATTTATCTCTTGCCATTTTCCAATACACTGCTGTTTAGATGTAGTTTAGATTAGATGCATGTTTAAGAATCTTTTCTTAGTCAACAGACTTCCAACTATATTATTTAATGACCATGAAAAGATTGAAGGTATGAGAATGGACACAGCAAAGTGCTTATTTTGAATATTAAGCCTTCAACTCTTAATTGTCTGCCACCTAAGATTTACTTAAATGTCAAAAAATACTTCCTAGCCAATAATGTGAAAATCTTAGATGATCCTCACTAAGTATCTTTCTGATGCAAACTAAAATTACCTAACACAGAGATAGTTTAGACTCCAGGCATGCTATACTTACGGTTACAGATGACAGATCCTAACACCTTCACCAAAGGATTACAGAAAATTTACACATTGACTTAGTTCAAAAATATCATGATGCATTTAACTGTCTTCAAAAAATCTCACTCCCTGTCCCTAGATGGATTACCAGTAGCTTGACACCATCAAAAACAAATTTTACTGAATTATTACTTCATTCTTTTCCTTCAGAAAGAGTTATATGTGAGGCTTTTCTTTCTTTCCTCTTTCTTGAGCTTCAGTTTCATTATCAGACAGTCCTAACTAGTCATTTGTTGTAAGGGAAAAAAACTCTTTGACTTCAGTGACAGTGGGATTGGCCCTAATGATGATAAAATATGCTTCTGAAGCTACTTCATTTTGTGTATGACTACTTACTACTTATTTTCTATGATTTACATTATTCTTCCTTAACAGTCAGATAAAGTTGGATACTATTAGTATCAACAGGATAAACTGTATTCCTATTGATTACCTCAAATAAGGTAAACTTTTCTACTTTATAACCAACAAGCAAGCGAACAAACAAACCTGTCCCATAAAAATATATTTTTTAATGTTTAATTATATATTGAATAATTAGATACTTTGATGGAACAATTTCATATTAAAATTAAAACGACATAAAAATGTGAGGTTTTGGGCAGGAAATATGTGATAAAATCATGATGACAATAATCACGTCTACAAACAAAATAATTTGTACAAATAAAAAAATGGAAATAAAAATACTAAACATTCTTGATAGCACACTTCTTCCCTGAAAAACACAGCATATATTATACTTAACATATTACACACATGAAAAAGAACAAGCAGTCACAGATACCAGGAAAAAAAAAAAAAAAAAAAAAAAAAGAGTAATAAGCAAACTACAGTATTCAATATATTTGTTATTGAACCCTTTTTGTTGAGGCTACAGTGTTTTCTAAGCTTGTACTCATCTAAATTAGTAAGTCTTACCACCATTCAAATCCAATTTGAATTGTTATTTGCAACCCTAATTACCAAGCTCTCTGCACAGAACTAGTGATGGAATTCTACTTTCATTATCCCTCTGTTACTGCTGATCATAAATTAAACACTCAACATAGAATGATTTTCCTCTATTAAGACAAAACAGTGACATACTGATTAAATTTAAACTGTCAGATCTTATTTTGTTTGTCACTATTACTCTTACAGCAGTCTATTGTCATTTTCTTTTCAGGTACTTTCATTTAAACTTTTGTCATCTAGGAATGGTGGCAATAGGTGACCTGATATTTTAGAAGTATTAAACTTATTTTGCAGCAGTTTAGAAAGTGTCATGATATTTCAGTTTTGGATCACTAAATGTTATGTGAATAGCTTCAAAGATGGTAATGGAATTGAAGAATTATGTATTCAATCCTGAGAAGCCTCCTCTCCAGTGGGCTTTGGACAAACATTATATATAATTACTCATCTGAACAAACTTTACAATGAAGTTCTAAGTAATGATAAAGAACATAGAAAATAACAAAAGATCTGTGCTAGTTCATTAACTTCTATTTTCTTTTTTTTTCTGTAATCCACTTTCAATTATATGACTTCAATGGAAAAGTTTGATTGATTGATTTTAATTTTAATAATATTGAAAACAGAGCTTCCACAAAGTAAAAAGTAGCATCTTTGACGGGGGAGGGAGGGGAGCTATAAGTGACAGAGAAGGGCTGGGGGAAGTTGTCACTGCTGTCACTGTTGAAGGCAGAAGGGAAGCACCTCTGAATTGTCCCATAGGATTGTCTGAGGGCTCCTCAGAGACGGTAATGATCCCTATACCCCGTCTGGAATCTTCTTCTTGCATCCCTCCAGAGGTAACTGTGCCTGCTGCTTCCCTCAAGTGCCTGTACACCAATGCGTGGAGCATGGGAAATAAACAGGATGAGCTCGAGATCTGTGTTCGGCCGCAGGGCCACGATTTCATTGCGATCACAGAGATGTGGTGGGACAGCTAGCATGACTGGAACGCTGTCATGGAGGGCTATGTCCTTTTTAGGAAAGACAGGCTGGGGAAGCGAGGGGGTGGGGTTGCCCTTTATGTGAGGGAGCAATTAGAGTGTACCCAGCTCCACCTGGGGGAGGGTGAAGGACAAGTGGAGAGCTTGTGGGTGAAAATTAAGGGGTGGGCTGGTATGGGAGACACTGTTGTGGGGTTGTACTACAGGTCACCAGGTCAGGAGGAGGAGGTCGATGAGGCCTTCTACAAGCAGCTGGTAGTAGCCTCACGATCATGGGCGCTGGTTCTCATGGGGGACTTCAGTTATCCAGATATCTGTTGGGTAAGCAACTCGGCCAGGCATGCGCAGTCCAAACGGTTCCTACAATGCGTTGAAGACAATTTTCTGACACAGGTGGTGGAGGAGCTGACGAGGCGGGGGTGCTTCTGGACCTTGTCCTTACCAACAGGGATGGGCTTGTTAGGGGTGTGAAGGTTGAGGGCAGCTTGGGATGCAGCGACCATGAGATGGTGGAGTTCAAGATGGAACTTGGTGGAAGAAGTAAGGCTAACTTGGTGGAAGAAGTAAGGCTAAAAGCAGGATTGCTACCCTGGACTTTCGAAGAGCCAACTTTGACCTCTTCCGGGACCTGCTTGGAAGTATCTCCTGGGCTAGGTTGCTAGAAGGCAAGAGTGCTTGTGAGAGCTGGGCTACATTTAAACAGCACTTCTTCCAAGCTCAGGATCAGTGCATCCCTAAGAGTAGGAAATCGGGGAAGGGGGGCAGGAAACCCGCATGGATGAGCAAGGAGCTCATCGATAAGATCAAAAGGAAGAGGTAGGTCTATGAAATGTGGAAAAAGGACCTGTCCTCTTGGGAAGAGTATAGAAGTGTTGTCAGGGCCTGCAGGGACACAACGAGGAAGGCTAAAGCCCACCTAGAGATGAGGCTTGCAAAAGAGATAAAAGATAATAAGAAATGTTTTTTAAAGTATGTAAACAGTAAAAGGAAGACTAGGGATAATGTGGGTCCCTTGCTGAACGAGGGGGGTGTCCTGGTAATGGGAGACGCCGAGAAGGCAGAGATACTGAATGCTTTCTTTGCTTCAGTCTTTGCTTCAAGGACTCCCCCCCGGGACTCCTCAACCCTGGTGGGGGGAGAAAGGGGCTGGGAAATGGAGGGCTGCCCCCTGGTTGTCGAGAGAGTGGTTCAGGAGCATATGAGTGGGCTCAACGCACACAAATCCATGGGTCCCAATGGGATGCATCCATGTGTGCTAAGGGAGTTGGCAGAGGTGATCGCCGAACCGCTCTCTATCTTTGAAAGGTCCTGGAGAACAGGAGAGGTGCCTGAAGATTGGAGGATAGCCAATGTCACTCCTGTCTTCAAGAAGGGCAAGGAGGAGGGTCCGGGAAACTACAGGCCAGTCAGTCTCACCTCTGTCCCTGGAAAGGTGTTGGAACAGCTCGTTCTGGATGTCATCTCCAAGCAACTGGAAGAGAAGAATGTTATGAGGAGTAGTCAGCATGGATTTACCAAGGGGAAGTCGTGCTCGACCAACCTCGTTGCCTTCTATGATGGCATCACCAGCTGGGTAGATGGGGGCAGATCAGTGGATGTCATCTACCTTGACTTTAGCAAGGCTTTCAATACTGTCTCCCATGACATCCTGATAGCAAAGCTGAGAAAGTGTGGGACAGAGGAGTGGACAGTTAGGTGGGTTGAGAACTAGCTGACTGGCCGAGCTCAGAGGGCGGTGATCGGTGGCGCAGAGTCTGGCTGGAGACCCGTGACTAGCGGCGTTCCCCAGGGGTCGGTGCTGGGTCGGGTTTTGTTCAACATCTTCATCGACGACCTTGATGAGGAAATAGTGTCTGCCCTCAGCAAGTACGCTGATGACACGAAGCTGGGAGGAGTGGCTGACATGCCAGAAGGCTGTGCTGCCATTCAGCAAGACCAGGACGGGCTGGAGAGATGGGCAGGAAGAAACCAAATGAGGTTTAATAAGAGCAAGCGTAGAGTCCTGCACCTGGGAAGGAACAACCCGATGTATCAGTACAGGCTGGGGGACGACCTGCTGGAGAGGAGCTCTGAGGAGAAGGACCTGGGGGTCCTGGTGGACGACAGGTTGACCACGAGCCAGTAGTGTGCCCTCGTGGCCAAGAGGGCCAATGGAATCCTGGCATGCATTAAAAGAAGCGTGGCCAGCAGGTCAAGGGAGGTGATCCTCCCACTCTACTCTGCCCTGGTCAGGCCTCACCTGGAGTGCTGTGTCCAGTTCTGGGCTCCCCGGTACAAAAAAGACAGGGAACTCCTGGAAAGAGTCCAGCAGAGGGCCACAAAGATGATACGGGGCCTGGAGCATCTTCCCTATGAGGAAAGGCTGCGAGACCTGGGTCTGTTCAGCCTGGAGAAGAGAAGACTGAGAGGGGATCTCATCAATGTGTATAAATACCTGAGGTGTGGGAGACAGAGGGATTTGGCCAACCTCTTCTCAGTGGTTTGTGGAGATAGGGGCTGGGCAGCCTGCTCTAAGGAGCCTGCTTTGGCAGGGGGGTTGGACCTGATGATCTTTCGAGGTCCCTTCCAACCCCTTCGATTCTGTGATTCTGTGATTCTGTGATCTTTTTAGCTTATATAAGTATATAAAAAGCATTTTATGAATGTATATAATGACATATCCATCATATATATTATGTAGTTTGCAGAAACACTAATTCTCAGGAACAATGAAATTATTTATTTGTGTTTTTCCTCTCTCTACCAAGCTGTCTTTGTGGTGTGAAATATTTGGAGGTATTGACAGTGTTTTGGAAGATACAAGAAGAAAGCTTAATCTATGAAAGTAAACACAATTACTGAGTTGTAGTAGAAAGCAGTAAAATTCACAAGTCCGTTGGCCCTGACGGGATGCACCCACAAGTGCTGAGGGCTCTGGCAGATGCGATTGTGAGACCATTTTCTACTTTCTTTGCTCGATCGTGGCAGCCAGGAGAAGTGTCTGAAGACCAGAGGAAAGCAAATGTCACTTCTATCTTCAAAAAGGAGGACCCAGGGAACTACAGGGTGGTCAGCCTTGTCTCAGTCCCTGGGAAACAGATGGAGCAGCTGATCCTGGAAACCATTTCTAGGCACGTGAAGGAGAAGAAAATTATCAGGAGTAGTCAGCATAGATTCACGAAAAGGAAGTCATGCCTGACCAACCTGATAAACTTCTATAATGAAATGACCAGCCTGATGAATGAGGGGGGAGCTGTGGTTATTGTCTTCCTGGACTTCATGAAGGCCTTTGACACTGTCCCCCATAAGATCCTCATAGAGAAGCTGTTAAAATATGGGCTGGATGAGCAAACAGGGAAACTGATTAATCAGATCGAAAACTGATTAAACAGCTGGACCCAGAGGGTAGTGGCCAGTGGTACAAAGTCTACTTGGACGCCAGTCACAAGCAGAGTTCCTAAGGGGTCAGTACTGGGTCAAGTCCTGTTTAACATTTTCATTAGCAATCTGGATGATAGAATAGAGTACACCCTCAATAAATTTGTGGATGATATGAAACTGGGGGTTAGTGGCTGACTCACCAAAGGGCCACGCAGTACAAAAGACATGGATATACTGGAAAGCATCGAGCAGAGGGCCACCAGGATTATCAAGGGACTGTGGCACCTCACCTATGAGGAGAGGCTGAAAGAGCTGGGACTATTCAGCCTGGAGAAGAGAAGGCTCAGGGGGGATCTTATCAAGGTCTATAAATACCTGAAGTGAGAGTACAAAGAGAATAGAGCCAGGCTCTTTTCAGTGGTGCCCAGCACCAGGACAAGAGGAAATGGGCACAAACTGGAACATAAGAGGTTCCTTCTAAACATCAGGAAACACTTTAATGTGTGGGTGACGGAGCACTGTAAGAGCTTGCCCTGATCGGTTGTGAAGTCTCCTTCCTTGAAGATCTTCAAAAGCCATCTGGATGTGGCCCTGGCAACCTTCTCTAGGTGTCTCTGAGCAGGGAGGGTTGGACCAGATGACCTCCAGAGGTCCTCCCAACCTTAACCAATCATGTGATTCTATGATTCTGTATGACTCTGGCAGGTATTTTAAAGAGTAATCTATGTGCTGTATAACTATGTGTCCTGGTTGTGGCTATGATAAAGTTACTTTTCTTCATAGAGGCTCATATGATATTCTAGTTTGTTTGTTTGTTTGTTTTTATGAAAATAATTGTCATAAAACACTGATGCTTTAGTTGTTGCTGAGCAGTGCTTGCATAGTCAAGCACTTATCTGCTTCTCATGCTGCCCTGCCAGCGAGGATTCTGGGGGCGCACAAGAAGCTGGGAGGGGTCAGCTTCTGGGAAACTTGCTAAATTTGTGACAACTACCAGCCTCAGATATAACAATCATATGGTAAATATAATAATATATAGTGTACAAGATACATAGAAATGTTTGTGTTTACCACTTAGATTTTGATGCATCACAACTATCTGTTTCTGTATGACCTGGTTTCTAGTGATACTGAATAATACCTAATGGTACTGATAACACCAAAGAAAATGGAACATAAAGTTAATGTAAAGCATACTGCTGCTTTCTCAAGTGCCAGCACTGTGTGTTATAGGAGTTATAGGAGAACTGAACTCATGTAAGAATGAATAACAGGAATTAAATTTCTTCTTTGAGCCCAGACTATGACCTTCATATACATACAAAAGGTAGAATAAATAAATAAATAAAATACTTATGAGTCTATACCAGTTACTGTGCACTGTCATTTGCAAGCAGAGAAGCATTTGTACCTGCAGATGGGATTTGTACATGCCTATTGGGGTGCCAGATGTCTGGGATTACCACACGCTGTTTACAAAAATAGCAAGGGTTAGAGGAGGTCTTCATCCCTTCTTTTAAGGGATATTTGAGTTCACAATTTGGAAATCCTTTAAAATTATTGTCTCTTCTAGATCATTGGAAAACAGTCATAGCTTTTTTGTATAGACTATTTTCATCTTCTAAGTATCAAAAATGTAATTACTCTGTCATATCAGAAGGATACACTAGCTATATTTTTCTAATTGCTTCACAACAAAATGAATGGGGCTGAGAAGAGTCAGAAATAGTGTGGCCAGCAGGACTAGGGAAGTGATTGTCCCTTTGTACGCAGCACTGGTGAGACCGCAACTCATATATTGTGTTCAGTTTTGAGCCCCTCACTATAAGAAGGATAGTGATTTGCAGAGTGCAGAGAAGAGCAATAAAGGTGGTGACAGGAGGAGAAAACAAGTGTTTTGAGGAGCAACTGAGGCAATTCAGGTTGTTTAGCCTGCAGAAGAGAAGACTGAAGGGAGACCTCATTGTTCCCTATGACTATGTGAAAAGAGGTTGCACTGAGGAGAGTGTTGATCTCTTTTCTCAGGTGAGAAGTGATGGAAACAGTCTCAGGTTGCACCAGGGGAGGTTTAGACTGGACGTTCTTCACAGAGACAGTGGTTAAGCATTAGAAAAGGCTGCCCAGGGAAGTGATGGAGTCCCCATGACTGGAAGAGACATGGCCATGGTTTAGTGATGGGACAGGGTAGGTCAGGGTGGACTTAATGATCCTGAAGGTCTTTTCCAACAAAGATGATTTGATGATTCTGTGATTCTATATTTTCTATACAGGTGATCCCAAATAACTAGATGAAGTACAAACTTTAAAGACTTCCAGACCTCTTAATGTTGCACCACAACTTTATCAGTCCAAGTAGTTTCCATTACTGGAAGGCAATGCATAATTATTTAAATAGACACCAAGACTGTCTTATTATATACATTACGAAAGGGGTTAGATCAAGGCTGATTTAAATTATTTTTGAAAACTTTCACTCAGAAAAAATTATGTGTATTAAGTGGGAGTGTGAAATACAGAAATAAGATCTATAGATTGAAAGATTATTTTTTTTTTATCATGAGGATGTCTGAAAATAAAATGTCTTTTAACTTATTACCACTTCTTTAGGTCATCTGATCTGTTAAAATATGAGTATATATGTATAAAACTTACATTTTATCACTGAATTTTATTTATTTATTTATTTATTTATTTGCATTCAGATTCTATGGTAATGAACATTGTATACAAAGGTTCATAGAGGAATCTATGATGTAAAAGACAGTTGAAGGTCATCTTGTCCAATCCACTACTCAAAGTGGGAGAGACACAGATCAGGTTGCCCAGGAGTCAAATTCTGAATTTCCCCAAGGCTGTGCATTCAACAGCCACCCTGGACAGCCTGTTTGACCATTCTCATTTTTTTCCCTAGCATACAATAAGAATCACCTATGCTTGAACTGTAGATTTTCTCATTTATAATTTGCTGTGCTATGCTGAGTCTTGCTTCAACTTCTCTCTATCCTGAAATATTAGGAAGAATCTTTAGTATAACATTTTAAAGAATATTATGAATAAAACCTGTTTAATTTGAAATATTAGTCTGTTAAAACATTAAGCTAACAATAAATTCTGTAGAAGAACAGATTAAATTCTGTCTGTATGTTGTCTTTTCTTCTTTATAAACCGAAGTCTGAGGTGAACCAGTAGTGTCCTGGGTGGGGGGTAAAGAGGCTTGCAGGGTCCTGGAGCAAGGCAGTGTTGTCTGCAACTATCATTATGTGCACGACCAGTGTTAGTACAGAAAATACTAATGTTAACATTTAGTCCCTGTAAAACAGGAACACTGAAATATTGGTCCTGACAGCCACATTACATACACCTGTAATAGACAAGCACTCCACAAAGAAGTGCAATTTTGTTTTAGGTAGAGAATACATATCCCTACTTAATTAAGGATTATTTTACTGCTATCCCAATATAAGCTTTTTGTACATATTTTTATAAATTATGTACTTTCCATGATAGATATTTAATAAAGGGTGGAAAAATACTTAGAAGAAGACAGAAATAGAATACATCACTCACTTATTGTAATCTGGCATATGAAAACTCAAATGCCTTGTGAAGCTAACTTCTCACGACACAGACAAAGTGCTGACTCAGTCAATTAAAAATGAAAAAAGAGAAAACGATATTTTAAGGATACTGATGGGGGGGGAACACTAAAGGACTTTTCTTCTGTGTATATGTGTCCTCTATATTTCAAACTCCTTCATGAAATCTATCTTTAAATGATGAACATTTCTCTCCTAATTTTAATAATGAAAAAACTGGTTTACTCCACTTGCCTAGTATTTTTTGGTTTGTGTAAGACAGAAGGTACCGGTTAGTTTGCATTGCATCAGAACAACCAGTCAAAAAGTCAGTGCCAGTACCATAAAAACTTGAAAATTTTATTTTTGTTAGCCTGTGTGTTGAAAAAAAATAATATTATTGTTATATTTAAAAGCAGGAACAAACCTAGCACTACCTGGTGAAATGTTTTTTAATTATTTTATATTTTTATTAGATCCCTTATCTATTCTTATCTTTCTTTCCTTACAGCAAATATTGCCATTACTTTTCTACATACAGCTTTCTTTCAAACACAGCTTATTTAATAGATGATCATAAAATGGTCAGTACAAGCTACAATAATGGAAAATACAACTGCCTGATGGAACATGATTCTATAGCTGTTCATAAATAGTAATACATGACTAAAATGCTGTGGAGGAGATGATTACCATTACCTTCAACAAGGAGAGTGTTACTAGGCTTATCGGATTCTCTCATTTCTCATATGCCTCATGTTTTTTTTCATCTTAACAATCTTTGATTCTTTTATAACAACTATATACTATAGATAAACTGTTGTTTTTTATTTGTTTATTTCCTTTACATAATACCATTCACCTTTATTAGTTATTATCAATATGGTGATGTTTTGGAACCAGCTTCATATGTGGAAAATAAAATAATTTGTATTCAGTTGAAAGAAGAAAAACACTTCCATTACTTTGGAGTGCAAATGTATGTACTCACTGCCTTAATATGAACATTCCTTTGGGATATATATGGACTAGGGATAGAAAAAATTAGAAATTATTTGATCTGATGTTCACTAAAATATCAGAGATGCTTTCTGACTAAATATGCAACTGAGTTATTCAGCCATATGAAAATTAAACATCACTAAAGGAACTATTTTACATTTCTGAGATACATAAAAGAGGTAATTTGTTGCATTTGTCTATTCATTATTTCTCTTTTATAATTACTTATTTAGTAAGTGGAGTGAAACTGTGTAGTGAAAAAGTTACAATGAACATTTATTCAAGTAAATGACTGAGGGATAAAAAAAAAAATATTGGTAATGTTTATACTTCTGTCAAATTTAATTATCGCTTAGTTTGAATTACTATAAACTTAAATAACTGTAATATTACATTTGTAAAATCATAGAATCATCGAATGGTTTGGGTTGGAAGGGACCTTAAAGATCTTCTAATTCACACGCTCCCTCCCATCAGCTGGGACACCTTCCACTAGACTAGGTTGCTCAAAGCCCATCCAACCTGACCTTAAACACAAGGGTGGGGCATCCACAACTTCTCTGGGAAACCTGTTCCAGTGCCTCACCACCATGGTAAAGAAGTCCTTCCCTATGTATAATCCAAATCTATCTTTTTTTTGTTTGTTTTGTTTTGTTTTGTTTTTGTTTTGTTTTGTTTTAAAGTCATTACTCCTTGTCCTATCACTACACTCCCTGCAAAAGAGTCCCTCCCCAGCTTTCTTGTAGACCCCCTTTAGGTACTGGTAGGCTACAATGAGGTTTCCACGGAGCCTTCTCTTCTCCAGGCTGAACAACCCCAACTCCCTCTTTATAGGAAAGGTGTTCCAGCCCTTTGATCATCCTTGTGGCCATCCTCCAGACTCATTCTAATACGTCCATATCCTTCTCGTGCTGGGGGCCCCAGAGCTGAATGCAATATTCCAGGTGGGGTCTCGCAAGAGAGAACAACCTCCATTGACCTGCTGGCCATGCTTCTTTTGATGCAGCCCAGGATACGGCTGGCTTTCTGGGCTGCAAGTAGACATTGCCAGTTCATGTCGAGCTTCTCATCAACCAACACCTCCAGGTCCTTCTTATCAGGGCTGCTCTCCATCCATTCTCCACCCAGACTGTATTTGTGCTTGGGATTGTCGTAGCCCAGATGCTGCACCTTGCACTTGGCCGTGTTGAACTTCATGAAGTTCGCATGCACCCACCTCTCAAGACTGTCAAGGATCCTCTGGATGGCATCCCTTCCCTCCAGCTTGTTGACCGCATCACACAATTCGGTGCCATCAGCAAACTTGTTGAGGGTGCACTCAATCCCATCTCCATGTTACTGACAAAGAAGTTAAACAGTGCCAGTCCCAGTGCTGACCCTTGAGGAAGACCACTCATTACTGATCTACACTTGGACATTGAACTGTTGAGCACAACTCTTTGAGTGCGACCATCCAACTAATTCCTCACCCACCAAGTGGCCCATCCATCAGATCCATGTCTCTCCAATTTAGAAACAAGGATATCATGGGGGACAGTGTCAAATGTTTTGCACAAGTCCAGGTAGATGACATCTGTTGTTCCTTCCATAGGCACCGATGTTGCAACCCCATTGTAGAAGGCCACCAGATTTGTCAGGTATGATCTGCCCATAATAACGCCACGTTGGCTGTCACCAATCACCTCCTTATTTTGCCATGTACATAACACACATTACGTGGTTAACATTTTGATCTTACAAATAAATCATAAATGTAGAAGATGTATAAGTTATCTCTACCAGGTAAATCTATCCCAAAACAGTAATGATTATTTTTAAAATATTTTGTAAAATTAAAAATCATATTTATTATTCATATTTACATCATTTCAGTCTTCATTTCAACGTGGCTTAATGAAGCTGTGTTGGCTGTCACCAATCACCTCCTCATTTTCCTTATGAATCTTAGCATAGATTCCAGGAGGATCTGCTCCATTATCTTGCCAGGCACAGAGGTGAGACTGACTGGCTTCTAACTCCCTGGATTTTCCTTTATTTCCCTTTTAAAAAATGGAGCTTATGTTTCCCTTCTTCCCTTCTTTCTGGTGGGAACTCCACCAGATGGCTACAACTTCTCAATTATGGTGGATAGTTTTTTGACAACTACATCTGCCAGTTCCCTAAGGACCCCTGGATCTATCTCAAGAGGTCCTATGAAGTTGAGAGTTGTGCAACTTTAGGTTTCTTAGCCAGTCTCAAACCTGGTCTTCTCTTACAGTGGCCAATTCTTCATTCTCACAGCCCCTGCCTTTGCCTTCTGGGACTTCACAGAATCACAGAATCACAGAATTGTCTAGGTTGGAAGAGACCTCCAAGATCATCTAGTCCAACCTCAGCCCTAACACTAACAAATCCTACACTAAACCATATCACTAAGGGCTACATCTAAACGTCTTTTAAAGACCTCCAGGGATGGTGACTCAACCACCTCCCTGGGCAGTCCATTCCAATGCCTAACAACCCTTTCAGTAAAGAAGCTCTTCCTAACATCCAACCTAAACCTCCCCTGGCGCAACTTTAGCCCATTCCCCCTCGTCCTGTCACCAGGCACGTGGGAGAATAGACCAACCCCCACCTCTCTACAGCCTCCTTTAAGGTACCTATAGAGAGCAATGAGGTCTCCCCTGAGCCTTCTCTTCTCCAGGCTAAACAACCCCAGCTCCCTCAGCCGCTCCTCGTAAGACTTGTTCTCCAGACCCCTCACCAGCTTCGTTGCCCTTCTCTGGACTCTCTCGAGCACCTCCATGTCCTTCTTGTAGCGAGGGGCCCAAAACTGAACACAGTACTCGAGGTGCGGCCTCACCAGAGCCGACTACAGGGGGACAATCACCTCCCTAGACCTGCTGGCCACACTGCTTCTTATGCAAGCCAGGATGCTGTTGGCCTTCTTGGCCACCTGAGCACACTGCTGGCTCATATTCAGCTGCCTATCAACCAGTACTCCCAGGTCATTCTCCGCCAGGCAGCTTTCCAGCCACTCATCTCCCAGCCTGTAGCACTGCTTGGTGTTGTTACGTCCCAGATGCAGGACCCGGCACTTGGCCTTGTTGAACTTCATGCAGTTGACCTCAGCCCATCGGTCCAGCCTATCCAGATCCTCCTGCACAGCCTTCCTACCCTCGAGCAGATTGACACACGCACCTAACTTGGTGTCATCTGCAAACTTACTGAGGGTGCACTCGATCCCCTCATCCAGGTCATCGATAAAGATATTAAAGAGGACCGGCCCCAGCACTGAGCCCTGGGGGACTCCACGAGTAACTGGGCTCTAACTGGATTTGGCTCCATGCACCACAACTCTTTGGGCCCGGCCATCCAGCCAGTTTTTAACCCAACAAAGCGTACGCCAGTCCAAGCCACGAGCAGCCAGTTTCTTGAGGAGAATGTTGTGGGAAACGGTGTCAAAAGCCTTACTGAAGTCAAGGTAGATCACATCCACAGCCTTCCCCTCATCCACCAAGCGCGTCACTTGGTCACAGAAGGAGATCAGGTTCGTCAAGCAGGACCTACCTTTCATAAACCCATGATGACTGGGCCTGATCATCTGGTTGCCCTGCAAGTGCCGCATGATGACACTCAAGATAATCTGCTTCATGAGCTTCCCTGGCACTGAGGTCAAGCTAACAGGCCTATAGTTCCCTGGGTCTACCCTCCGGCCCTTCTTGTAGATGGGCGTCACGTTTGCTAGCCGCCAGTCGACTGGGACCTCCCCTGATAGCCAGGACTTCCGATAAATAATGGAAAGCGGCTTGGCCAGCTCCTCCGCCAGTTCGCTCAGTACCCTCAGGTGGATCCCATCCGACCCATCGACTTGCATACATCCAAGTGCTGTAGCAGGTCGCCAACCATTTCCTCATGAATAGCGAGGGCCACATCCTGCTCCCCATCCCCTTCCACCAGCTCAGGGTACCAGGTATCCAGAGAACAACCGGTCTTGCCGCTAAAGACTGAGGCAAAGAAAGCATTGAGCACCTCAGCCTTTTCCTCATCTTTTGTAACTAAGTTTCCCCCCGCATCCAGTAAAGGATGGAGATTCTCCTTAGTCCTCTTTTTTGTGTTGATGTATTTGTAAAAACGTTTTTTTTATCTTTAACGGCAGTAAAGACTTGGACCATGTGGCTCTAACACTTGCCAGTGAAGACTGAGGGAAAAAAAATTCATTGAATACCTCAGCCTTCACTATATCATGGGTAACCAGGTCTCACCTTTCCTTCCGGAGAGGGCCCACAATTTCCTTAGTTTTCTTTTATCGTGTATATACCTATTGAAGCCTTTCTTGTCTCCCTTAATGTCCCTGGCCAAATTTAATTCTAATAGGGCTTTAGCTTTCCTAACCTGATCCCTGGCTGTTTGGACAATTTCTCTGTATTCCTCCCAGGCTATCTGTCCTTGCTTTCACACTCTGTAGGCCTTCTTTTTCTGTATGAGTTTGTGGCCTCCTTCAGGCCACCTTCACCTGCTCCACCGTGGGCTCCTTTATGGGCTAGAAGGTGGAGATCTGCTCCACCATGGGCTGTATGGGGACAGCCTGCTCTACTGTCACCAATCACCTCCTTTTTTTGCCATGTACATAACACACATTACGTGGTTAACATTTTGATCTTACAAATAAATCATGAATGTAGAAGATGTATATGTTATCTGTACCAGGTAAATCTATCCCAAAACAGTAATGACTATTTTTAAAATATTTTGCAACAATCATTTTATATTTATTATCCACATTTACGCCATTGCAGTCTTTCAGTAGAAGTATATCATTGTATAACTTTTATAAGCATCAGATCATCTTTATTCACAAGTAAGCACATAAAAAGTGGTTTTAATCTTTATTCATGCTTTATTAGAAATAGATACCTAAAGTTACTTAAAATTAATGTAAGCAATATAATGAATAATGTATAATGTAAAATGTGGCATATATTTTGCTATGTAGTTCCAAGGTGTTATATATGGTATATAAAGTATAATATGTTAAACATCTAGAACTGATTCTCAGTTTGGAATTTGGGATATTTCAACAGTACTTAATTAAGTATCCTAAAATTAAAAATAACAAAATTCAGCTGAAATATTCAGCTTTTATCTGAACGTATCTCTTTAATTAATGATAAATCATATTAATTTTAAAAGTTATTACTTAATAAAAGTGGGCTTCTATTATCCTGAGCACTTTACACACTGTATATAGAGATCACTGTGCCCAAGCAACATATAGTCTACCTATATAGGCTAGAACCAGAGCTGCACATTGGACCTATACACAAAAAAAAGTGATTTGATATCAGTAAACACCATGTTGGTCATAAATGTACGTGTTTAGTGTGAATAGAGAGTATAAGGAGAAAGAGAGATGGGGTCAACTAAAATAAAACTCGAAAAGTGGTAAGATCAATAACATGAGAAAAGAATAAATGAGAGCTTGAGAACAGGAGAGGAAGGTCTAGAAATGATCAGAACAAAAAGGGATGCCTTTGTTTATTTGATACTTAATAACTTTCTCTTGCAGTTTTGCCTAATGAACCAGTGGAAGAGGAAGTGGAGGCAAGAGATAGAGGAATCTTCATGAGAAACAATCTAATGTGCCATCTTAGTATATCCAGAGTTCAGAAGCCTTTGATCACCTGTTCAACCTTTTATTTAGAGTCAGTATTTCACCCACACTTGTCCCATGCAATAGTGCTTAGTTTTGCCAGACATTGTAGCATGTTCTTTCAGCTAAAGTCTAATTGGAATCAACTTACCAAAAAATCAGGTGCTAGACTTAGTACCTCTAACGTTTTCAAAATAATAAATAATGATATGTTTCCAGACCAATTATTCCAAGTGAGAATAATATTACCTAATTACCAGACATCAAACATATATGCTTGCTACTTGATTTTCTCAAGAGCACTCAAGCATGACAACAGGGATGCACACAGACAAGTTCAGTGGACTAATTAGCAATTGATAATGAAAAGAAAATATTGTTGAGAACTCTCTTGTCTACAAGCTCATATGTTGATAGGTGAAAAGAACACTCTTGTTTCTACTGTGTTTTTTTCTCTCCAGGAAATTTTAATTCTCTAATAGAAAATGAGTAGGCAGTTTAGAATTTCAGCAAACATTTGCCAGATTTGACAAAACTACCAATTACAATAATTATTCAATGTTTTCAAATTTTATACAAGTTAAGAATATATAGGGAAGAATCCTATTGAGGTAAAATAATAACTATGCCTAGTAAAACTTGTCATCAATGTTATGTTTAGGGGAAAATATAGGAAGCTTTATGACTTTTTTTTTTAAAGATAAAATTGGCATTAATTTTATACTTCCTTTTCAGACCAGTAAGAAACCTGTCTCACAACATATATTGAAGACTGAGATGTGTTTTATTTTTATAAAATTTTATTTGTTAGTATTATCTCATTATTATTTGATTTCTCCCTTGATTTCCAACTCCCTTACAGATCTAAAGGCAGAAAATGATTAGAAATCTCTCATCTCTGCCAAAATCAGGAGTGACATGCCTTTACTAGAACTTTCTTAATGTCTGATCATGGAAATTATACTTATCAATTTTTCTTCCATCATGCATCTGTAATACTGGTGCATTCTTGATCGTAAATTATGAAGCTGATAAAGCTTGGACTGACCTAGACAATAAAATAAATGAACCTATCACTAGAAGAGGGATTTGTTCACTAGAACAAATTCAGCTATCACATACATGTTTCTCTTTTTTTTTTTCTTTTTATTCCTTTTCATTTAATTTCTTCTTTTCATTCCTATACCAAGAATACATTAGAGACAGCTGAGTTTACAAGTCAGTGGTCTTGATTTTGACTTTTAACAATGTAAATTCCATTTAAAAATATTGTCTCTTTATTTCAACACTCTGTACTTTTGCAAACTTATATCTGGTCAAGTTTCATTAAATAATGTTGATCGAAATAGTACAACTTGGTTCTGTCTCATACCATTTAATTTTTTTACATTTTCGGGGGGGGGGGGGGGAAGGGGGGAATTCTACTCCTTAAAAACCTAAATGAGAGAAAAAGTATTTCAAATCTTATGTCATTATATATCTGCATGTACGTTAGAGATATTTTCTTTTTCTTTTTCTTTTTCTTTTTCTTTTTCTTTTTCTTTTTCTTTTTCTTTTTCTTTTTCTTTTTCTTTTTCTTTTTCTTTTGTTAAATTTCAAATATACAAAATAAAAAAATAATAAAATAATAATAACAACAAACAAAAAATACTACTTAACACTGCATAGAAATGTAAAAGGAAGCTGAAAGCACGTTCTGTCTTTCCAACAAAACAAATTGTAGATAATGTTAGCGAAGAGGAAGCCTGTGACAGACAATAGTTTGTGTGTCAAACTGTATGTATGAGGAATGTATAACCACAGGCAAGCCAGTGTCAACAATGGCACCTGGGGGCAACAATGAATCACAAAAGAAGGAATCTGAAAGAGAGGAAGGCTCAAATTGTGTACTTGTGGCTGAGAGACAGCAGTCAGCAAACAGTAGTGTTTAATTCCTTTTCACATGGGAAAGAAGAAAATGAAAGACACTGCATCCACTCTCTCCTTCTGGAAGAATCTGTACTACCAGGCAGAACAAGTGAGAAGAAAGAAAACAGATGTCTTTCTAGCATACTCAATGAATATTTTTGTGTGTTAATACACAGACACCAGGCTATGGTTAAACAAGTTAAAACAAAAACAAGAACAAAAAACACAGTATTTTACAAATAAAATAGAATTTAAGTAAATAGTCTCCTACAAAAACAAAGGAAAAGAAATTAATCAAAACCCAATAGCAGTCAGCTTCTAAACTCCATTTCAAGAATAGGTTGCCAGGATGTTGTCTGTCATTTTTCAATACCTCTCTTCTAGAGGGCATCATTACTCTTTCTGAAAATAATACGCAAAAACTGAAAGGTTATTGGGGGCCTTCCTTCATACACTTTCATCACACTTGTATTTTTGTTCCTGTAACAGATAAAGAGCTTTTGAGAAAGTCTGGATCAACTTACCCTGAATTAAAGTAAAAGTATTTCTTTAATTATTATTTTAGTGTTTTTGGCTCATTGTTAAACTCAATGTATCTAAGACTCTCTGTCAAAAATACAGACTAAAGCAAAACAAGCTAATGCCTAAATACTATCACTCCAAGTATTCTTAGGCAGCTATTGAAAGAATTACATATCTTTTTCTCTGAGTATATTTTTTTGCTATCTATACATATCTACATATCTTTTCTCTCTTGAGCTTGAGGGTTTATCTTTTTTACCTCTAGTGCTTCACAGGAATAGCAATAAAAACAGTAATTTTAATACAAAATATTTTTTAAGTATTTAAAAACAGGAGGGGAAGAGGAGAGTGTTAATAGGATAAGTACCAGAAAGGAATAACTATGGCTAAAAAAGAGAGAAGATTAGTTATTATCCTATCTATACAGACACCTATATTTCATATAATCAAAAAAGATAGGACACACCAAGTCAGAACTGAAAAAAGATTTTTTTTCTTCCTAGCCCTAAACTAAAAGTGAAGTCAGATTTGTTAAAACCTGTAGTCCCTATCTGTAAACAGTTACTCTAATCTTTCAAGCATTACAGAAAATAAAAGATTACATGAGAACATTCGATAATCTTCACTTTGACCAGCACTTTTATTGTTATTGTATTGCCAATTTCACATTTATTATTAATATTATTTATATTGATATATAAGTACCTAAAATTCTCAACAACAAAGCTTGGTTCTTTCTGAAAGGAGATTTGAGTGTGAGATGCAAGCTCAGAACCAGTATATGAATAAAACACAGAGAGAATAAACAACAACAAATCCAAGATAATATGTAACATCTTTTATTTAACTCCAGTTGGTACGGCATTAAATTTCTAACCCTCACTTGCATTGGCTGAATAAGCCATTACAACTCCCATTTGCTGTTAAAATAAGATGCAAAGTCATGCATAGAGTAACGTAGAAAATAATTCAAGTTCAAAACACAGTGCATGTTTTCTGAGCCATGTTTAACAGCACAACCACCATCCAGTTACCAGTAATATAATTAAATAAAGATAATTCAAATAGCTGTTTCTGCTAAAGGCATCTAGTCCCTAAGAGGAATTTCAACAACTTAATGTAACTCCAGGCAAAATTTGACTTTATATGGTCATTCAAATATAAATCTAGTATTAGTTTCTAATCTGTGTTACTAAATTATTTCACATTCTGTGGTATCAGAAAAGATTCATGCAATAACTCCAAGAGATTATTTTAAAAAAGAAAAAAAGAAAGAAAAGAAAAAAAAGAGAAAAGAAAAAAAGAGAAAGAAAAGAAAAGAAAAGAAAAGAAAAGAAAAGAAAAGAAAAGAAAAGAAAAGAAAAGAAAAGAAAAGAAAAGAAAAGAAAAGAAAAGAAAAGAAAAGAAAAGAAAAGAAAGAAAAGAAAAGAAAAGAAAAGAAAAGAAAAGAAAAGAAAAGAAAAGAAAAGAAAAAGAAAAGAAAAGAAAAGGAAAGGAAAGAAAGGAAAGAAAAGGAAAGGAAAGAAAAGAAAAAAAAGGAAAGGAAAGGAAAGGAAAGGAAAGAAAGGAAAGAAAGGAAAGGAAAGGAAAGGAAAGGAAAGGAAAGGAAAGGAAAGGAAGAAAGGAAAGGAAAGAAAGGAAAGGAAAGGAAAGGAAAGGAAAGAAAGGAAAGGAAAGGAAAGGAAAGGAAAGGAAAGGAAAGGAAAGGAAAGAAAGGAAAGGAAAGGAAAGGAAAGGAAAGAAAGGAAAGGAAAAGGAAAGGAAAGGAAAGGAAAGGAAAGGAAAGGAAAGGAAAGGAAAGGAAAGGAAAGGAAAGGAAAGGAAAGGAAAGAAAGAAAGGAAAGAAAGAAAAGAAAGAAAGAAAGAAAAGAAAAGAAAAGAAAAGAAAAGAAAGAAAAGAAAAGAAAAGAAAAGAAAAGAAAAGAAAAGAAAAAAAGAAAAGAAAAGAAAAGAAAAGAAAAGAAAAGAAAAGAAGAAGAAAAGAATAAAAGGAAGAAAAGAAGAGAAAGAGAGAGAAAAGAAGAGAGAGAAGAGAAGAGAAGAGAGAGAGGAGAAAAGAAGAGAAGAGAAGAGAAGAGAAGAGAAGAGAAGAGAAGAGAAGAGAAGAGAAGAAAAGAGAAGAAGAGAAGAGAAGAAAAAGAAAGAAGGGAAGGGAAGGAAGGGAAGGAAGGGAAGGGAAGGGAAAGGAAGGAAGGGAAGGGAAGGGAAGGGAAGGGAAGGGAAGGGAAGGGAAGGGAAGGGAAGGGAAGGGAAGGGAAGGGAAGGGAAGGGAAGGGAAGGGAAGGGAAGGGAAGGGAAGGGAAGGGAAGGGAAGGGAAGGGAAGGGAAGGGAAGGGAAGGGAAGGGAAGGGAAGGGAAGGGAAGGGAAGGGAAGGGAAGGGAAGGGAAGGGAAGGGAAGGGAAGGAAAATTTAAGTATGCTTCTTTTTTATTTTGCCAGCTCTTCAGATTTGCTGTTATCTTTAATGATAGAAAAGAGCTTTCCCTCTCTTCACATCCAACTTCTGATAAACTGTGCAATGAAGTAGTGACCCTATGTTAATGAGATGAGTTTGTTGCTATGGTAATGCCTGAGTAGTTACAATTTAAGGCCTGACTTCATTACCAAATTGAAAGTACAGTTGCTCTATAAGGTGTTCCATGTTTGTTTAAATCCAGGTATGTCTGATAAACTATTGGTTTTATCCTCTACGAAAAGTGAACTACTTAGGAGTGTTTCCCACATACTCCTTTCATACAAACTTGTTTAATAGGTGCTGTGTTCCTATGTGTTTTACTACGTTTAAAAGCACGTATTTGAACTTAGATCATGAACACCTTTTAAATGTTTGCATGTGTGTTACCTCAAAAATGTAACATTATATTTTTGCTCTAAGAAGGTAAATTCTGAGTATAACATGATGCATGGATTTGTTTCATTTCTTTGTCTTTTACATCTATAAAGCACTTAGAGAGCCTTGTACCCTTTTAAAAATTATTATTACTAATGCCTTGTGTTTCATTTTTAAATGTAATATTAACTTTTTCCATCAAAATAGAAAAGCATGACATGGATAACTCAAGGTAGTGCTCTTCTTATAATATAGGTAGTGTATTACTGTCAATTACTGGTGATGTGCCTGCTGGTTGGCCTGTGTTGTTACAGTGGTTGTGGTACTGCCACAACCATGGCGGTGGGAGTGCGTTTATGGTTGTACAGCTTCACTGTTCGTACTGAGCCAGTTCTGAAACTGGATGTATGGATGGGCTGCATCAGAACTAGATCTATGAATTCAGATCAGCTGAGCTCATGCTGAAATCAGTGTGCCTAAATCTGCATGCAATTACACTGAAATCAACACAACTACACCAACAATGCACTGCCTCTAGGCTACAGAAATTACACTGTACAGACATAATGTCTTGGGTAGACCATAGGTCCACTGTACTGCATAGTCATTCATTATGATCAGTATTAAGAGCTTTGGTTTAGCATTTCAAGGTATGGCATAATCTTAAAAAAGCCAAGTAGCTCATATTCATGTGGTAAGTGATCTGTTTTATTTTCCAAAAGGGTTTAAATCCGTCTCCCAATCCAGCCTCTTCAAATAACTTCTTTTTGACTGTTTTTAACAGTTTCATCTGAAGTGTGTGCCCTATGAGTTTGAGAGCCTCAGTTCTTATAAAGTATTAGTGTGGGAGCTGAATAATTTGACTTAATGTAGGTCACGAAAGGTGGGAGTGGTGGGAGAAAAAAAGAAGCTGGCAAATTTCTATTTTAAAAAGCCTGCTGGTGCATATTCAAGAAGTTTGTGGTACAGCAGATAGTTCCAAGCCAGAGACGTTTAATCTAGGGCCAACAAGATTATGGTGAATTTGTAGCACCCTAAAGAAGTTATTAAAAAACAAATAGCTAAATTTGATATCCTACTGCAACTTGCTTTAGGAAATTTTTCAGCATTCCAGAAATAAAAAAGGTACCATTTAGTACTGATTTAACAACAGTACAGTTCATTAAAAATTATTTCAGGCATCCATGTCTTTGATTTTATTTGTGTTTTTTTAACATATATCTTTTAAAACAACAAAAAAGTCTATGTTAAAAAAAAAAAGTTCCTTGTGAACTCCATTTAAGTAGTTTTAAATTATTTCAGAGTATGTGCTTAAAAGAAGAAAAATAGTTACAAAACTTTACTTCAGCTGATTATCAATTGCCAGAAAAGTGACTGCATGTTACATTAAAACAAAACAAAATATTATCATTACACAATAACTAAATTGATTCTCTTTACCACAGAGCCTTTGATGAGATGCAACTTGCAGTAATATGACACAATCAGACTTAATGGAATGTAGTAGATACAAAATACTTTGTTCTTTTTTGCATCATCTCTGTTTTATCCTTATCAGAAAGTCAAATTAAAATTATCATTCAATAATTCCAAATATGTATAGCAAAAAATAAACATACATGTTTCCTTTTAGTGAACCTGAATTAATGTTTTCAAAACAAGTGAAACAATATGCCTTTGATTTCAAAGGCATAAAAACAATAACGCTATGATTTCAGTTTTGGTATTTTAGAGAACATAATTCATACTAACTTGAGCAAATATGTTCACAGGTAAGAAGTGTATTTTAAAACTTTTGTGGAATCTTCTTGGTTTCTCCCTTAATAGTGCAACATAATCAATTTCCTTAACCAAATCCTTTCCTTAACCAATACCTTGTTGTAGAGAAATCCCTAATCCCTTGCTGTATTGAAACCACTAAAACCCCGCTGTAAGTTTTGACTCTGGATATTGCCACTTACAAATCTTTAACTAAGGTGCTGTTTTGATTGTAGCAAACACTACTGAATTACTGTGATAAGTAGGATAATGATTGATTAACTGATGATGAAGTGCTACTAAAGAAAAAGTCATATAATCTAATTTGTGATTTATCATAAAGTAATTAATAAATCTTAAATTGCTGATATATCGGGTAAGTGTGAAAATTTTTCTATGACAGAGGTTAATACAGCAGATTACAAAGGTGAATTAAAAATTGTCTATAAAAAAAGAATAAAACAAAACAAACAAACAACAACAGCAACAACGAAACATCTCATATCCCTTGTAATAATTGCTACCTCAGTTGTTCACAAATAATGAGGAAACCCAGACTTAGGTCATATGTTATTGCAGTAGATAATCTATAAATAAAATTTAGAAATAGTTTAATCCTCAAGGAATTTATGAATGCTACAGGTAAATTAACAGCTGACAAATAAACCGTATAATCTGATAATATCTCTGATGATATAGGCAACTATCACGACATAGCAATTGTCTAACAGGTTTTTTTGTTTGTTTGTTTGTTTCTGTAGGGTCAAGGAAGAGAAGCATTTTTCAAATGTGGTTACAATGAAAGAATAAAGAGTTCTGGAGATATCTGAGTGGCATAAATGGAAGCTAGCACTTTGGACAACTTCATGGAAGTTATTGTTTTGATAGAATGTAAGGATTAATTGGATAAAGGAAAACCAGCACTGAGAACCTTGAAACTGACAACTTCCATTTGTTTGGAAGATGCAAAAGAAAGAAACAAACAGAATCAGTGAACAAGTTGAAGGAAATGGCTAACATGGAAAGAACATAAAATTAGAAAGTGGTATTTACAGTAATAACACAAATGTCTATTGCTAAAACAAGATGCCTGTCCCAAGCAAAGAATGTCGCTGTAGCATATATCAGTGAATGTCAGTATTCATGGCAGTTTTAACAGTGTGATAAAGAAGCTAGTTCACAAACTGCCTTGATTGGGCTAAGCAGGAGATTTGATATGAGTGATATGAGTGATATGAGCTTGTAGCAATGTGGAACTGGAAAAACAAGTCATGCAGATGCAGACCCATCTGGACCCCTAGCTGTGGAAGAAAACAAAATTGGTGCATTTATCATCAGGACAACCGCATCTGTATGTGTCTAGGCCTAATTCTTTGTCATACTTTGTAAGCTTGTCCTTGGCATACAATAGAAAATTACTTCTACCTGTAACCAAAACCACCTTATATTTCACAATTCAAGTTTTGTTTCTTCTCATACAAGTATTTAAGAAAAAGAGGCTGAAAAAAAGTGGAAACAATAAGTGAGCTGACTTTAAATGAAACGGCATGAGGAAAGCAAGGAGGAAGGATGCAGATTCTATTAAATTTCGCTGAGTTTCAAAACTTCACAAAGGATACCAAACTACAAAAATTATCATCAGAAAATTGGCTAATATATATCATGACATTACTGATGCTTGCTAACAGCCTTCTAGAAGTTAACTGTTTCACAGAGGCAAATGTTACAGGACACTTGCATGTGCAATTGATATGCTTTTGTTCAAAGGACTTTGAGAGAATTTGAATGATGACTGGGTTACTCAGGCTACTTCCCTACAACTGTGCTTAGCTGTTTTGCCTTAATACCCAATTCCTCACTTTTGAGATAATACTGACTTGAATGTTCAATGTTGTTTTGACATGGATTCGCAAAGACTAAATGTGCTTTTCTGTAGTTACTTATATGCTCTGTCTTGGCAGAATGTAAGTGATTTAACTGCTTATACTGTCTTTGTTTTGAAATCCTTAATCTAGATTGTACATGCCAATATGATATTAACTTGTGACTTTTTCTTGTTGAAAAGTTTTTTTGTTTGTTTCTATTTTTTTTTTCTGTTTCTAATCTTTTTTTTCTTGTTCTTAACACAAGTCATGGTGAATATATAGAACTGGAATATATAGAACTGTTCTAGAGAATGTGATACAGGTTTAATTTCATATGAATAAACAAGAAAATCTGTTCTTGTTGGAAAATCATGGAATGCCATTCATCGGATATTAACTGCTGAGCCCTTACTTAAAAAAAAAAAAAAAAAAAAAAAAAAGGAGGCACTGTATAACCTTGATCCTTGTTGTTTACTATATTTTTGCTGTGTTAGGAGATTCAGCCTTACTGAATTTAAATATAATATATTTGTACATTTGTTATTTAAATTTCAATATCTTCAGTTGGTTTTCCAAACTCTACTAGGTGTTTTTTAATCTTGTGGTATAACAGTTTATAGTTTTATTCTATAATACAGCTTTAATGATTCTACTTTTAATATTTCAATCCTGTTTCTGTTTTTTGTCTTCAGTGGAACATAAATTCAAACTGTTAAAAAATCAGTTTCCATTTACTTTACATTTCTTAGCTATTATAGAAATGAAATCAACATCATGTGTACCATGTGTGTTGTGGGTAACTTTTTAAAGGCTGGGATGTGTGTGTGGGGGGGGGACCTCATGTATTTAGAGTAAAAGCATGAAATCTGTTGCTTTATTTTTTACAGTTTTTATAACCACTTCACCAGCATGCACACACTATTGGCAGCCAGCTAATACAAAAGTGGCTTTCAATAATTTAATAAAAAGACAAGGGATATGTTTGTACAGTGCCTGAGGTACCTTAGCCTCAGAAATGCTAAAGGCTTGGTATTTACAGCTCTGTAACTTTTCACTTAAGCTGCTGTAGCAGTGTTTTTCCAGAACCTGCATGGCCATATTCCCATGTGTTCTCATGCTGCTATTCTGGGGTTGTTGGTCTCAGGGGCATGTACCTGCAAAACTTTATATTATCGCTATGGCAGTTTCTCAGGAGAAGCAACTGCCACTGGCATGAGAATGACCCTTCTTCCTCCCCTTTCATTTTTTTGTTTTGTAGTTTTAAATTAATATTATAAAAAACAAGTGTAATATACAACAAAGTAGAGAGTAGTTACTGAAACTCCTTATAAATAATATCCAATAATACATGTACACAGAAACTTAGCCAATCAAACAGTTATAATGACATCAGAAACAGGGATAACAAATAGGAAGTTTAAGCAGGTCCCACTGAAAGGAGGATAGTACTAAAAAAAAAAAAAAAAAAAAGCATGGCGAAAATCATCTTCTGCATTACTACCTACTGCAGTGGGAGGCCCCACCCCAAGACAGGGGAATCTCCTCTGGGTCTCCTCTCCTCCATCATTGTTCTCCTCTGTTCCCATGTGTGGTTTTTCCTCTTCCCTTCTTTCTTTCTCTTTCTTTCAAGGTAACCTTCACTGTAATAGTTGAGGTACTCAACATCAGCTATTCACTTTGCTAATAAATATTCATATATGTGAACTTGTCTCAAAGTACTTTCTATAACAACATGTTAGTTAGAAAATCCCAATAATTTTGTAAAAAAAAGAAGATGGCAAGCTGCAGTATATGTTGTGTAATTTGTTTCTCAATTGGCCCTTAACCCAATTCACAATAGACACTTCCTGTGCATGGATCTGTCTGCCTGAGGTAACTAGATATTTTAGTTCAGTTTCATGGTTTTTATTTTGTTTGAATAGTTTTGTCTATTACACTCCTGAAGCAATAAATCATCCAGCTTCCCTAACTGCCCTTCTTGTCACTTGAGAATTTGAACAGAAATATTAGAAACACCCACCTCTTTTGATCAGATCGAAGGATCCTTTAAAAGCTTGTATACTGATTTATCACCATGGAAAGACAAATTTTCTCTCTGTATTTTATAAATTATTTGTCTCTTTAACTTTCTACATTTTTCAGAAGGCCTTTTCCTTCTTTTAATGTCTAATGAGATCATAACTTTTTAACATGGGAAAAAGTGTTACAAAGATAAATCTTACATATCTAATCAATTGAATTGAAACTTGTTACTGTAGTTTATTCAGATACGCTTATCTATTAGCTTAAAAATAAAATTCCATAGTTGATTTGTACAATCACAAAAGCTGAATAACGAGGCAAATTAACTAATAATTCTGGTAGGGAAAGATTTGATTGCCTGATTGTCGGGTATTAATTTTCACAGGACCTTTGCTTCAGAACATGTACTGTTTTCAAATTAGTTTTTAATTGTTTTATATATATGTGGGATGTTTTTTTCTCTCTGCACTTTTTATTCTTTCTCTTTTTTTCCTCCTGACTAGATTAAGGCACAATTATCTTTCTTTTTGCTCCATGTTAAACAGTTTAACATATGTTTTGCTAACTCACTGCATTTTTCAGAAAGTTCTTTCCCCTCTCTCGCTCAAAGATCAAGGAATATTTTCATCAACACCAGCATAGAGTAGAAGATGTGGAAAACACAAATGATGTATTGTCACTGCTCAGGAAATGTAGAAAGAACAGTGAAGCTTCTTTTTGGTAGTTATTAAAACAAAAGGCACCACTACAAAAAATGAAAAAGAAACAACAGAAAGAAACTAACTCGTATAGCCATATAGTCCTATGTATAGGACTGTAACTTTGTTTGAATGTAAGCATAGAAGGCTAGAAAATATTTATGGAGCTATTTTTTATAAGCAGATATGAAAATACACAGAAACAGGCAAAGAAGATTTCCTGAAAACTGACGGACAGCATTTTGGTCAGCATGCCTGAAAAACTAATGAAAATACACCTGGAAGTAATCTTATGTCATTCACTCTTTGTTCTTTATGCTATACTGTATATAATTAAAATAAATTGAACTATGCAATCAGTTATCTTTCTAAGGAAACAGAAAATGCTAAATACTGACTCACTCTTAAGTAAAAGTATGGTAACTACTTCTGTTGTCATCTAACTGGTTGAATTTAAATGGTAATAAAGAGCTTCAATTCACCAGAGTATTGCCTTTCTTTCTCCTAGAATTTTCTCTACTATTCCAGGTTACTGCCAGGGTATGGGACTGCCCCCCAAGTGAAAATAAGCAAGGCACCAAAGGGGATCCCAGCATAGGCTCATCCAATGAAGTCCAACTATGACCTAATAAAGTCCCATTGCTGAACCAGGTCCTAGGTCCCATGTGTAGAGATCAGAAATGTCCCATGAATAGAGATGAGAAATGAAAACCATGTTTGCATTGTGATTCAGCTGTATATTGCAGCATTTATATTCTGCTAAATATAATTTATACTTCTTTTGTAACTTACAAACGTTCTCATACAAGCCTTCTAAATCAAAATCATTTGAAAGGTCAAATAATTAAATATATTTCTTATTAAGCATGAATTCTTTCTCATGTGGAATATCTAAAAGAACACAATCAGAGGTTATTGGACTCTTGACACCAGTCAGGGAAATTGATATTTGCTTGTACCTGGTAGTACACTTAGTACACTTTCCACCTCTCTGGCTGCTGTTTGAGTTTAGTTCAAGCAGGACACCTAAACACTGAAGAAGAGGATGGATATTTTGTCTCTTCTGTCTGCTAGAAGGCAAAACATATGTATAAGAGGAAAAATAGTGATTCCCAATAGCTGCCCAACAAATATAATTCTCACCATTACTAGTGAAATGCTACACTTAGTAGTGGTCGAGTGTCTACCTGTTTCAGGTGAAACTCTGGGAATGCCTTCTGTGATAAACGTCTGACCAAGTGAAGTAGCTACTTCTACTCCTTCCAACCCCCCTGCCATGACTAGAGACAACTTCCATGAGACCTGGTTGCTCAAAGGCCCATCCAACGTGGCCTTAAACACTTCCAGGGTGTTTAATTTACCTTATTGTACCTTTTGTATTCTTTAGTTTAGTGTACCTTTTATACTTTTTTACCATTGTGATATTTAATTGTAGAGAGCTATTAAAATATACCATGCACAGTGAATAAATGATTTACTGGGTAAAGAAACACATACACACTCTTCTGGAGTTTTATTAAATTATAGTAGCTAGTTTTCTGGACAGATACATAGACATATACTATGTAAACAGATTCAATCTGTTCTTCAGCTTGTAAAATAAAACCTTCCCTTGAACTTCTTTTTCTACTGGCAAAAGCTTTCCCCTCTCCCCCCAGTAGACAGTTGATGGTCACACAGGCAAGTATAAGCTAACAAAATTATTATTATTTTTTTTTTTATAAAGGGCACTAAAACTGCACAAACAAAACACATCATTGTTTCTAATTGACATACAAAAACATATAAAGGAATGGAGTTATTGGTTTATATATTTCTGAAGTATTTTAACATAACTAAGACAGCAGAGTTAGGCAAAATAAAATATTTTATAAATAAGGTTACCTGGACCTGGACTTTGGAAGCAAGGTACTGTATATACAAACATATATATATATATATATTAGACAGCATAATGCTTAAATGCTAAGGCATGTCTTTTCCTTTTGATATATCTACTATAAAGATGTAAGGACATGATGTATTCCTTTAATCCAAAATCTGTCAAAATAAGAGGAATTTAAGACATTGCATTATTTCTTGTACATAGATGAAATCCATCCATTTGGCACCTGAAGGCGGTTAATAACTGGAAAAGTAGCTGGAAGAATTCCTTCTATCTACCACTCTCTGGAAACACTAGGAGTAGATGAATAAGCAGAATAAATGAATATCTGAATACAACTCAGAAAAGCGGAAAACTGAAAACTCGTGTCAACATTAGCTTGAACTTTCACTCCATATGTTTGAAAATTCATGTTGAGAAGAAATGAAAAATCCAGTTCCATGTACGGGGAATGATAGGTGTGACTGTCAACTTTCTTTTAGTTCTGTTCTGTAATACTTATGTTGCTTACAGACTTGAAGAGCCTCTCTCTGCCTGTTTTCAAGGCCAGAAGAGACTTCTCTCACAGCTGACACAGTGCAATTGTGCAACAAAATGGATATGAATTTCAGACCAGGTCTAAACCTTTAAACATTTATCATTATTTCAGGACATATCTGGGTCTGAATTGTTTTCTTTTTTATCTTTTTTTGTTGTTGTTTCTCACCCACTTTTTATTTTATGTTTTTGTTTCCAAACGCTCAATGTTAGATAAAATGGAAAGACAAAAAATAAAACAGAAACCCATTATCAATTTTTTTTTCTTCAAATGAGTCATTGCCATTTAAAAACCAAGCAATTATTCACAATGGGACTGAATCAACAATAATCGTTCATTCCTTCACTCACTCTTAAGATGAATCAATCTCCCATTGAAGATAATGACTTAGCTGTGACTGTTTTAAATGAAAATAAAATCAGCTGTCTTTGGAATTGGGATTAAATGACCATTTTGGTTTCTAAAAGTATCAAACTCTTGCAAAAAAAATAAAAAATAAAATTTGGAACCCTTCAGTATTGTGAATTTTGTGATATGAGAATTTATCTAGGAAGACCTAAACTTCTACATTAAAACAAAATAGATTTTTGTTTCCACCCAAACTTTTTATAAAATATTTGAAGGAGCAATAGGAAGTAAGAGCCTTGGAAAAGGCAGCCAAAAGTTTTATTTGCTTGCCTTACAGTTAAGTCTTTACCATCTTTTAAACTAAAGTTACTGGAGAGGGGAACCTCAATTCATCCTGCTCCTCCCAGTTTGATGCTGGTGTCAGTGATAGATTCCCAGAGTTTGGAGAAGGGTCACGGGTGTATTGGGTTTACATGGCAAGGGTTTGGTAGCAGGGGGGCTGCAGGGGTGGCTTCTGTGAGAAAAGCACGGAAGCTGCCCCATGTTAGATAAGGGCCAGTTTCAGCCAGCTCCAAAAGGGATCCACTGCTGGCCAGAAGTGAGCCAGTGAGTGGCACTGGTTGTGCCATCGAGAAAGCATATTTAGGGAAGTGAAAAAAACACTGTTGTGAAACATCAACTGGGAGAGAGAGGAATGAAAAACAGCCCTGCAGACACCAAGGTCAGTGAAGAAGGAGGACAGGAGGTTCTCCTGGCGCCACAGCAGAAGTTCTTTTGTGGCTTGTGGAGGAGCCCACAGTAGAGCAGGCTGTCCCCATACAGCCCATGGTGGAGCAGATCTCCACCTTCTAGCCCATAAAGGAGCCCACGGTGGAGCAGGTGAAGGTGGCCTGAAGGAGGCCACAAACTCATACAGAAAAAGAAGGCCTACAGAGTGTGAAAGCAAGGACAGATAGCCTGGGAGGAATACAGAGAAATTGTCCAAACAGCCAGGGATCAGGTTAGGAAAGCTAAAGCCCTATTAGAATTAAATTTGGCCAGGGACATTAAGGGAGACAAGAAAGGCTTCAATAGGTATATACACGATAAAAGAAAACTAAGGAAATTGTGGGCCCTCTCCGGAAGGAAAGGTGAGACCTGGTTACCCATGATATAGTGAAGGCTGAGGTATTCAATGAATTTTTTTTCCCTCAGTCTTCACTGGCAAGTGTTAGAGCCACATGGTCCAAGTCTTTACTGCCGTTAAAGATAAAAAAAACGTTTTTACAAATACATCAACACAAAAAAGAGGACTAAGGAGAATCTCCATCCTTTACTGGATGCGGGGGGAAACTTAGTTACAAAAGATGAGGAAAAGGCTGAGGTGCTCAATGCTTTCTTTGCCTCAGTCTTTAGCGGCAAGACCGGTTGTTCTCTGGATACCTGGTACCCTGAGCTGGTGGAAGGGGATGGGGAGCAGGATGTGGCCCTCGCTATTCATGAGGAAATGGTTGGCGACCTGCTACAGCACTTGGATGTATGCAAGTCGATGGGTCGGATGGGATCCACCTGAGGGTACTGAGCGAACTGGCGGAGGAGCTGGCCAAGCCGCTTTCCATTATTTATCGGAAGTCCTGGCTATCAGGGGAGGTCCCAGTCGACTGGCGGCTAGCAAACGTGACGCCCATCTACAAGAAGGGCCGGAGGGTAGACCCAGGGAACTATAGGCCTGTTAGCTTGACCTCAGTGCCAGGGAAGCTCATGAAGCAGATTATCTTGAGTGTCATCATGCGGCACTTGCAGGGCAACCAGATGATCAGGCCCAGTCATCATGGGTTTATGAAAGGTAGGTCCTGCTTGACGAACCTGATCTCCTTCTGTGACCAAGTGACGCGCTTGGTGGATGAGGGGAAGGCTGTGGATGTGATCTACCTTGACTTCAGTAAGGCTTTTGACACCGTTTCCCACAACATTCTCCTCAAGAAACTGGCTGCTCGTGGCTTGGACTGGCGTACGCTTTGTTGGGTTAAAAACTGGCTGGATGGCCGGGCCCAAAGAGTTGTGGTGCATGGAGCCAAATCCAGTTAGAGCCCAGTTACTCGTGGAGTCCCCCAGGGCTCAGTGCTGGGGCCGGTCCTCTTTAATATCTTTATCGATGACCTGGATGAGGGGATCGAGTGCACCCTCAGTAAGTTTGCAGATGACACCAAGTTAGGTGCGTGTGTCAATCTGCTCGAGGGTAGGAAGGCTGTGCAGGAGGATCTGGATAGGCTGGACCGATGGGCTGAGGTCAACTGCATGAAGTTCAACAAGGCCAAGTGCCGGGTCCTGCATCTGGGACGTAACAACACCAAGCAGTGCTACAGGCTGGGAGATGAGTGGCTGGAAAGCTGCCTGGCGGAGAATGACCTGGGAGTACTGGTTGATAGGCAGCTGAATATGAGCCAGCAGTGTGCTCAGGTGGCCAAGAAGGCCAACAGCATCCTGGCTTGCATAAGAAGCAGTGTGGCCAGCAGGTCTAGGGAGGTGATTGTCCCCCTGTAGTCGGCTCTGGTGAGGCCGCACCTCGAGTACTGTGTTCAGTTTTGGGCCCCTCGCTACAAGAAGGACATGGAGGTGCTCGAGAGAGTCCAGAGAAGGGCAACGAAGCTGGTGAGGGGTCTGGAGAACAAGTCTTACGAGGAGCGGCTGAGGGAGCTGGGGTTGTTTAGCCTGGAGAAGAGAAGGCTCAGGGGAGACCTCATTGCTCTCTATAGGTACCTTAAAGGAGGCTGTAGAGAGGTGGGGGTTGGTCTATTCTCCCACGTGCCTGGTGACAGGACGAGGGGGAATGGGCTAAAGTTGCGCCAGGGGAGGTTTAGGTTGGATGTTAGGAAGAGCTTCTTTACTGAAAGGGTTGTTAGGCATTGGAATGGACTGCCCAGGGAGGTGGTTGAGTCACCATCCCTGGAGGTCTTTAAAAGACGTTTAGATGTAGCCCTTAGTGATATGGTTTAGTGTAGGATTTGTTAGTGTTAGGGCTGAGGTTGGACTAGATGATCTTGGAGGTCTCTTCCAACCTAGACAATTCTGTGATTCTGTGATTCTGTGAAGTCCCAGAAGGCAAAGGCAGGGGCTGTGAGAATGAAGAATTGGCCACTGTAAGAGAAGACCAGGTTTGAGACTGGCTAAGAAACCTAAAGTTGCACAACTCTCAACTTCATAGGACCTCTTGAGATAGATCCAGGGGTCCTTAGGGAACTGGCAGATGTAGTTGTCAAAAAACTATCCACCATAATTGAGAAGTTGTAGCCATCTGGTGGAGTTCCCACCAGAAAGAAGGGAAGAAGGGAAACATAAGCTCCATTTTTTAAAAGGGAAATAAAGGAAAATCCAGGGAGTTAGAAGCCAGTCAGTCTCACCTCTGTGCCTGGCAAGATAATGGAGCAGATCCTCCTGGAATCTATGCTAAGATTCATAAGGAAAATGAGGAGGTGATTGGTGACAGCCAACACAGCTTCATTAAGCCACGTTGAAATGAAGACTGAAATGATGTAAATATGAATAATAAATATGATTTTTAATTTTACAAAATATTTTAAAAATAATCATTACTGTTTTGGGATAGATTTACCTGGTAGAGATAACTTATACATCTTCTACATTTATGATTTATTTGTAAGATCAAAATGTTAACCACGTAATGTGTGTTATGTACATGGCAAAATAAGGAGGTGATTGGTGACAGCCAACGTGGCGTTATTATGGGCAGATCATACCTGACAAATCTGGTGGCCTTCTACAATGGGGTTGCAACATCGGTGCCTATGGAAGGAACAACAGATGTCATCTACCTGGACTTGTGCAAAACATTTGACACTGTCCCCCATGATATCCTTGTTTCTAAATTGGAGAGACATGGATCTGATGGATGGGCCACTTGGTGGGTGAGGAATTAGTTGGATGGTCGCACTCAAAGAGTTGTGCTCAACAGTTCAATGTCCAAGTGTAGATCAGTAATGAGTGGTCTTCCTCAAGGGTCAGCACTGGGACTGGCACTGTTTAACTTCTTTGTCAGTAACATGGAGATGGGATTGAGTGCACCCTCAACAAGTTTGCTGATGGCACCGAATTGTGTGATGCGGTCAACAAGCTGGAGGGAAGGGATGCCATCCAGAGGATCCTTGACAGTCTTGAGAGGTGGGTGCATGCGAACTTCATGAAGTTCAACACGGCCAAGTGCAAGGTGCAGCATCTGGGCTACGACAATCCCAAGCACAAATACAGTCTGGGTGGAGAATGGATGGAGAGCAGCCCTGATAAGAAGGACCTGGAGGTGTTGGTTGATGAGAAGCTCGACATGAACTGGCAATGTCTACTTGCAGCCCAGAAAGCCAGCCGTATCCTGGGCTGCATCAAAAGAAGCATGGCCAGCAGGTCAATGGAGGTTGTTCTCTCTTGCGAGACCCCACCTGGAATATTGCATTCAGCTCTGGGGCCCCCAGCACGAGAAGGATATGGACGTATTAGAATGAGTCTGGAGGATGGCCACAAGGATGATCAAAGGGCTGGAACACCTTTCCTATAAAGAGGGAGTTGGGGTTGTTCAGCCTGGAGAAGAGAAGGCTCCGTGGAAACCTCATTGTAGCCTACCAGTACCTAAAGGGGGTCTACAAGAAAGCTGGGGAGGGACTCTTTTGCAGGGAGTGTAGTGATAGGACAAGGAGTAATGACTTTAAAACAAAACAAAACAAAAACAAAACAAAACAAAACAAACAAAAAAAAGATAGATTTGGATTATACATAGGGAAGGACTTCTTTACCATGGTGGTGAGGCACTGGAACAGGTTTCCCAGAGAAGTTGTGGATGCCCCACCCTTGTGTTTAAGGTCAGGTTGGATGGGCTTTGAGCAACCTAGTCTAGTGGAAGGTGTCCCAGCTGATGGGAGGGAGCGTGTGAATTAGAAGATCTTTAAGGTCCCTTCCAACCCAAACCATTCGATGATTCTATGACTCCATGATTCTATTTATTTGGTCGTGGTGGTGTTTTTTTGTTTGTTTTGTTTTGTTTTGTTTGTAATTTATACTTATGCATTTAAGAGAAGCAAATTGAACTTAAATAAATCCACAAATCTGCAGGTTGTAATCATGCTTCTCTTACTGTAGAGGCAACTAAAATTCTAAAATGTTACCAATAATTTATGAAAGCTATGTATGCTGTAGATCCTGTGAAACAGTAACAGCAGGGGGCTTGATCACACGCACATGGAAATCCATAGTACCTTACCTGTACTAGAATGGTTTTATTATTCTTCGCTAAGTGAATTGATTTTAAATCTTAGAGCTGAACTGAGGACACAAATTTCATCAGCTTTGTCTTTCATCAGGTGGACTGCCTTTGCCAGTGGAAAAAGAACAGATTTCAGATCAGATAAGTACTAAAAACTCTTCTTAAGTTATCCAAAAGTCACAAACCTAGTATAATTTGTCTAATTTCTTGTAATAAACAAATTATATGCTAAGTAGGAATCCCTAAAAAAAAAAAAAAAAAGTTTGTAGATAAGTAATAGCTGGTTAGATTAATGTTTTTAAAAAAATAAATGGGACACGTATAGTTACTTGAAGGTGATTCAATGAGGACCACAAATATCATACTGACTGGATGGATCGTATGGTTTAGAAAAATGTTAGAGGTTCATGTTCACACGCTAACTGAACATGCAATGTTTTTCAATAGCTCTGAGACTGAACATTTTATTTTTTGATTGTGGCAGAGGGGTATTAACAAGGAGACATTGTTAACTTTTTATGGGATTAATGTGAACATACTGGAATACAGCCTCCAGTTCTAATGTCTACCCTTCAAAAAGGGGTACTGACAAACTGAGTTTAGAAGACAGAAACAAAAACATTTTGAAAAGTTGAGAGTAAGGGCCTTCATGCACCCATAGATCTTAATGGTCCTTGTGACAGCTGTGGTGTCAAGGGACACACTGCTGTGTCTGGCCTGCTTCACTCTGCTGGTCTGGCCAAGGTCCATCAAGGAGGCTGCTGCCTGCTGCTCTGGCCCCACTCTCCTATCCTCCTCCTCCTTTGGGAGCATCCCCTCTATTGCTGCTGCCTAGCAGCCATTGCCTTAGCATTTGAGGTAAATTAAATTATTTTTCTGTATTGAAGTAGAAGTAAGAAATTTGATCTTTATCAAAAGGTAGAGATTTTTCTCCATTTACTAAAAACCTTGACTAAGGTGTGATATAGTTCAGACTAGATATTGTGCCTTTTTCAAATCCCAATGCTTTTGGTGATTTTTTATTATTTTGTAAGTCAGAGTAACTGGATGCAGAATCATTCTCATTCTTTATCACTTACCAGTCTGAAAGGCCTGTGAAAAGACATATGGTAGCTGAGCGTTGCTGATTTGAATGTGGAACCTCAAGAGGTCTTGTGGTCATTTTTGTTCAGGATCAAACTTAATGGTTGTCATACTGTTCTCTGGCCTCATAAAATCTATAGAATAAGTATAATAATGATAACATGTAGTGTGGAAACTAAAATGACAAATATGATTTAATCTGCCTGTTCAAGGATAAGTGTGAAAGTTAATGATAAGATATAGAAATTGTATTCTCATCATTTACATACTCGTCCAGAGAACAGATGAAACTGAGTATGTAGAAACTGAAGAAGATACAATAAAGTAAATATGACAAAATCAACAGTTGACACCAAGTGAATTGTATGAAATCCAGATCAACACACACACAAACAAGAACAAATGTTTTTCTTAGCACTTTAATGAGATAAAAAAAAAATAAATTTCATTCCTATCCATAAAATAAAATGCTAAATCTTATATAATTTAGTATGTCTCACACTAAGTACACAGCCATTTCAAATGCTCTGTCAATAGTATGCCAGGCGTAGTTCAGGAGCCATGCTGCACACCTTTATGAATCTATAAAGTATACCCAAAATTATACGTATTATCAGTTTCTTCTGCTAACTGGAAAAAAAAAAGTGTCTAATATGCAAACAAAGTACCAAAGCGTGACAACTCAAACTCTCTGGTCCAAAAATATACCTGTTCAAATGAGTCTCTCTTGTCTCCCTCCTTCATTACCCAAATTTTCAGGGTGCTGTGGCTGGTATCACCAAGTACAGCAAGTGTCACTAACATCCTGGTGTTGATTTTTGAAGAAATGTTTTATTATCAGTCCAACAAACAAGAAGTGATATCCTTTGTATTTAGCAGCAGAAAATATTCAACCAAAAAGCTCATTTGTTCTCTTCTTGTATGTCTTTCTGTCCTTCTTAGGGCAAAGATAATCTGTCCCTTTTGAAATATTGTTCTCAAAAAAATCTATTCTTTCTCTTTCTTTCATGTCTTGAAGCTCTTTTCATTATACCTGCTAGGAATCACATCCCTAAACTGACTGCCAGCCTCTGCGCTCTTCAACAGGAGACCAATCTGGTTTTATACATTCTTCTGGCATTCTGGTATGCCATAACAATATCTTACCAAACCCTCGTTCTTGAACATACTTGCCTTTGCCTTTGTCTTGAATGAAAGTAGGTAGTTTACTGCCTGTTACAATAATTGGATAGAAAGTTGTCTAAACAATATCCATTCATCAAAATTGCTATCTATTATTATTTTAAAATGATTGATTATTGGTTAAAAATAATACTAAATGCAGGTTTCCATTTACCACTTTTACTATAATAGCAAAAATGTGATACCACAAATATGGCTATACGTGAAAATAACTCTGTAAGAGATCACTTCAAATTTGTGATTGACCCAATTAAATATTTTAGATGTTCGGCTCATGGAGAAAGTCATGTCAGGGCTCTGCATTAACATTTTTTGATGTACTGAAATAAAATCTTGTTTTGCTTTACAAATAGCTTTCACACACACACATTGAAAAATATAGTTCTTTTAGAAGTTCGAACCACATATAACAGTAAAAAAAAATCCTTAACTATGTTAACATTCAATTAAACAAGCAAAATTCAAGAATTCTATTTTAGGAATACAACCAACTGAACAGAAGGTTACTGATCATCTGTCTTGTGGGGTCCATCTTACTTACTTAAACAGAAACACCCACTTAGGTAAAAATTTACTCATGGGTGAAATTAAACTTTACAGTAACATAGACAGACACCAAGAACGACTTTTTGCAGCGTCCTGCTCTGAGGCAGAAGTATCCAATTCAATTCCATGGCATAATTTCTGTTATTCCTAACCCATTTTTTCTCACTGTGAAATGGGGTTTGCATTGCAATTACATTGGGGAATATAGGAAAATATTGGGAAATATTTTTCCCCTCTGCTTGTCATAGTTTGGGATGTCAGCTTTATATCGTCTCTGCTGATAACTAATGGTTTAAGTAGAATCTTCTATGAAGCTTCACAGGTTTCTCTGCATCATTCCCATTAACTCGGTTCATCCAGTACCACTGCTTTCAAAATATCTTGTTGCAGAAGCTAGAATAGGAATCTTAGTCTTAATTCCTAAATGTATGACTAACACAGAGGCTTCTGCAAAACATAAATATGTCCCAGAAATCAGGTACATTGTCCATCTTAAACCCAAGATCTTGCACAGTTTGTACGATTGCTTGTCACATATCTTATTACTTACAAAGCAAAGCATAGACACATTGTGTCTTAGCGAAAAGTGCAAAAAATATTAAATCAGAGTTTAAAACAGAAAATATCTCATTAAAAAATAGTGATTTAACTGTTTAAAATACCTAGTGAATAATAAAAACTTCCTTCTTTTACAGCATCACTGGCTGAATGTGTATTATGCGTATTATGCTATATTTTAAAATGAAGTAAGGAATATTAAATGCTCTGAATCTTAATTTACAGATTTTATCTTGAAATTTTCCATCCTGCAGGTACAAAGATAAATTTCCTTTGCTTTTGTTTTTCCTGAGTAGTAGGGTTTTCTATGAGAAATATACCCATGCTCAGAAAGAATAATCAATTCTGCCTTTGTCAGTACTAAAATCTTTGCCACAGGTAATCATTTGTGCTGTAGTTTATATCCAAGTCTCTCAAAATTTAAAGAAAAAAAATGATTCAATGGTTTTCTTTCTTTTCTCTTTGTGTCTTTACAGTCTTTATCTCTGAAGTGTATTTATTAAGTACTTATGAAAGACTTCCATAGCAGTTATCTCTCATAAGCAAATAACTTACAACAGTAACATCCAAGAGCCTCACTAATTTGTGTAGTTGAAACCAAAAATTTAAAGGTCCAACATGAAGTATTAAATAATGGATAATTTGAGAAAAATCATGTTCTCTTATGGACAGAAGTACAGTTCAGAAAGAGGAGACTTCAGACACTGACACGTTTTACAACTTTTTTATGTGATTCTGATCAAGCTACTTGATGTCTTGGTACCTAAAGTCCTCCCTGGAAAAATGGAAATAATTTGATTCGTCCTACCACCCTGTCTTTTTATATTATTACATCTCAGATACAGAGGTTGCTTATTATTATCTACAATGCCTGAAAAAACAAGGCATTGATTCTATTTTGGCTGAAAGATGTTACTGTTGTGCAAATTATAAATTAAAAACTCACTGAAGGTGTTTTAAAAACAACAACAAAAAATCAAGATTTAGTAGATTCATGATTTCTTTTCTGGGGAAAAAATCTCACTTTTGTTATGCTGCATCACACTTGATTTTTAATTATATTTTTTTTTCCTATATCTTCTTTATTTAAGGGACTAAGAGACACCTCTACATCATCTGCCCTTGTCCATATTGGTGACTTCTGCTTTCCAGACGTTAACTGGGAATACCACACAGCTGATACAAACAGGTCCAGGAGATTCCTAAAATACCTTGATGATAATTATTGGCATCTAACAGGTACTAAGGGGGGCAACTAGGAAAGGTACCCTCCTAGATTTGTTGTTTGTAAACAGAGAGGGTCTTGTGGTGATTGGAGGCCATCTTGATCATAGTGACCAAGAAACAGTTGAGTTTAAAATCTTTAGTGATAGGAGGTAAACTGTCACCAAAACTTCAGCCCTGGATATGGGGAGAGCTAGTTAATAAGCTCCCTGTGAAACTGCTTTTGAAGACATTAGGGTCCATCACTGCTAGTCATTTGTTAAGTACAACCTCTTAAGGGCACAGGAACCGATTTTTCTGAAATGTCAGAAGTCAAGCAGGAAGGGTAGAAGGCCAGATTGGCTGAGTAGGGATCTTTTCCCAGAGTTTAGGTGGAAAAAGGAAGTATATGGCCAGTGGAAGCAAGGTCAGGTGACATGGGAGGACTACAGAGACTCTGTTCACCATTGCAGGGAGAAAATTCATGTGGCCAAAGCTCAATTAGAATTGAAGCTGGCCAGCATTGTAGGGGACAGTAAAAAGGGCTTTTTTAAATATGTTAACAGCAAAAGGAAGACCAGAGATTACATTGGTCTGCTACTTGATGAGGATGGTCACCTCACAAATGGGAATGTAGACAAAGCAAACACATTTCATGCCTTCTTTGCCTCTGTCTCTAACATTGATGATGGACCCTGGGGCTGCTGGAGCCCTGAGTTGGAAAACCATGACTGCAGTAACAATAAACTCCCAGCCAACCCCAAACTTGTGCAGAATTTCATGCATATAGGTCTATGGGGCCTGATGGGATTAATCCCAGGGTACTCAGAGAGCTCGCTGTTGTCATCATGAGAACTCTCTCAATTATTTTTCAACAGTCTTGGGAATCTGGAGAAGTTTGAGTTGACTGGAAGCTGACTAATATTGTTCCAATTTTCATGAAGGGCAAGAAAGAAGACCCTGGTAATTACAGGGCCTCCCTTCAGTGTCTGGTAACATTGTGGAGAAGATTATTTTGGGAGTTATTGAAAAACACTTGAAAGGCAATGCAGTTGGTAGTCACAGCTCATGAGGGGAAAGTCCTGTTTAATGAACTTAATTTACTTTTATGACAAGGTTACCTACCTAGTTGATCAAGGGAAGTTGATGTAATCTTTTTTGGTTTCAGCAAAGCTTTCAATACTGTTTCTTATGGTATGCTTGTGGACAAAGTATCCAGCATACACCTAAACAAATAGATAATGCAATGGGTGAACAATCAGCTGACTGGCTGAACACAAAGGGTTATAGTAAATGGGGTTACATGAGGCTGGCAGCCAGTCACTCACAGGGTTCAGCAGAGTTCCCTTTAGGGGCTAGTTCTCTTCAATGTTTTCATAAACAATTTGGATGCAGAACTTGAATGCATACTAAGTATGTTTTCAGACAATACTAAATCAGAACTGTTGACTAATTCAAGGGTAGAGAGGCCTTGCAGAGAGATCTTAACAAATTAGAGAGCTGTGCAGTCACAAACTGCATGAAGTTTAACAACAGCAAGTGCCAGATTCTGTACCTGGTGAAACCCTGATGCAGACTGGGGGGTGAGAAGCTTGAGAGCAGCCCTGCAGAAAGGAATCTGAGGGTTTTGATCAACAGCAGGTTGAATATGAGCCAGCAGTGTGCCCCAACAGCCAAAAGGGCCAATTGTATCCTGAGGTTCATTAAGCACAGCTTTGCTAGCCAGTTGAGGGAAGTGATTGTCCTGCTTTACTTTGCACTGGAGCAGCCCCATCTCAAGTACTGTAGAGTGCAGTTTTGGGCACCACAATACAATAAGAAAATAGAACTATTAGAGAGCGTCCAAAGTAGAACTACAAAGGGTCTAGAGAGCAAAATGTATGAGGAGCAGCTGAAGTTGATTGGTTTGTTCAGCCTAGAGAAGAGGATACTGAGGGGCAAACTCATGGCAACCTGCAGCTTCATCATGAGGGGAGCTGATCTCTTCTTTCTGGTGACCAGCAATAGGACCCAGCAAGAGGGTGGTTGGGCACTGGAATAGGCTCCCCAGGGAAGTGGTCACAGCACCAACCCTGACATAGTTCAAGAAGTGTTTGGACAATGCTCTCAGAAATATGTTTTAAGTTTTCTTATGGTCCTGTGTGAAGCCAGGATCTGGACTCAATGACCCTTGTGGGTCACTTCCAACTCAGGATATTCTATGATTCTGTGATTCTAAAATAAGTACTTTGTAGCCTTGGTTTTTGAATTTTTCAGAAATGCTGAATTAAAAAGACTGTTAAGCACTGTCATGTGTGTTTACAGCATTTAATTCTGCAGCAGCTATGTGTTTATCACTGTTCACTAAATGTTGAAGCTTTGGGTTTTTTATACTCTCATGGGATCAAATGAACCTGTCACCTATATGTAACATTTTCACATCTGCTTAAGAAGTTATGAGGCAGGTTTTGCAATGCATAAGTCACCTTGTTCTCCTAGAGTATTAATTGTGTAAGACAGACTTCAAAGATCTGGTGAATACAAAGTATTTTGAACAGTATACAAAACTCACACACACCTCAGATGAAAAATCCAGTCTTGTAACTATGACATATTCTTTGATTCTCTTAGGAAATCTACCCAGGCAATGGTTTGAGTTATGGAGAAAAGCAAGTACTAACAGAGTATGGTTGGAGTTTCTACTACCAATGTTTTCTATAGTTACAGAGCCAGGGCAAACTAACTGGGAAAATACACAAATGAAGAGAGAGAGAGAGAGAGAGAGAGAGAGAGAGAGAGAAATAGATGAGAAATATTGCTTACATTGTGATGTTTCATTGTATTGCATCTTGTCTGTCCAGTTGCAAATGGTGTCTTGACATACTAAGCAATGAGGGAACAAACCCATAATTAAAATATTTAAAGTGACATTTAAGAACATGCCAAACAGTTAGAGGTGCAGCCACAGATATTAGATCCAGTAACACTTAAAAGTATATAAATATAGCTCAGAAACCATGAGTTATATGAAGTGGCCTTCATGGATACTTCTATACAGATAATTCAGTGAAGGCCAGCACTGCACTTTTAAAGTGAATTGTTCAGTAGTCCCCACTTGCTATGCTTAGCTTTGGATCCCTTTCAGATGATATTAAAGTACAATGTATGCTCCAGGAGCTGAACTGATGCATTCTGGATTTTAATGTGCATTTCACCTATGGGATCCAACTAGAGATAATCTAAAGTCAGAAGTGCCTGCAGTATGTACAGTATGTATTGGCTTTCAGGTCTGAAGCTCAAATTGTTTTAATCTACGGACACGTTCCCATTGATCTGCCCTACTTGCTAATGTGTGCATAACCACTGAATCTATCTGGCTTGGACGTATCTTGTCTCCTAATAGCTCATACCAGTTGTCTAGGGAACATAAAAGAGTAAGGCAAGCATTTAATGAATGTGGACTTCATGGGTCAAAGTAAGTGTCTCTATTTAATAGGACTCACTGAATTTCTTTTTTCATTAATATGATGTTAAACAACACTTCTGTGTAAGAAGAGTTGCAGTTTATAGTATTATTATGGTGCTCATTAAATGAACTGGGTAGTCAGTAGTCCTTTCTGGAGATTTTATTTAAACCATTTTTGAGTTTGCAGTGGTCATCATTAAAATATCATCGGCTGCCACATAGCCAGCACAGTTACTTCTTAGTTAAAATGAAACAGATGTATTTCAAAGAAACTGCAGTGACTGTTGACTCTTCAAATGGTGACCTGATTATTTTCCGTTTTTGTCATGTACTACAGTTTACAGTGCTTAGTGTAACAGAAGGGATTTGCTTACACATTGCTCCTGGCATAAAGTCACTTTAAATTAGATGGACTAGTAGAGAAATTCTCATAAAATCTCCCAAAGCTATATATTGTTATCTCTTTTGCTCAGTAATGAGAGCTAAACCAGAATGGAAGATTTATGAAGATATTAAGCATAACAGCTGAGGATGAATTTCTCTTATCACACACTCCACACTACCTAGTTTGTTTGGTTTAACCCATAGGAAAGAAAAATTAGCCTGAACCCACTAGGGAGAAAAAACAGAGTGAGTATTCCACACATACCTATAAAATAATACAGATGTTGAAGACAAATGAAGAATTTAATAAGTAGAAGGCAGAGTAAAAAAATAATAATCCAATATGTTTGTTTGATTGTTGTTTTTAATCTTTCCTTATACCTTCTCCTGAATCAGGAATCAGGAAAAGGCAAACATGAGGCTTGAGAATTTATCACAGGGAAACAGTTACTGTTCCAGTTAATATAAATTTAATATTTAATTGATATTAAACATAAGTAGGATCTCTAATCCAGGTTTCCTCATATAATCCCAAATAATATAATTTAGAAATTATATTAGACAACTAAATCCACATGAAAAATCTCTCCTTTCCTTTTTTATCTCTCACTTGCTCCCCCTCCCTTCCTATCTTCATTTATATCCTCTCTCTCTGTGTTGTTGGTTTTTTTTTCCTAACAAATATAATATTAAATGTCATTTTTATAGAAAGATATTTAAATTAAAGGAAAAGAAAGAGGTAAAAAATGCTAAAGATGGGAAGAAAAGAAACAACTTTGAAAACAAAGAAGAGAAGTAACAAATGTGAACCGAGGAAATCCCTTCCAGACTGAGAACAAAGTCACTGAGAAAGTCTCCTGGGAAAATAAGCAAACAAGATTCCACATCCATCTTGCAAGAAATGCCTTTTTATTTATGTTGCTTTTGTTGTTTGTTTGCTTGCTTTGATTTTTGATCTTCATCTTTAATTCTCTTCACGTGATTGTCCTTTACTCTCAGTTTCCAGTAATATCCCCTCTATCTTCTTCAATTTATCTAGAATTTAAACTAATCTAAACTCACAGCAATTTTTAAATTATTGTTGGAAGGGTATATTTATTCATATCAATCTGCTGGAAATAGCAAACTCATTACAATAAATAGCACTCTGGAAAAGGTTAGTAGATAAACAGTGTATAAATGCTCAAGAATGAGCATTGGTACCTAGAAGTAGATACCCAGGTGGATCTGAAAACTTTTATTTTATTACATTTACTGAACCAAATCTTTGTCTAGTGCACATAGGCATGATTTCAAATAATCTCTGTGGAATCACACAACTTTATAACAGCTATGCATACAACTATTTAGAGAGGAAAACATCCATGAAAAATACATACAAATGAGTTGACAAGCTTCAAAGTAGGCCAAAAACCTAACTGCTAGTGTTGGCATATTTATGACTATTCTTTTTCCTTTCTTTCTCCAGCAGCCTATTATTATTATTGCTGTTGATCTTGTTGTTGTCATTTTACATTAGAATATCTACTGCTAGAATTCCATAATTGTAAAATAAATCACTTCTGTATCTCCCTGAAAGAAAGGTTGGGTTTTTTGTTTGGTTGTTTGATTGGTTTGGTTTGTTTGGTTTGGTTTGGTTTGTGTTATTTTTAATATAAACTCTATCAACTAATTAGCTGGTTGTTTATTTATTAAAGACCTTTTCATGGGTTTGGATATTTGTTAGTTAAGTGGTTGCATAGGAGAATATGTTAATTTCTATCTTCTTCATTGCACTTGTAGATTTGCAAAAGCTGTGTACACAACAGTCATTCACATATTAATGGATATCTTAGGTCATGAATGATGCATATTACAAAAACAATTTGAGAATACTGTTTCTAAAGAATGCATTTTAACCAATGACTCAGAACTGTGCATCATAAAATTAGATCACATTATAAGGATTCCTTTAAACATCAATAAAATAATTCTATTTCCTTCTTGGAATAAATATAAAATTAAAGCATAGCTTCCTGAATTCACGTTTATCAGAAAAGAACCCTTTTTCACTCACAGCCAGAATAAGGACAAAGCCAAAAACATCCCAAAGGGTGACCCAGTCAGCCATTGGCTGCATATCTTTATTGCAATGCCAAGGTTCTGTAACTACCCAGTGCATCACTAGAGACTAAGGATATAATGAGAGTGTGCCAGGACATATGGAAACAGAAATCATATTTTAAACAAATTAAACATTCCAGCAAATTTTCAGACAACTTTTTAATATCCACTTTTTCTGGATTCTGTAATTATTTTATCTGCTATAGCTGACATTTGTTTTTTTTTCTTTCTCTTAAGAGTCCTTTCACTCCAGATCAAAATCAAGCTAAAATAAACAAACAAACAAACAAACAAACAAACATGGAGAGATTATATATGTATATGTATATATATAAAGAGGAGATTATATTTCTATGAACTGTTTTTTTATTCGATTGTGTTAAAAGTTGTTGTGTTCTGCTATAGATACTTACTGTATCGGTTCTTAGCAAGACATAGTGCTTACCATTTTAATACATAGTACTATGTATGACACTGACACGAAGTAATGTTTAGTAAAGCTTAGCACACGTTATACAAGGATACAATTTTAGCATTGAGTCAGAGCAAGTAGCAACACCCTTTGCCTCCTTTTTGACCTTCCAAAAATAACAAATAACACCATCCTTCACCCAGCACCCTCCTCTGAGGAAGAAAAGAAAAAAGAAAAAAAGGGGGGTGGTGATGGAGACAGATAAATAGAAACAAAAGAACAGAAAAAAAGCTATAGACTTCCTTTGCAGTATTTTAGTAGGAAAGGATTACTTCCACATTCTTCTTATTAGTAAATTGGGTAAGGGCTATTAAAAGTGATCATGTCTTTGTTTATTCATGAAGCAGATTTCACATATCCAGATAATCTCCAGCATCTCCACAGCTGCTAAAACTATCCATCCTCATGTCCGTCTATTCTTATCCATCATTTACCATTTCGAGAATCAGTTATAGCTTCTTCCACTTCTCCTGATTCCAACACTTCCAAAAAAGCATTGTAAATTTTGGGTCTGTCCTATAAATCTCATTAATTATACTTCTTTTTTGACATCATATTCAATAAAATATTGTGCAAATTCCTTTAACCCATTATAAGCTGATCCACTTCTTACACAAGATTTGTTCTATTTTCAGTTATTTCTATTGTGTTTTATTTTTTCCAGTGGGTTATTAACTCACTTTTAAACTTTAATTAATATCAATATACAAGACTTCAATGAAAAACATGTTTAACGAATGAATAATTTCCCAAGAATAATTTGTAGTTCATACAGGCATGTCCACAACAGCAAAATATCCCTTGAATAGTTATATTTTTGAAGCATTCAATTCTGAAAAAAAAAAATCTTTATAATCTTTATGTAACAGATTCCATATTAACCGAATATAAGTATGTTGATTTAAGCAGTGTCTAAAGTCCCATCCTCACAAGAACACGGCTGCATTTTTTTTTTTTTTAATCAGCAGGAAACTAAATAATTAATTACTCACTCAGCATAGCAGTCTTTTGTAGGAATATTTCCACTCATAGAAAAAAATAACTTTGTAGTTTAGACCTTCCTTTCAGGAATTATATGAGCCTTGCTTCTTCTGTTCACTGACCTCTAAATAAAATGGCATATTCCTCCTCTCAAAAATACTGACTCTTCCCCTAACTATGATGCTTTTTTTTTTTTTTTTTTTTTTGTCACTAAAAGAGATGAGACTCCATTTGTCTTGGTATATACAAGGGTACCAAGGGACAGCTATTTAATTGTGCTATGTAAAATGCCATGTGCAGTTTCTGAAACAATTATAACTAATAACAGAATGTTATTAAATATTGTGTAATATTAGAAATCTAAGTTCAAAAGAAACTGCTGCCTATTCAGCAAGCAAATTAAAATAAATTCTGGGAAAAAAAAATCTAAATGTGTCCAGAGGTGAAGTTGTTATGAAGGGAATTCAACCTTGCTGATAAGCTTGATAGATTTGTACAGTGCTATCATTTTTTTATTGGTGGTCAAATATGTGCAGTGCTCCAGAGAAGCATTTGGCATAACTGACATGATAGATGATGAAGAGTTCTTTAGCAGAAAATGAGCTGAGAAATGTTGAGACTGATTGATTACTAGGTTTTCAAAAGTGTTTTGTTTTGTTTTGTTTTGTTTTGCAACTTTAAATACTTGTTCATAATTTTTCAAGGTAAATATTGGTAGGAAATAATGATGAGGAGAGTATCTAATTATAATAGTCCAACCCTAGATTTCCCTTCCTTCCTTCCTTCCTTCCTTCCTTCCTTCCTTCCTTCCTTCCTGATACAATGTGTAGAACATGAAGGAAAGAAAGAATTAATAACTACATTGCTTGATTCTGTTCTATCTTGCATTATAATCAGCATATGTACTTTTGCAAGCAATGGTCCTTTTGTAAAATATCACCACAAGGTTTCTTTTTGACAGAGTTTTACAGAACAGCACATTAATTTTACCATCATTGATACTTCTCCCAGTTTATAATTTCATCTGCTTCTGAAGAAGTGTCATCCAAATTTGTGTTTTTTCATTAATAAGTTGTTCTATTGCTTGTTCTACTGTCTGAAGAAACTGCAATATAGAGTCTCTAAGCAATCCAGAAGACTATTAATACCTTTTTCAGTAGAAGCATATGCTATCGTGGACATTATCAACTAAGAACTGTAGTGACAAAAAATATATATATATTTTACATAAGATCCTGAATTTTGCCTCTGTAATACATATCACTAATTAATGTGCACACTTGTAAGAAATGCATATTCATATCTCTTCTGAAAAACAATACAAAACAAAACAAACAAAACAACTGTGTACATAATAAAATGGTGCTCATGACATAAGAGCTGATGCTTCTTTCCTATTTCTTAATATAAATCAATAATTCATGAGCAACTTAGAGATCACTATAAGCATCACACAAAAGCTGAACAGAAGTGAAATTGGAATATTTAAAATGAAACCACATAAGCTTTCTTATACTTTAGTATTTTAGCAGAATACAAAAATAACTATTATTTTCCTCCTTGTGGAATAAACAGAATACATAATAAGCACTTGCAGCACTGCATGGAATCGATTTAACTGGAGAACAAATACATTTATAACTCACTTGTGGCTTTGGCTTTAGCTGAATTAAGAGGTGTTCTCATTACTTGTGGAATATGCTTGCTATTCTATAAGTACCTAGATACCCTAATGTGTGTATATTAAGTTGGAACTTCATGAAAGAAATTCTACTAATGCTGAATATAGGCTTAGCAGTTAGAAATATGTATATAAATTAAAATAACCAGTAAATACTGGTGAGTCCAAGGTACACCAAGACAAGACCTCATCAGCAGTAAAAGAATGTAAGGGTTCCAACACAACCATATGTGATTTTAATATTAATACAAATTAACAAAAAGCAATATAACTCCATATTTCCACAGTGACCTTTCTCATAATCTCATACCATTTAATATATACTAAAACATCAATATCAAAGCATTTCAGGAAGTGACTATTTTCAGGCTTACGCTCAACTTACTCTATGAACCAACCAAAGTGGACACAATAGTCTGATGCAAATCTGACTCATTCCCACACTCAGATTTCTAGGGATTTTAGTCTATGCTTGGCATTTTGTTACTATTGTCAAACTACATTTCAGTATGAGTTAACTTGTGTCTTTCCTGCTCAGAGCATCAGCAGACCAAGCACAATTTTACTCATAATGTCTCACACAGGAATGCATAAATTTCATGAATCTTTTGTTGTTGTTGTTTGGTGCGTTTCATATTTTTTTTATTCATGTGGAATTTGTCCATAATATTTCCTGGAATGTTTGTTTCTGCCTACAGCAATATTAAATATAGTATACGCAACCAACATTTTGACTGATGGAACAGATGTACAACAGTATTGTGAAAGTGCTCCTGGGATTTTTAGACATACAACGGTCTGGTAGCTCCAAGCAAGGCATCTTTAGACAGAGTAACCTGGATTTGCTTATAGAAAGAGTTCAATATGTTATCTGAATTAAATTTGTGGGAAGAAAAAAAAAGTACATGTCCAGGGAAGCCAACACGTGGTAGCTTTGGGGAAGGAGAAAGCCAAGTAAGTTATAGTTATTGCTCAGGAAAAAAAAAAAAAAAAAAAGTGGACAGAGGCTGATTAATGGCACAATCTTCACATAAACTGTAATATATCTTAGGCTCCATCTCTGTTATACGTGAAAGCCTAATAATTGTTAATATATTTTCTCCATCTTTTAGAAGTTCATTCATTTTCAAAAGGAAAATGGAGCCATACACAAAGAGCTGTTTAGAAAGAGTTTCGTTTAAGCAAAACATTCTAAATGTAAACCTTTAAACTCTTGTTCAGCTGGCATGAAACAGCAGAGGTCACTAACTTTCATAGGGACCTGCATTTTCTAATTTCCTGCTACAGTTTTGAAAGAGATCTGTAATTCACCACCTAGATGCTCTTGGGACTGAAAACAGCATTCTGCCACCAATAACACTTCAGGGGGTTGAGATGTTAAGTTCAAAACTGGTCCTTGAATTACATTTAACATAGAACAACAGCTAACTATAGCGATGTTTTTCCCTCCCTTAACACAAACTGATATATGACCTAGATGACAGTAATTTGAAGAACTGATTTTGAACAGTTCCTTTGATTGGAATTTAGGGCTTAATTGTGACAAGCAAGCACTTGCACTCTTAGGTAATGAGTTGTGTTTCACTCTTCTGCTTTCTTTATACTTAAACTGCTATTTAATTATTTTAAGTCTTCTTGGGTGCTCAGATAACTCCAGTCTCTGATGAGAAGCAAACTCATCCGGGTGTTAGGAACTTTGGGTTTTCTTGATGTAATCAAGAAAGCCATCAAAGTATTTACAAAATTAACTACCAAAGTATTTACAGATTTACTCAATTGAAAGTTATTTGGAACAAAATCCTTTCTTCAATATTTCACAGACATTTCAAAAGCAATAAATATTAATAAAGACAAATGATTAACAAGTTGACAGGAATTTGCCACCCTTAATGGCGATATGGAATATCAAAATGTTGTTTTCTGGGATAATAAATTATGTACTTACATGCATTTGTTTTAAAGACTTATTGATTTTAACAATACCAAGAAGACTATTTCTACAACATTTATTTTTAAACGACGGTACTACATGGTAAATTTAAGGTGGAGAAAAAAGATCAGTAAATCAGCAAACTGTCAGATTATTACAAAGCCATGCAGTTTTCTTTCAGAAAATGATGACTACCTCTTCATATTCAGGAAATTGTTTAATTCAGAACTACATACGAAACCATTGAAATGGTCTATTATGTCTTTAGAAGAAAGTGCTTATCCTAGAGGATATGTTAAAAGTTTGTGGGTTTTTTTTTGGTTGGTTGGTTGGTTGGGTTTTGTTTTGTTTTAATGGATATTACTGGTACATTCATTAACATTATATGGCAGAAACAGATTAAGGACAAAAAAATAAAATAAAAGTAACACTTCTGGGGAAAAAAAAAAAGAAAAAACAAACACGTAGCACAGAAAATGTGAAGAACAAATGTGACGAATGTGAAGTACGAATACCCATTTTCAAGCACAGAAATCCCTTAATCCTTCTCTGATGTGGCCAACAAACAACTACCTGCAGTATTCCTGTTAGGATTTCTGTCTCGTTTAATTAACTATAACATTAATTCATAGAAATGTAATATACAAGTCTACATACCTTCATTTAGATGAATAAGCTTCTTTGGTTTCATTTCAAACTTGTCTAAAGTTTATGGGCTAAGTTTGTTTACAAAAATACCAAAAAAAAAAAAAAAAAGCACAAACTGATGAAAAGGAAAAAGGGCGGGAGGGGTGGGGGGGGGAAGAAGTGAGTTTTTTTGTGTGTTGTTTTTTTTTGTTTTTTTTTTTTTTAAAGGAGAATTTGGCTTACTATGTTAGACACAATGTGGTTCTATTCCTATGCTTGCTACATATGTGTATTGGGTTTATGTTAGCAAGGTTATGGTAGCAGGGGGCTGCAGGGTTGGCCTTTGTGAGAAGGGCCCAGAAGCTGCCCCATGTTAGATCAAAGCCAGTTCCAGATGGCTCCAAAGGGACCTACTGCTGGCCGGAGCCAAGTCAATAAACAATGGTGTTTGGGCCTCTGTAAGAGAACATTTAAGAAAGGCAAAAAACTCCTGCGCAACAGCAGCTGGGAGAGAGGATTGAGAAAATGTGAGAGAAACAGCCCTGCAAACCCTAAAGTCAGTGCAGAAGGAGGGCAGCATGTGCTCCAGGTGCCACAGCAAAAGTTCCTCTCCAGCCTGTGGAGAGGCCCCTGGTGGAGCAGGCTGCCCCCCAGCAGCAGCAGCCCATGGGGTATAACAGTGGAGCAGATCTCCACGCTTTAGTCTGTGGAAGAGCCCAGGGTGGAGCAGGTGGATACGGCTTGATGGAAGCTGCAGCCTATGGAGAGCTCTTGCAGGAGCAGGCCCCAGGCCAGAGCTGCAGCCCATGGTACCCATGTTGGAGCAGTTCTTGAAGAGCTGCTGTCTGTGGAAAGCCCATATAGAATCAGTTTGGGAGGGATGGCATCCAGGAGGAGGCACCCCATGCTGGAGCCTGGGAAAAGGGTGAAGATGGAGGAGTGGCAGATGGTGAAGTGTTATGGCCTGACCGCAACTCCCATTCTCCATTCCCGTGCACCAGTCAGAGGGAGAATGTAGAAGAGGGTGGATGGGGAAAGGTCTCTTTAACTTTTAGTTTCTCACTGCTGTTAGTAATAGGCGATAAATTATGGTAAGCTCCCTATGCCGAGTCTGCTTTGCCTGTGATAGTAATTGGCCAGTGGTCTCCCTGTCCTTACCTCAGCCCTTGAGCCCATTTCTATCATATTTTCTCCCCCTCTTCTTTGAGGAGAGGGACTGAGAGAGTGATTGTGGTGAAGTTCAGCAGCCCATCAGGGTGAAACCAACACAACTTCTGTTAAAATACTGGGCTCAGATTAACAGAGTGAAAATGTTTGGTTCCTTCTTACGCACTCACTCACTCTTCCACTCTTCTTCATATCCACAAATAATGGGAAAGAAATTTATAAAGCTTTTTCCATATTCATGTTTTCTCTGTGTTTTTAAAGAGATCTGTTTTTTGACAACCAGATTGTTTATATTTTAATATTTAAAAGGAGTAACATTTTCTTTAAAAAAATTGAATATTATGTATATTTAGTGTCTCCACTTGATAGTGAAGAACCTTTGCAGTACATCAGATCTTTGACAGTCTTCAAAACCCTTATCAGCATTGTCATGCTGACAACTGTGGCTGTAAGAACACTGGCTGAAGTTGCAGTGACTCTCAGATATGCTACCAAGAGAATTTTATACTGATAACTCTTTCCCCAAAACAGAAAGAGCAGAACCTTTTGTTATCTTCTCATCAAAATGAACTGCACAAGACAGAATCATTTCCGTGTTGCCTGAGTACTGACTTTTAAAAAGCATTTCTTCAGAATTAGTGGAGTCTTAGAGATCTTTTTTTCCCAGATATTGGGTTTTATTCATGTCAGATGGGTAACATTTCCAGTATCAGAGATATAAAATATAAACAAGAGGTCAAATAATTTTTCAAGATTGATACTGCAGAATGATCCATGGAAGAATCATAACACAAATTATATTGTTTATTTTGTATAATGCTACGCTAAATAACTACAAATTTAAAGGAAAGCTTCAAAAATTTTCTTTGACAGAATATTGGTCTTCAGAAAAATACTCTGCATAGCCAAAGAACTGAAAAGCAGCATCTTTTTATGTTAGTAAATGAACTTGACCATACCTATCCTGTAGGGACCATGTGTGTGTTAGATCAGTAGTTCATATACCTGAGTTCATCACTAATCTTCAACAGTTCTTGAAATAAACGGTAAGTGAACTGTTCTTGAAATTCCTGGATAAAATGTCCTACAAATGCACATGTTTTTCCAGCATTAATCTCTAGCTATTGTAATTATGTATAAAATGAAAGCTGAAGAGTACAGTAAATGGCCTTCAGGTTTTAGATTAGACAAATAGCAACCATATAGCAAGCCAGTGCATATTGTTAGATAATGAGCTTGACATAAATGTGTATATTTAGATGAAAGCTACATAAGATGTGCAATTAATGAAGTACATAATGCAAAACATTAGCAGTACTAAGTTTTCTTTATCATTTACATCAAATCATATTTTGTTTTCTTTTTCATTAAAATGATGGCATCCTATAATAATTATAAGCCCCCTTTCTCACAATGAAAATGTCAACTTACTGTGTTGCCATTAACAACATTAATATTAAAAATAGCAATACTATGGAAAGGAAAAGTACAGTAAGAATGTACATTATGCAAAGTATGTTTTCCCTCCCCCCTTTTTGAATAAATACTCTTGCAATTAGATCATACGGAAAAAAATAACTGCTAAAATTGACCTTTTTATAAGACTTTTTACAATTTAATTTACATGTTGATTACATAGCTAGAAAACAACAACAACAAAAAAACACCTCCCAATTTGATTAAGTAAAACAGAAAGTGCTTAAGAGTAAATTGATATCTGAAATTGGAGAATATACTTCATCTAATTGTATTAATGAACTACATTGATGAGGATTGTTCGGTAAGAGAAAGCCCTTGTGACCGTCTGATTTTGTGTAGAGTAGAACACATTATGTTTCGGTCTTTTTACAGTGTTCTCCTTACATTAAGCAAAATCAAACACTTTTATAATACTTGGTCAAAGTGAAAAAGTAATGGAACAATAAAGACTTTTAAATTAGTTGAAGTGGTACTTATGTACAGTGCTTTTGAAGCTTTGTCTTTACTGTTGTTATTGTTGTGCTAGATATAAATTGCAAGAAGAAACAATTGCAGTCTGACATTTTCTTTGAAAAATATTTGTGAAGTTATTCTAATAGTCTGTTATTCCAATAGCTCTAATAGCTATTCTAATCTCTATTAACATTTGGCATGAGTTTTGCAGTACATGAGAAAATACAGATAGCTTCAACTTTAAGTGAAATTAGAATGTTTTTGGGAGTAACTAATTATGCTTGTTCATATTAATATTATTTACTCTCTTAGTTTGTTCATTTGAGGTAATATTTAACATCACAGATTGTGCATATATTTTCTGGAAGACATGAATATATTGGGAAAATATAAACAAAACAAAACAAAACAAAATCAAAAACATATGAAATATCTGTTCTACTGATTGTCTGAATTCCACTCAGACCTAAATATGAAGGTATTTGTGTGAAATAAGTGGTTTTATAGTCATTTCCAAGATTTTACTTGGTTTAAGAGTTTGGTCTTTTGGGAATCAGTTATAAGTACAAGTAATAAAACCCATTTCCGTGGGATGGCATTTTGTTTTGAGAAATACATTTCTTATTTCAATACTAGAGAATGGGCACTCAGAAAATTGAAGGATCCAGAGATATTCATAGCTGTAATATCAGCATTTTAACTATCTGACACAAAAGCATCATTGGGGAAAAAGGAACACCAGCCAACCTGGCATGATCAATGAGATTTTCAGTGCTATCTTGTCTCTTTGTGTCTTGTCTATTACTGAGTCACTTTTTTTTTTTTTCCAAGATCAAATGAAGCATGCAATATATTTTTTCCTGGCATGCACAACATCTGCTTGTCTCAATGGTTACTGCAACTTCATCAACTCATTGTTTTCCTTAATCACTTCTGTTTCTTTATCCTAACTGTAGATTGCAGTCAACAAAATACAGAAACCCTCTTATGTGTCAGTCAGGCAATGTTACCAACTTTGCAAAAGTCACTGCTGTTTTCTTATATCTGAATATCTGATATATCAAACCTCATTCCTGACCTTCCAAACCTGTTTTGTAATGCTACATGGAACAGCTCCAGTTCTTTTGAAGGACTCCTTTGATGTGATTCTATCAGTCAGGTATCATCTGCAATTCAGCATCTAGTTTTTTGGTAATAAATAAATAAATAAATAAATAAATAAATAAAACCTTCGATAAGAAAAAACTGTGCTTAAAAATTGTAAAATTGATATTTTTCTTTTGATAAATAAATTATCCCTGCATCCCTTGCTATTCCATAGCTCCTGTAGCTATGGAATGATTTAAATGTATTGAATACCTATGCTTTCATTCATTTTCTTCTGATATCTTTCATACACACAGTAAAATTAAATTTAAATAGCACATCATTTATCTGAATCATACCAAAATTTAAAAAAGGATGTCAGTGCAAATATAATTGATTAGGTTAGACTTAGAGCTACACAAAGCTGACAGTTTAACATTATTATGGAGGATATTTCTGGCTGTATTTTTATTCTTATTTATTTGCATTGTTTTGTTTACTGTTTTTATTTTCAGGCTCACCATATCATCTCTTTCTTCAAGTTAAAACTGACTTGAAGAAAAATCCTCCCTTAGTAATGGGAGTTTCACTTTGCCTGGGAAGTCCAGGAGGTCTGTCTGGTCATTTTTTTAGCTACATAAGAATCAAACCAGTGGGATAAAGGTTATTTTTGTGTACAAAATGTGCCAGAACTTGATGGAAAATTAGGTAATAGATTATACTACCTATCTAAAAGATGCTTCTTAAAAATTTATGTTAATATAAATTTATGTTTCCGTATGGCATCCTAGCTTATTTCCTTCTTATTTGACCTCCAAAAGGTAGAAAATGTATTATCAAAAATTGTACTACTGATCAAATATAGGACATAATTAAACTGACACTTTTCCATCTGAAAATCAGATGAAGCCTGAAAAAATAAGGTATATCCACTCCTAGGAAACTCACCTGTGTGCAACATTCCAAGAGACGATAAGGCTGAAATACCCAAAGGCTTCACAATACCAGGGGAACATACATAGCCAGGTAATTCTAGGAGCTGAATCATGTCTGTGCTGTGAAGAAGAGGAAGGGAATAGAGAATAGAAGGAGAGGAAGTTTTAAAAAAGAATAGATTCATAATTTCTCTGGAATTGTGGAAAGAGACTGCTCAGACTGAAATTCCATTGTCAGCATGTCCCTAAGCAGGTAAACAAGAAACCAGCGAGTCATTAACATGTAAAACATTCCCTGAACTGTCTGTGATTACTGATCTGTTTTTCTTTGGCTTTATCATGGTCAGTATCAGACAGGAGCAGAATAGCTGACAATGAGCCGATTGTACATCACACATACAAAACAGAAGAAAGCAGCTGATATGCTGAAGTATGAATTTTTTGTTTTAACTAAGAGTTGCGGCTATTACAAGTGTGTATCACATGGCCAATTCTGTTTGTTGAGGCATGCAAAAAGTGAACGAAGATTCTGATTACAAAACTTGCACCCTTTCATACCTTAGTCAACAGAGCTGAAAAGCTTCCCATTACCATTTTTCCAGGTGCTTGTATTTATACAGAAACCAATTTTTTTCTCAATTTTCTCTTCAATAAGACAATTTTTTTCGACTCCTCCGCCCCTGCTAAGTATCGAATGGTTAAGCTGTTAATATGCTTTTATCTGTCTTTTCCACATCTTAAATGTCTTCACATCTTCCAAATGTGAATACCAAAACTAGTTGGAGGTCTGCAAACTTTGGAAGCTATTACATGTACAGAAACAAGATGCTATTATAAATATACACATATGTATAATCATAGAACCGTAGAATGGCTTGGGTTGGAGTGGAGTAATTGCCTGAGGTAACTTGGAAATTAAACTGATATTCACATTTTAAAGAAAAGGTACAGCATTGAAGAAGCTTACAGTATAACTGTAAGTATAACTGGATATAACTCCAGTATAACTGGAGTATAACTGGAGTATAACTGGAATATAACTGCATTACATAGAGAGTGTTATGTTGTGGAACTTGAGGCTGGGAATGATAAGGTTGAGTCCCTATTGGTTAGGATCAGCGGGAAGGCCAACAAGGCAAGCATCCTGGTGGGGGTCTGTTATAGACCGCCGAACCAGGATGAGGAGACGGATGAGGAGTTCTACAGGCAGCTGGCAGAAGTTGTGAAATCGTCAGCGCGTGTTCTCATGGGGGACTTCAACTTCCCAGACATATCCTGGAAGCACAACACAGCCCAGAGGAAGCAGTCTAGGAGGTTTCTGGAGAGCGTGGAAGATAGCTTCCTGACACAGCTGGTCAGTGAGCCTACCAGGGGAGGTGCCCCACTAGACCTTCTGTTCACAAACAGAGAAGGACTGGTGGGAGATGTGGTGGTCGGGAGCTGTCTTGGGCAGAGTGACCATGAAACGGTAGAGTTGTCTATTCTTGGCGAAGTCAGGAAGGGGACCAGTAAAACTGCTGTCTTGGACTTCTGGAGGGCTGACTTTGAGCTGTTCAGGACACTGGTTGGCAGAGTCCCTTGGGAGGCGGTTCTGAAGGGCAGAGGAGTCCAGGAAGGCCGGGCACTCCTCAAGAAGGAAATCTTAATGGCTCAGGAGCGGTCTGTCCCCACATGCCCAAAGACGAGGCGGTGTGGAAGAAGACCGGCCTGGCTGAACAGAGAGTTGTGGCTTGAGCTTAGGAGAAAAAGGAGGGTTTATAATCTTTGGAAAAGAGGGCGGGCCACTCAGGAGGACTATAAGGATGTTGCGAGGCTGTGCAGGGACAAAATTAGAAAGGCCAAAGCTCATCTGGAGCTCAATCTGGCTACTGCCGTTAAAGATAACAAAAATGTTTTTACAAATACATCAACACAAAAAGGAGGACTAAGGAGAATCTCCATCCTTTACTGGATGTGGGGGGAAACTTAGTGACAAAAGATGAGGAAAAGGCTGAGGTGCTTAATGTCTTCTTTTCCTCAGTCTTTAACGGCAAAACCAGTTGTTCTCTAGATACCCAGTACCCTGAGCTGGTGGAAGGGGATGGGGAGCAGGATGTGGCCCTCACTATCCACGAGGAAATGGTTGGCAACCTGCTACAGCACTTGGATGTACGCAAGTCGATGGGGCCAGATGGGATCCACCCGAGGGTACTGAGAGAACTGGCAGAGGAGCTGGCCAAGCCACTTTCCATTATTTATTGGCAGTCCTGGCTATCAGGGGAGGTCCCAGTCGACTGGTGGCTAGCAAACGTGACGCCCATCTACAAGAAGGGCCAGAGGGTAGACCCGGGGAACTATAGGCCTGTTAGCTTGACCTCAGTGCCAGGGAAGCTCATGGAGCAGATTATCTTGAGTGTCATCACGCGGCACTTGCAGGGCAACCAGATGATCAGGCCCAGTGAGCATGGGTTTATGAAAGTCAGATCCTGCTTGACAAACCTGATCTCCTTCTATGACAAAGTGACACGCTTAGTGGATGAGGGAAAGGCTGTAGATGTGATCTACCTTGACTTCAGTAAGGCTTTTGACACCGTTTCCCACAACATTCTCCTCAAGAAACTGGCTGCTCGTGGCTTGGACTGGCGTACACTTTGTTGGGTTAAAAACTGGCTGGATGGCCGGGCCCAAAGAGTTGTGGTGAATGGAGCCAAATCCAGTTGGAGGCCGGTCACTAGTGAGCACAGGGCTCAGTGCTGGGGCCAGTCCTCTTTAATATCTTTATCGGTGATCTGGATGAGGGGATCGAGTGCACCCTCAGTAAGTTTGCAGATGACACCAAGTTAGGTGCTTGTGTCGATCTGCTCGAGGTAAGGAAGGCTGTGCAGGAGGATCTGGATAGGCTGGAGCGATGGGCTGAGGCCAACTGCATGAAGTTCAACAAGGCCAAGTACCAGGTCCTGCATCTGGGGCGCAACAACCCCAAGCAGCGCTACAGGCTGAGAGATGAGTGGTTGGAAAGCTGCCTGGCGGAGAAGGACCTGGGAGTATTGGTTGATAGTCGGCTGAATATGAGCCAGCAGTGTGCTCAGGTGGCCAAGAAGGCCAACAGCATCCTGGCTTGTATAAGAAGCAGTGTGGCCAGCAGGTCTAGGGAAGTGATTGTCCCGCTGTACTCGGCTCTGGTGAGGCCACACCTTGAGAACTGTGTTTAGTTTTGTGCCCCTCTCTACAAGAAGGACATGGAGGTGCTCGAGAGAGTCCAGAGAAGGGCGATGAAACTGGTGAGGGGTCTGGAGAACAAGTCTTACGAGGAGCAGCTGAGGGAGCTGGGATTGTTCAGCCTGGAGAAGGAGGCTCAGGGGCGACCTTATCGCACTCCACAGGTACCTTAAAGGAGGCTGTAGCGAGGTGTGGATTGGTCTGTTCTCCCACATGCCTGGTGACAGGACGAGGGGGAATGGGCTAAAGTTGCACCAGGGGAGGTTTAGGCTGGATATTAGGAAGAACTTCTTTACTGAAAGAGTTGTTAGGCATTGGCATGGGCTGCCCAGGGAAGTGGTTGAGTCACCATCCCTGGAGGTCTTTAAGAGATATTTAGATGTTGAACTTAGTGATATGGTTTAGTGGAGGACTTGTTAGTGTTAGGTCACAGGTTGGACTAGGTGATCTTGGAGGTCTCTTCCAACCTAGACAGTTCTGTGATACATAGAAGTTCCCTAGGCCTCCAACCTTAGACATTAATCACACTGGGGGAACTTGGTGTGCTGACTCCAAGAGGAACAGTATGGAGTGTGGAGTGGGGTGGAGACATCATGGCTAGGCTCTGTGAGAAGACTGGAACTTGATTCTTCTTGTGCACACCTATTCCGATAATCTGCACATTTGCTATGTTTTTGACAAAATGCTGTACTTTGGTGAACTTTGGTCATTATAACATCATTGTAATACCAAAACATACCAAAACAGATCTCCATCCCAAAAGCTACCCGCATCCAAGGTACAACTCACTAAGTACGTGCTCTGAATTTCTCTGAGCCCATACCTTTAAACAAAGGCAAGAAAATTTTGCACCAATCATAACCAAGATATGCAGGACTAGAGTCACTCATGCTCCACCTAAAAGATAGAAAATAATATAAATTGGCTTAAGAGAGAAAGGTTGTTAGGGAAAATACCTTTGTGAAGGATACCTTCTGACTTCTGGGATCAGTAGATGGGCTGAGCCTCTCACCCCCCCCCCCCCCCCCCAACCCCCCTGCAATGGGCAGGGATGATACCTACTAGATCAGGGTGTCCAGGGCCCCATCCAACATGACCTTGGACACCTCCAGGGATGCAGCATTCACTGGGCATCCTGCCTCACCACCCTGTGAGTAAAGAATTTCCTCCTAACATCTAACCTCCTAACATCATTGATCTCTTTTAGTTTAAAACCATTCCCCCTTCTCCTATCACCACCTGCCCATGTAAAAAGTCACTCTCCATCTGTTTTATAAGCCCCTTTAAATATTGAAAGGCTGTAAGGTTTCCCAAGAGCCTTCTCTTCTTCAGGCTTAACGTCCCTAGTTCTCTCAGCCTTTCTTCTCAGAGAGGTGTTCTAGCCCTCTGATCATCTTTCATTGTCCTAATCTGGACCTGCTCTAAAAGGTCCACATCTTTCTTGTGCTGGGGCCCCAGAGCTGAATGCAATACTCCAAGTAGGGCCTCATAAGGACAGAGTAGAGGGGGACAGTCCCCTTCCTGAGACTGATGGTCACACCTTTGTTGATGCAGCTGGCCACCTGGGCTACAAGAACACACTGCTGGCTCACATCAAGCTTTTCATCCACTAGAACTCCCAAGTCCTCTGCAGGGCTTCTCTCAATGAGTTTTTCTCCCAGTCTCTACTTATGTGTGGAATTGCCCTTACTCAGGTGCAGTTCCTTGCACTTGGCCTTGTTGAACCTCATTAGGCTCACTTTTCTAGCTTGTCCAGGTCCCTTTGGATGGCATCCCTTCCTTCTTGTGAATCAGCTGCACCACTCAGTTTAGTGTCATCTGCAAACTTTCTGAGAGTGCACTCGATCCCACTGTCTATGTCACTGATAAAGATATTAAGCAGCACCAGATCCAAGACATACCCCTCAGGGACAACGCTTATCACTGGCCTCCACCTGGAAATAGAGCTATTGATCTCAGCTATCTGGCTGTGGCCATCTAGCCAATTCCTTATCCACTGAATAGTCCTCTCTTCAAATTCATCTCTCTCCAATTTAGAGACAAGGATTTTGTGTGGGGCTGTGTCAAAGGCCTTACAGAAGTCCAGGTAGATGACTTTGGTCAATCTTCCCTTGTCAACTAATACAGTCAGTCCATCATGGATGGCCATCAGATTCGTCGGGCATGATTTGCCCTTGATGAAACTGTGCTGTCTCTCTCAGATCATCTCCTGATCTTATATACAATGTATAAATTTCTTCTTAAGTCTAATAACCAAGACATCTTTCTCGCTCCTCCCCAAGCATATCTATCTATCCTTTCCCTTAGTTTTTATACTGAGAATACATGTAGAAGAGATTTTGTGTTGATCCCTAAATCCATATTGGCATCATTCCTTTTCAAGACGTAGGGCTACCTAAGCCAGACATAAACCATAATGTTAGTTTAATTTCACAGTGGCATGTTTTATTTGATTGTTAGCAATCTTACCAATCTATCCAGGCATTTTTTGATAACAATAATTTGGCCTACTTATTAGTTATATTTTAAATCACCCTTGAATTTTAGTATTTTTAATCAGTACTCTAGTGAGAAAAAGACAAACAAACAAACAAAAAAACCTCTGGAATATTTCTCATACTACCTTTCAGATGCTGATGAATAAGACTTAATAAAAACAGTATTTTGAGATCTGTTGGTGAACCTTTTTTAAAAATAATAATAATAAAGTTCTGTTCCACAGACTAAAATCAAGGTGCCATGTAATCTGAAGTCAAGACAGGCCCTTGCAAAAATTCAGTTATGTTAGAGTATTAGCGAACCAAGATTAATATTCTAAATTCAATAATGTCTTAAAGGCTGTTAAAATAATCTCCACTGTGATGTAGATATGCACTTAGTTATAAAGAGAAAAATAAGTTAATCATATGTTTGTATTCATACAGAAGCTGTAAGACTTTCAGTGAAATGAGCGAGGAAAAAGATGTCGATATCCTTGTTCCCATTTCCCATGCTAGTGATGCAGAAAAACAGATTTAGAAAGTTTCAGCACTACTATAGTGTTTTTAAGTGGTTCAAAAGAAATGACAAACAGAAGTACTTAAACTGTCAAATAGGCAGCCTGATCTGAAAGTTGCAATAAGATTCTCTCTGGAACAAATAAGTGGCAAATTTATGAACAGTACTTGTCAACATCCTATATCAATGATGATTAATAACTGACAGCTACAGTATTTGTATGAACTGTTCATTGTTTTCTGGTGAATTTTCTCTGCAATATTCTTGTCTTAATCACAACGTGCCGTTATTTGAGAAAACAGGTTGCCCTCTGGTTAAATTTCCTCATTTTTTCCTGCAATCAAGTGGATCTCCAGATGTTAACTGAATTCACACTTGCTGAAACAATCACAATAAATTAGGAGAGGATTATAACTCTAAAATGCTGTTCTGAAGAGAGAAAATCTCAAGTTACCTATCCAAGGAAAAAGGAGATCTGAAGACTTAAGACTAAAGGGCATTCTCTGGGGAGGTCACAGTCTGTTAGAAATGCAGTTAACCCTGTTCAGATAACAAGTGGGAAAAGAAATCTTTACTTTTACTGCTCCTGAAGATTATGATTTTATGTGATATGCAGTGCCTCCCTTAAAATCAAATTGATTGACATTAATTATATTTTTAGTGTCTTTTATTATTATTATTATTAATGAAGTATTGAATTTAGATTGAATTATTTTTGTCAAGAGTTAATGTAAACATTAGTTATTAGTTTGTCATTTCTGGATTGTCTTTCTGAAATGTCAAAACTTAGAAAATGTTCTTCTGTATTCTGAATTTTTCCCAAAAAGGTATATTTATAATTAGCTTGTCATCTATTCCTTTACTATATTGAGTGCACCCAAGCACCCAGATCTAGTAACCTGAAAATTTAATTTACAAGAGTCTTGTTTCACACCTTCTTTACAGATAGCATGGGCAGTGTTCTAAGTCCTTAGTATCCTCTAACATTAGTCCAAATTCAACATAAATAAAACAAACAAACAAACAAAAAAAAACTTATGGCTGATTAATATAAAAATCTGCTTTTTATTTTGCTATTTTTTATTATTTTTCATTTAGTACTTTTGTCCTTCTTACGTTATTGACAGAACATTATTTCCTTCAATCTTCTTTACCAGCCATCTACAATTTCTGTTGTGTTTTTTTTTGTTTTTTTTTTTTCTGATCTTTTTGCATGTGTCTTGCATTTGTACGTATCTAAGAATTTTAGTCTTCAACATGAATGCTGGAATAATTATAAAATCTCACGTCATCTCTTGATTACAAACAAATCACACATATATGTATGTTCAAACTAGAAATGTATCAAAAAGCTTATATTTCTTTCTATTATCAAAAGTGTTAGTCTTGATCTTACCACAAGGGTAAGCAAAATTCAAGAAAATTACCTAAGATAACTTCTTCATTCTTCCCAGGTTTTTGAGTCACTACCTTTATTCAGAAGTACAAATTACATTGTTACACCAATCAGTAGCACACAGGATTTTATTATTTGGCTGATTCTGTACTCTTCTGATTCTATTTAACTAGACCCAGCTAGAGACAATACGGAGGTGCTCACTTAGGTAATAGTATTGCATCCCACTTGAAAAGTATTAGCCTTCTAATTTCCTTTTCAAGTGTCTATGATTTTATGTTCAAAAAGCAAGCCTTTCTTCAGCTAAAGATATTCTCAAAATAAAATTTCCTTTTAATGTTTTCCTGTCTTTGAACACCCATATTGTTGTACAATATTTGTATGTTCTTTTCATCTGCTCTCAGATAAGTACCAAATGCACATTTAGATTCCTAACACCATAAAGGGTGTCAAAGGGTGTCACTGCTACTTTTTATTTTCTAGAATTACATATATATATATGTATATATATATATTATACATATATATTATACATATATATTACATATATTATATAATATATATATATGACAAAACCAAAAATATGGATTTGATCAAGTTCATGGTAACTTAAAAATCATTACAGCAACTGTATTGTTACTGTAAGCATACTGTAAATGCTAGTGCAATTTATCACTGTTAACAACGAGACTATTTTTATAAATACCTGTGAGTCTATTTCAATTGCAGCTTCAGATTCTCAGGTGCTATTCTGAAACATTGTGGGTGTAGATAGTAGGATTATGTTGTTTCAGCTGAGATGCTGGCTTGAGAATACAAGTTATGTTGAATTTAGATTCCACAATTGGATTGGAAAGTTTTCCTTTAATAAAATTAATTCACATAATGAGAAATTAAGAAGCATTAAAAAGTAACTCAAAAGAGTTGAGCTTGCTATTGAATGTTGACCAAAGTTCATAACATCTTTCAATTAAAAGAAAATGTACTACCAGCTTTACTTAAAATATTTTTTATATTATTGTTACATGTGGCTTCCATTAATATTTTCTATACATTTTCAAATTTCATTACAAATGCACATTGCATACAAATGCAAAATTGGATATTTATATTTTTATTTATTTATTTATTTATATTATTAATTTATTATAAGTAAATTTTATTTATTGGATATTTATATTTTCAGCTCCTGATCTGATGCAAATGGAGTAATACATTCTCAAGTGTAGTGACAGCATATTTATACTTGCACGTTTGATTTCCTTAACATATCAACCACTTTCTCTGAAGGGTTTTTTTTCCATTTTCACCAATCAGATTGAGTAATTTACTATTTAATCCTTTTAAAAAGGTTTTGTATAATCTTTATATAACCTTTTATACAAACCATTTGGTTTTTTGGACCCTTAGAAATAGAGGCAATATAATTTCTTGCAAAACGCAAATGAGAACTCTTCAGTGAGGGTGCCTTCAGACATGCGGTGTTTAAGCAGGTAGAAAGTGGAGAAATACAAGGCATAGAAGTCCACATACCTGCAGAACAACAGAAGAAAGAAACTTTTATCAGGAATGTCAAGGAGTTTGATAAAGTTTACTAAGTCTAGAAGGACAGAAAAGGTTGTTGAAATGAGTGAACAGGACTCAGTTAACAAGAAACCAGACAGCCGAATCGTGCACGAACTTCTTCAATATTACTTTCCTTCAACGTTCTGTGTTATCTCAGTTTTTAAGCTTTCTATTCTAGTGTTTGCTTAATTATATACAGCTTAAAATAATTTGAGTTGTTCTGATATACTTACTTTAGGAAAATCTTGTCAGCAGAACAACCTGAGTGGGGTTTTACAGAGTACCTATTTATATCTTTGCTTCAATGGCAGTTTCACTGCACCTGCTTACATATTGTCTTTTTTTTAAGAAAAAAAAAAAAAAAGAAAAGAAAAGAAAAGAAAAGAAAAGAAAAGAAAAGAAAAGAAAAGAAAAGAAAAGAAAAGAAAAGAAAAGAAAAGAAAAGAAAAGAAAAGAAAAGAAAAGAAAAGAAAAGAAAAGAAAAGAAAAGAAAAGAGAAAAGAAAAGAAAAGAAAAGGAAAGAAAAGGAAAGAAAAGGAAAGAAAAGGAAAGAAAAGGAAAGAAAAGGAAAGAAAAGGAAAGAAAAGGAAAGAAAAGGAAAGAAAAGGAAAGAAAAGGAAAGAAAAGGAAAGAAAAGGAAAGAAAAGGAAAGAAAAGGAAAGAAAAGGAAAGAAAAGGAAAGAAAAGGAAAGAAAAGAAAAGAAAAGAAAAGAAAAGAAAAGAAAAGAAAAGAAAAGAAAAGAAAAGAAAAGAAAAGAAAAGAAAAGAAAAGAAAAGAAAAGAAAAGAAAAGAAAAGAAAAGAAAAGAAAAGAAAAGGAAAAAGCACCTTTACACATAAAACCTTTAGGCATTATACCACTAAATTGTAACTGACAGACTACTGAATAGTATTACCTTATTATACATGTGTGTGAAATACTAGTAATTGTAGCATATGTTTGCACCTGAGAATTATAGTTGTAACACTGATGTAACATCTTTGTTCTCTGGCAATGGAAGAGGATATGTTTTATTACCATAGTGAAAGGTTGTCCACTGGATTTTGTTTCCAGTAAGAATAGCTCATTCAAAAAAATGTCAAGCTTGGCCTTCCATTAACGATCTTTTCACATTTGTTGAAAATGCATAGTCACAAATGACAACTTGCTGCTGTTTGCTCTTGTCAAGACTTTAGAAATAAAAATGATTTCACATATTTTTATTCATTTTTATTTTGAAAATCAAAGTGTTATCATAAAGTCAAACATTTGCATGCAGAATTTGTTTGATCAGTTTCACTGTCTCACTTCAGAATTTGATTTTTCTGACTTTTTATGATGTCTTCATTTGCCAGTCAGAGGCAAACTACTCGATACCTGGAGTCCTTAAGTATTCTCCCATTTATCTACTATTCATTCTCACACCCAAAACTTTCACAAGCTTAGGTTGTAGCATATCTGTATATGAAAAACTGTGTTTTCTTCTAAGATGCTCTGCATGCTACAGATCTAATTCCAAGATCTAAACTAAATTACTTGTGAATAGTTCTAAGTATTTAATATTTAAATTTGAGTTGTTTAATTGAACATTTGAATAATAGGATACATTACTGTTATGTAGCAGTGTTTAAATGAGCTGTTGATGCAATTGCTCAGATCACAGATTACAGATTTTTTCCATTACTTCCTACAACATTTGCATCCAATTCTTTGTTACACTGAATGATGGAGATTTAAAACTCTTGTTGGTACATCCATAGAAACACTGAATAAATGAAAATACTATCAAAATAAATCAATTTAAAACTATACCGTATCTGCTGATTTTAATTTCTATTACAGTCCTACTTTTACTGGTCATTGTAGTTTTTAAGAAATATGTATCTTTAATATTTAAACGGTTGCTCTCCATCCAATTACCATTTACTAGAACCCATCAAAATTATAGCTTCTGAGGCAAATTTGACTTCTTTGTCAAACAGTATCCGTTTTTCCATAAAGAAAAACATAGGCTATACCACAGTTATGAATGCTTGTAGTTTTTTTAGACTGGCAACAGTAAAATTTCCTACCTATCTTGCCTCCAAAACTTTCTTCTGAACTTCAGTGAGAACAAGGTAACAAAATGCTTATAGCCGAAGATTATTCCTTTTAATACCCAGCATCAGAAGCACTAGTGTTCTTTTACTGGTTGCTTTGTCTTGTTCATGCTCCTGAAAAAGAGACAGTTCAACACACATTGAATTTGACACTTCACTTCAGGACAAATCTGCAAGTGTGGTTTTTGCGTTCTCTCTTCTATTCATAAATGCCTTGAAAATAAGTGGAGTTCCATCAAGAGTCAGCACTAGAGGTTGTGAGAGTGACAGCATGTTTTATACACACACATACCAATGTGACAACAAAGTCCATTTTTAGAAAGCTGCATAGAATATTCTCTGCATCAGTGTCAAATTAAAGATACTGTTCTGAAATAGTGATTACGACTGCATATTTGGTCTGTGTCAGCTGAGGAGCTGTCTGACTTATCTATCCATCTATTGCTGCCTGCTGCTCAAATGAATGTCATCTTGTCGATGGGCTCGTCATTACATTTAGCTGGAAGGTTTGCAGACTCTTTCAGCTCTGTGAGAGAGCTATTATGGTGTTTATGGATGACTTCAATTCTAACACATTCCTTTTTTAGGAACATCAAACTTTTTGGCAATCTGTTTTCTAGACAAAAAGTGAATCCTTGCTGAGTTTCAGTCATGAGTCTTGTACACTAATTTTTTAAGGAATAATTCCATAAAGTTTGTTTTTTTGTTTGTTTGTTTGTTTTTTAGGTTTGTAAAACTTCCCATATAAAAGACAAAATTTTATGGTAATCTGAGGTACAAGACAGAACCATTTAGAAATATTTGATTTTTTAAACTGCTGTCTAGTGATATAAAGTTAGTGTTTTATAAAAACAAAGTATTTCCTAGAAAGTCTATGACTTACAAGGTACCTACCAAGGTTGTCAAGGTTACACCTCCTTGCTGGTCTCCATGTTTTTTCAGGCAGTGGGCTGCTCTCTGGCATCACCTGGAACTTATGGAAAAAAAAAATTTTTTTTGGTTGTTTTTTTTGTTTTGTTGTTTTATTTTTTTTTAATTATTTATTTATATTTGTATGTGTGTATGCAAATATGAGTAACTAAAAAGAATTTCATGTTTAGATGCTTGTATGCACTTATCTTAAAGACCTTTCAGGAAAAAAGCTGCTAGCCTAAATTCATTATATTTGTCTATGTCATAAGTCATTGCAGTATTTAGTCTTTTGATTTCTGGAATTTCTAAGAGTTTAGAAATATTTTAAGGATAATATAAAAAACTCATTGATTTTTATTTATGAAAAAGATACATTAATTAAAAAATGTTCTTGAAGCAAAGGTAAGGTGAATGGTGTATTTTGATCAAGAGATATACAAAAGAGAAGAAATTTGGGATTTTGTTGATTTTTTTTTGTTTTGTTTGTTTTTTATTCTGGACTCTGCTGTTGGTTGCTTTATTGAACCAGTCTTACAACATCAGATATCAAAGATGTGATATGACCAAGCAGAACTATTAAAATTAAAGGTCATGATAAAATTGCACAGATGGAAATAGAAATGTAAAGCACAGTAAAGCCAAGAAGAGGTAATCTCTTTTCTTCTGGTTGCTATTTATTGAAAATAACCACTGAAAATAACTGGATTAATAAATGTGATGCAAGTAGTTGAGGATTTGTGAACAAGTATGTTAGGTCTCCATTAAGCATATTAAACACTGTTAATATTTATTAAAGTCTCTTCCTAAAATTAGAAAAATAATGGTTATATTGAAATTAATTCCCACATCCTTGGACAATGATGAATTAAACACAATAATACAAAAATAACAATGATAATGAATACAATAAATTCATTTTACTTTTGTTTCAGAATTATATTTCAATTTGTTTTTATTTTGTGTGGTGTTGGTTAAGCCAAGGCTTACAAGATAGCTATGGAGTAAGCGGAAGTTAAAGTCTCTCTAAGGTCCCGTTATAAACTCTGCAGTACTTCTGGCAGGAAATATGGCCCAATATTGTATTTGAAATGCCAGTTACCTATGATATGAAGTATTTAACAAACTGTATAATGGTTTTCTGACCCTATATATCCTTTTCTGTGTTGCTATTCTTTAGCTGCAGCTCTGTAAACAAATTAAATTTTGATTTTTCTTCCTCGAGTGAAATAATTTTCACTAGGGCTACTAGTGACACTGAATTAGTCATCTGATGATACAGAAGTGGAGATGAGAAGAGAAAAAAAAAAAAGAAGAGAGAGAAAAAAATAAAAAATTAACAAAAAAGAAAAAAGAAGAAAGAAAGAAAAAAATAGAAGAAAAGAAAATGAAAAAAGAAGAGAGAAAAAAGGGGAAAAGGAGGAAAAAAATAGAAAAAAGAAAGAAAGAAAAGAAACTGCCTGCATTCAAGCTTAGCTCAAAATATCTTTATAGCTGACATATAATTGTATAAGAAAGGTGTTTCTGTAAATTAACACCTTGGACTGACTTTTTTATCCATATTTCAATGAGTCACAAAATGACATTTTACTGTCATGATCATCAAAATTATTTGAGGGATAAAAGAGTGACCATCTGTAGTTCCCATATCTCTGCTACCAAATAGCTTTAAAACATGAAGATGATGAAGGCTAACACCATAATTCTTGATATCAATACATAATATTGTCAGACATATTAATAATCCTGTGGGGGAAAAAATGTTTTATACCTTTTTCTCTTTGCTTTTAGGATTAATCAAGGTGAAGACACAGGAGCAGAGCAGAGCAGGACAATCATTTCCCCAAATGAGGTAGCAACACTGTGCTTGATGCACCCCAGGATGCAGTTGGTCCTTTTGGCTGCCAGGGCACATTGTTGATTCATATTCAACTTGCTGTCAAACAGAACCCCCAGATCCCTTTTTGTGAAGCAGCTCTCCAGCCATCTCCATACGCACCCTCACAACCTTTAAGCACCTATGTTTCACATGCAACTGGAAAATTATTTGGTTCCATTAACAGTTATCAGTAAATTAAACAGTATTTTATCGATGAAATCCTTAACTTACTGACTTGTCCATATTGATTCAGTAACAAAAGGAAAAAAGGTGTGGTGCATGTGAGCAGCAGAAAAACATAGTTACAATCCTGGAGAAAAAAGTATTTTACATTGTGAATGTAAGAGATTGCTTTTAATCATGTTAAATGTTTTGATCACCTAGTCATTTTGTCGCTTGATAAAATGAATAAGAGCACTTGATCAGCTTTCACTAGATGACACTCTATAAGGAGGAGTGGCTTGATAGCTACACTTAAAAGCACAGGCTATTGCAGTAATGGATAACCATGAGAATTTCTGTTACTTATTTAGCATTTGCAAAGATATTACCTAACTAAGTGTTCTAACAACTAATTAACTTCTTAACTTGAATCACAATAGGGACACAAAATTCTGCTTTACATAAAATGTTACTGAGTGATTGTAGTTCTATTTTATATGATTGAGAACAAGAAGTTGTTACTTACAGGACATAATTTAGGTTGTCATTAGGAGTTTGGGAATATTTTGAGGTGTCTAAGATGCTTGTTAGTTAATTCAAGACCCTAAGTTAAAAGATGACAGAGGCTTTTACATTCATTCTTAGTAAAGATTTATTTATGTATTTATTCATTTATTTATTACCATTTGTATTCTAAATTGCTTCTGATGACAAAAATAGAAATATTTTTTCATGTCCTACTTGCTGATTTTCCCAATTTCGGGTTATTCTTATCATATCTGTTTTTTGTTGTTATTGTTGTTTGTTTTGTTTTGTTTACATTATACAAACATCATCCTCTCCTATTATTTTCCCCTTTGTGCTACTAGGTCTGTCAACATTTTTTTTATTTTTACTTTTTTATTATGTTTCTTTTTTGTTGTTGTTGTTTTGTTTTAATGGCAACTCCTACCGTCAGTTGTTTGAAAATTACACCTGTGTGTTCTGTCCAGCTCCTTTCTAAAAAGGATCTTATGGATAAATGTCTGAATACTACTGAGGCTAGCATTAGGACAGAGCAATGAAAAAGAATCACTTAGTATGCTGGCCTGTTCTGTTGGGAGTACTGATGCATAATGAGTATCAGGATGACCTACAAGAGCAAGTTCTGGATTCTGCACCAAGTATGGCGCATTCCTGGGTATACATATAGACTGGGGGATAAGAGGCTGGAGAGCAGACCATGGAAAGGGATCTGGGGGTTCAGTCCAACAGCAAAACAATTATGAGTCAACAGTGTACCTGGCAGGCAAAAGGGACACTTGTATCACGGAGCGCATCAAGCACAGCACTGCTAGCCAGTCAAGGGAAGGGATTGTCCCCCTCTGCTCTGAACTGGTGCAATTTTAGGTGCTACAATATAGCGATATAGAACAGTATTATAAAGTGTCCAAAGGAGGGCTACAAAGTTAGTGAGGGGCCTACGCGGGAAGAAGTATGAGGAGCAGCTGAGGTCACTTGGTTTGTTCAGTCCAGAGAAGAGGAGGCTGAAGGGAGGCCTCATGAGAGCCTACAGCTCCCTCATGAGGAGTAGAGGGGGAGGCACTGATCTGTTCTCTCTGGTGGCCAGTGATAGGACCTGAGTGAACAGCATGGAGCTGCTACAGGATGGTCAGGCTGGGTGTTAGGAAAAGGTTCTTCACTGAGAGGGTGGTCAGGCACTGGGTCAGGCTCCCCAGGGAAGTGGTCACAGCACAGAGCCTGCTGGAGTTCAAGAAGCATTTGGACATTGCTTTCAGACGTATGATCTGATTTTGGGGTGGTCCTGTGTGGAGCCAGGAGATGGACTCGATGGTCCTTGTGGGTGTCTTCCATCTCGGGAAGTCCTATGATTCTATACATTGTGTGAATCTAAACTTTCTATGAATTTGGACTTGTAAAGAAGCTTGAATCATACATTAATTTCAGGTTTTGTAAAACACTACTTATAGGTCTCAATATATGATTAATATAATGTAACATAATGTAATATATAAAAATATTATTGTATATATATATATTTCTTAGTAATGTCTTCTAGAATTCGTTTTAGTGAAAATTGCCACAGAGCATGCTACATGACTTTTACCAGCATAAAAATCAAAATATTAGAGGGTATGTTACAGTGTCTTCAATCTCATAATAAAGAAATAAGTCCACCTGACTCACAAAGGAAAAGGACCATCAGAGCTATTGCAAACTCTCCCCATAGAGAAGATTTATTTTTTATTTTTTGATAGTATATAAACTGCATATTGTATTTCTATTCTGGAAGTCTGAAGGAGAAGTGTGAGAAAAAAAATCATAAAATTCATTTCTGTCTCCACTGAAATAAGGCTGCCCTTAAAATAATTTTCAGAATCAGCTCAATCATGCAAAAAATCATGCAAAGTAATACTATAAAATACAAGGGAATTTGTAAGAAGGGAAGTAACTAGGAGTAGTAGATTTCAATGAAACTGCAGAGTGTATTCAGGCAGATAGAAGCAATATTCAAATGGAAATTTAGTCAAGACACTGAAGTTCTGTGAGAAGGCAGTAATCGGAAATTTTGTTACTTTTAGGTGATTCATTTTCTCACCATTCCCATTAAAGGGAACTAACCAGTTCTATAGGAATTAATTAAAAATCAGTTCTTATGCAATAATTCAGTATTATGTTAAATAGATAAAACAAAGATGATTCCAAGAAGAAAATGTTGCTTAATATGCAAAGTTAAAAAATAAATAAATAAGGGGGGGGGGGGGAAGAGTTTTTCAGTAAACTGTAAATACTCTGAGGCATAAGCTCATTACTTCTGTTCCAGTACAGAACCTCACTAATTCACATTAATGACTTACAGACCCACTGTAAATGATCAAAGTTTGTTATAAAACATTAAGTGAAATAAATGGTAAAACTTTCATGGACTTTCAATTGTAGTTTGATTAGTATTGAGGCAAAAGAACAAGAAAAAGAGCAAGAGTAATTGCAAAATATTTACTAGTCATTTATTATACAATGCTTAGCTTCACCATTTGGGGACATTATGATGATTTCTCTCTTTCTTTCTTCCCCTCCTCCCCCCGATCTTAAATGAGAAACACTTTTTTTTTTAATTATTATTTTTTTGTTTTGTTTTGTTTAAATCTGAACATTAAATCTTTCAAGCTAGTAGATTGTGCTGGTGATCATAGATGAGACAGAACTAGTCTAATTATCCTCTCTTTGGGTAGAAACAATGGAACAGAACTTTACTGAGTTCAAAAAAAAAAAAAAAGGCACATTTATTTTTGAAACATGATTTCATCACACTGCAATTGTTGTTCTATCTATCTTTTCAATAATTAAATAAAATCATAAAGTTGGTAACAACTATTTCTGCCACAAAAATATCCATTTTTAAAGGACAGATGCTAAGGAATATCATTGTTGAGTCAGGGTTAAAACACTGACAGTTGTAAGGTATTGCTTTCATGTGCTTTTTCATGATTATTTTAAACAGAAATTTCCTTCCTTATTTCAGTGTTGATCTCCATTTTATGCCTAGATGCACTAGGCTAGCGAGGATATATATAACACTATCCTTTCTTGGGTATGTTTTCTATTTTGTACTTACATTGTGTTTCTCCTGATAAAATGGGAAAGATTACACTATTCTATGTCTTTGTGAATAATAACAATAAATAAATAAATAAAACTAAGAAGATGTTTTCAAACTTTCATTAATGTTAAATGCTTATCTACTCGTCTGGAAAAATCTGTTGAAAATTATTTATCATTGAAGGACATTAGGATAACATAAGGATGTTATTTGATTTTATCTTTATCTACTGTGCTTGCACAACTGGATATGGATTTAAAGATTTAGAATTGTGTCAAGACAGGAGATTTACAAAGGAAAGGAACAAGTTAAAAATAATAAGAAAGAAAAATACCATGAGCTAACATGTCACAAGAAAAAACAATAAAATGCATGGAAGAAGACATATAGTCTACTACTGGAAAACATCTAGGATTTGTGCCCATTATCTCTGAAAGATGGAAAATTAGTTCATACATACAATCTCACAAATGCAAAGTTGTTCATATGTATTCTGATAAGTAGCTTTTCCACATCAGTGAAATTCGTTTTCAGGATTCTGGCAGCTATCTTAAATAAAGCAAGGGATTTCTGAAGACTACTTCTGTGACAAGTTCCAGCTTCTGATTCTAAGCAAGTAAGGCCTTCTTTTTTTTTTTTTTAATTATTATTTTCTAAGTTAAATTAAATGTAAAACAAGCAGATAGTAATAGTGCTGAACATTTGCAGTGATTATCATTCGCATACATGGGAAAAAAAAAACAGTTTAGATGCTAGTCTACTTAGAATGGGAAACATATTTCCTGTTTTATCAAAGAACATTAACCATTGAGCATATTGGGTTCCTGCATATAACAACGTAACAGTAAGAACTTCAAGAATCTAGTTATCACCTACTAGTACAGAGGCACTGCATGCACCTTGTGTAATCTTTTTAACCAGCCCCAAAGATTCATAGTTCCTTTACTGTGTTTCCTCAGTACCATAGCTATGCCCCAAATTCCAAGAAAAATTGCAAAACTCTCAACAACATGCAGCAGGACATTCTGGAGGGGAGAAGGAGGAGGAGAGGGCAGACGTCGTTTTGCTACCCTGCTCAATCAGTGCCCAAGAGAGCTCCCTCTGCGGTGCAGTCAGACTCCAGGGTCTCCAGAATTTCCAGCAATGCCTTTTCTGTCAGTTCACTCCCTTAACAGTCCTTAAGCTTATAGGCTTAAGATTGTCTGCCTTTCCAGCTGGAAAATTGTGGTGGTGGTATGTGTGTGTGTTTAATTAACATTATTTACTTATCATAAAAAAGCCTTCTTTAAAGAGAGGCCTAAGATTTAAACTTACATCTAAGGACTAGGTTACACCTTCATTATCAGTTTCGGTTTGTCTGAGTACTTACTAATAAATAATTTGTGAAGTTTCATCAAGAATAAGAAGAGACTTGTGACAGATTATTCAGTAGCCTGATAGCTAGTACACTCTCCCACAGAGTGACAGTCCTTTATGCATCGCTTTTCGTTGAAGGTAGTGATTTGAAGACTCAAATGACCTCAATAAAGTTAATATATTTGTTACAATCTTTTTTCATGAGAAAATTCTATCCTCCGGAGAAGACAGTTTAACTATCCAGTGTGGTCTGAAATCTTATGAAAGACAGAAAAAGTGTCCAGTCCTTGTTGCCTAAATTCAAGTGTACTTACAGTGATATGCTGCATTCAACAATGATACTATACTGCAAAGTAGAGGGGTATTTACAAGTCACAGTTAAAAATACATAATTTATAGTTACCTAACCTAAAACAGTTTTCAATTGTTAAAAAGTGTCTTTTGAGTTCATTCCTATCACACATTCCTATCCTTCAGATGTCTCCAAAATCACCTTAAGTACTCAGATACTTTGTAACATTCAAATAATGTCATTCACCTTTATTTTAAAAATCTTTTTAATTAAATGCAAAGCTCTTTAACACTCCAGTTTCACACTACAATGCTTTTTGAATAGAACACCCCATTGCTGATCATGGGTGCTTTCAGGGCTTATTTATACCTTTGTGTGTGCGTAGATTCATTGTTAGATATCTATTCAATTAATAGCTTATCTGTAAATATGTAAATATGTAAAAATCTTTTTGCAGTTTAAGTGCCCAATGGGAAAAAAATATTTGTTCAATGGATTATCTCAGTTATATATATTTGTATATTTTAAAGTTTTCTTACCTCATCTTCTCTAATTTAATGAAATGATATATTACACAGTTATAATTTCTCCTTGGGAGGATTATAATAATTAATTTGGAAACACATTTTTCTGTTCTGACCTATGTTCTGGCAAGTAGATATAGGATGCTGAAAAAATATTTGTTGAAACAAAGTCCAAGGTAACAAATAACTAAGACATATTGTTTAATACTGTAGTAACCCCTCTTAATAGAAGACTTCTAAGTAGTTCACAACGAAAATGTAATTTACTTTTATTTACTGTCTTCTATAAAAAAGTCTTGAAACCAAGAAATAATATAGAATAATACAGTCCAAAATAAGCTATGTACAGAGAGAAAGGATTTATAGAACATGTAAATAATATACTAAAAATTTTGAATGTATTAAGTTAATATTATGTTAAAATAATTTTATAAAGGTTTTTGTACTTTCTTGCCAGGGATGTTGTTTACTTCATTGTCAGTTGTAGTATTTGGTAGGATTTTTATTTACTTTATGAATGTTTATCATTCCTCATTTAACAAACAGCTGTTTCACTTTCATGTTGTATGCTTAGGTACCCCTTTTCAGAATTTTTACTTTCAACTCAAAGTACTATTTTCATTTATCATAGATGTGTGTCATGTAGAGTCAAGCTACCAGGAAAATTAAAAAGAGTAAATAAAAACTTAAAAAGTTATTCCTTTATGTTGTCTTTATTATTATTATTATTATTATTACTACTATTTTGTAGTTATGGATTAAAGTCAAATCTCTATTTATTAAATCAAATCTCAATGTAAATTATATGTTTATATATAATACAGTAATATTGCCCAGGGAAATGGTGGAGCCACCATCCCTGGGGGTGTTTAAGGAAAGGTTGGACTTGGTGCTTAGGGACATGGTTTAGTGGGTGACATTGGTAGGAGGGTGATGGTTGGATCAGGTGATCTTGGAGGTCTTTTCCAAAATTATTCATTCTACGATTCTATAATATTATATTTAGCAAATTTTAGGTGCTATTTATATTATAATATACTTGCTACATCTATAGGACTTACCACTAGCATTTGCTCTTAAACACAAGTGATCTTCAAAAATTAACTGAAGTTCTTTTTCCTGTTTTAGAAAGAATTGTTTCCTCATCTTTTCAGATCAAGGTATTCAAATACAGAGTTCAAATATAGAGTGCAACCTCCCCTTCCTTTATGGCTAACAGTCATTAAAATCCTTGAGTTTTGAGCCAAATCCAAATGGATTACTTTGTGATTACTTGATTACTTTATTTTTTTTCTGTCATGTAACAATCACACTTGCATATGGAAAAGAAAATAGTTTATTAGAATTAGTTGCAATGTGCATTTTTCTGTGATTTCTGAACATGAAAAACTTTAAACGGAGAAGTGCTCCACTGAGGCTTCCAGACATTCTGAAATAAGATTCATGGTCATAGAGGAAGCTAAAAGCCTAGGGGCTGCTTTGGGTGTAATTCTATACTTGCTGCTATTGTGGCTCCATTTTTTGATTGACTTAATACTTAATAATACATAATACTTAATACATAATACATAATACATAATACTTAATTTTTTAGTCAACACTAAGCTCAAGTTGCCTGTCAATCAGCGACATAAAGGCCACTTTTCAACAGTGAGGGTTCTAAGAGCGTAGTTAGTAAGAATAACACTACCAAACAAAAAAAGAAAAGGCTTGTATATTCTGCAGCAATTAAAAGAGCAATTAAGCAGAATTCAAATAAAATATGAGCTCTAGTACGAAGTGTAAAACTTGCTTTCCTATTTAGTGTATTTCATTAAAGTTTAAACAGAAATGCAGTTTTATAATATCCTTAAGTTACATTAAACTAAACTGCATTCAGAAAGAGAAAAGGCTGAGCTAAGAAAGAGACAAAGTAGAAAGTAGATCCCACATCCCTGTGTAACAAAATAAATAAATAAATAATAAATCCAAAAATCTGTCCTTTTTACCAAATAAATCTTTCTTAAAGGCACCTTCTGACAGCCATGCTGATAGAGAAAGTGGCCATTAGCAACAACTGGCTGCCAAAGAATATTGAGCTGCTTTGAGCTGTTCTCAAGAGATACGAATTCTAGTGAACAAATCCTTTTACACTGGCTAAAAAAGGTTAGTTTTTTACCTCTGATCACCAGATACTCAGTGAATAAACCTCTGCTGAAGCAACCCTCTGCTACAGCAGCACTTGGTGACATTTCTCTTGAAGCACAGTATTTTTATTGGATTTATGTACTTTGGCCTGAATTACTTTTTTTTATTTCTTTATTTTTTTTATGGTGACATAACAAGAAAAGGATTAATACTTCATATCCGGTTTTCCATGATATACAGAATATAACCCCTTCTAACAATTTTGCCACCATTGCTTAAGTTTCATAGATACCTCCCAGTTAGAACACTCTGCATAAAGTCAGTATAAGTGTCAAAATAAAATGATACAATAATCATGATGATAATTATAATTTTGTAGTTATTTAATATATAATACAGTACTATAGTGTATATATATATAATATGTACTTATAGATAATGGAAGTCTTTCTTATCTAGCTGCTCATGAAAATAATAAACATGAATGTAAATGTACTTTATGGTTCTTACAAATATAAATAACATAATTTGTGCTATAGTGTGGTTTCTGTAATCATGAAGATCGTACAGACTGGATAGCTGTTTCCAATCACAACAGGCTGCAACCATGCAGCACTTCCATGCTACAAGCACTTCAATGGCTCATGGCTTCCAGGTCAAAAGTTTTGTACTTAGTTTGCAAGGCCTCAGAACTCAGGCTTGTCAGGTTTGCGCTGTCTGTACTTTTCAGAAACCACCAATGAACATCATATTCTTTCTGGTGAAAGTCTGAAGATGCTGATAACTCACCACAACACCTCCAAAAACAACAAAATGAAGCCGCCAACTTTAGGACCTAGTGGTATTAGGGGAAAGATTAGCATAATGCCAGGAAAAGGGCTACAAACTAAATGTGTGTGTGACAATCTTAATTGCTTTATTATTTTTCCTTTTCTGTAACAATTAGAGCTAGACTAATAATGATTAGGTTGTTCAGATTTCAACAGCAATAAAATCTCATTTTTATTTATGTTTATGGTGTACTCTTTGTCTTCCCATAAACAAGATTTTGAATTATGCAAAGCCAAATATGACCACAGTGAGAATGAAGACTGAAACACAAGTTTAAATTAAATTTTATTCCTTTTTTATTTGCTTGTTTGTTTTCATTTTTTTGATTTTAATTCACACCCCGTTGTTCCTATTCTTGAAGAAATAAAAAGAAAGAAACAACATGGGTATAATGATTTTCTGTAATGTTTCTTGAAGTATTTTTTTAGAAATCAAATTTCCACTTGGTCTTCATGATAAATCATGGAGAAGTCAGTGTAATGTGGTGAGGAAAAGGTGAGGAAAAACACTGTTAGAGATAAAACACAACTTTGAACTGTGGGCTTCTAGATAGTGCTAGGGATGTAGGTGAACCCTGTGAACCCATTACATCCAATATATAGTATATATCCAAGTTTATTTTAATCAGAAATAGCCAAGAACACATAGTATATGGTAATATGCTTTATTGGAATGATGTAAGATTATTATGCTGTGTACATGAGACCGAGTTTTTAAAAGACATTTACCAACCAGACAGATGGTCATCCTCTCTAAAAAACTTTCTTATTATGTCTGCGGTAATCCATGGTATTCTGGCATTTTTACTCTACATGGCTTTGGGTAGAAAGTATCTGGAATACTTACTAGTGACAGGCTTTTTCTAAATTGTAGAATCTACACCTATAATAAATACCATCAGCTTATAACTATGACATTGGCAAGACACTAAGGTTATGTTACATTCTGTACAGAAGTAGGATAGTATAATATAGACAGTTCATGAGGCTTGTCATAAATGCTGTTCTGAAGAATATTTAACTCACTTGTATGAGATAACACAGTAAGACATGTTTTTACCTATGTAAATATATATTTTCAATACTCTGGAAAGTTGGCAGTGATCTACAATGGCTGTATATGCCTTTCTTTGATCTCTAACATCCATATGAACTCTAGAAATAAAATATACCTGAATGTGAAACACAATGCCATAGCATATCTTCCTAACAATAGGTATCTTCGAAGATCTTTTAAAGATATCTTGATGCCTTCTGGTTGATCAGTGTATTTTATATCTGCTAACTACATAAGATTCTCTGAATGTTTAAACCAGACTAGCAATTTTACGGACTGTGTGCTGGATTTTTCTAGCCTAAGTTATGCTTAAATCATCTAAGAACTTCAATAAGGTTACTACAGCATCTTACCTATGTTCAACAGCCATAATGTAAAGTCAGTATTTAAATTAATTTGGTTTTGGTTAATTCACATACATGCAGCATAATAATAGTAGGAGGGTGCTGTAGGAATTTAAAACCTATTGGAGTCTGAGTGTTAAAAGGATGGTTAAAAATAAATAAATAAATAAATAAATAAATAAAAAGAAATAAAGATATCTTTAAAAAGATCCCTTGGTGACTAAGATTTATTTTTTTTTTTTCTGAGAGGACATGTAGTCTATATGCAAGGTGTCTTGCTATGTTGCAGTCATTTCCCAGCTAAGTAAAAAAAAGTAAATTTTGTATGATTTGATTCTTCGGGAAAGACTATTGTGTAGGGCTTTTTGACGAAATGCAGTAACATTCACATTAAACCAAAAATGTGTTATTGAAAAGTACCTTGCAATTATTTGAAAACATAAATTCTCTCTAATATGTTCTCTATAATATCTTTATCGATGATCTGGATGAGGGGAGTAAGTTTGCCAACAACACCAGGTTATGTGTGAGTGTTGATCTGTTCAAAGGTAGGAAGGCTCTGCAGAGGGCTCTGTGTAGTCTGGATCAATGGGCTGAGGCCGACTGTATGAGGTTCATCAAGGCTAAGGGCTGTGTCCTGCACTTGGAGCATAACAACCCCATGCAACACTACAAGCTGGGGGAAGAGTGGCTGGAAAGCTGCCTGGTGGAAAAGGACCTGGGGGTTTTGTCAATTGCCAGCTCAATATGAGCCAGCAGTGTGCTCAGGTGGCCAAGAAGGCCAACAGCATTCTGGCTTGTATCAGGAATAGTGTGGCCATCAGGACCAGGGAGGTGATTGTCCCCCTGTACTGAGCTCTGGTGAGGCTGCACCTTGAGTATTGTGTTTAGTTTTGGGCCCTTCACTACAAGAAGGACATTGAGGAGCAGGAGCATGTCCAAAGAATGGCAACAAAGCCGGCAAAGGGTCTGGAACACAAGTCCTGTGAGGAGTGGTTGAGGGAAATTGGGTTATTTAGCCTAGATAAAAGGAGTCTCCGGGGAGACCTACGAATACCTGAAAGGAGGTTTTAGCAGGGTAGAGGTCAGCCTCTTCTCCCAAGCAACAATCTATAGCACAAGAGAAAATGGCCTCAAGTTGTGCCATGGGAGGTTCAGGCTGGATCTTAGGAAAAATTCTCCACTGAAAGGGTTGTGAGGCATTGTAATAGGCTGCCCAGGGAAGTAGTTGAGTCACTGTCCCTGGAGGTATTCAAAAGATATGTAGATGTGGAGGTTAGGGATATAGTTTAGTGGTAGACTTGGCAGTGCTAGGTTAACGGTTGGACTTGATCTTAGAGGTCTTTTCCAACCTAAATAATTCTATGATTCTATAATAGATGTCTTTTAAGTGGATAGACTAAAAAGAAATTGAATTCCTAAACTTTTGGAAAACTTTGTTATTTCTACATCTCTGCATTACAGGTCTGAGACAGAAGAAAACATACAAACTCTTTCTATTCTATCACACTAATGCGTTTTTTTTTTTTTTCCCAAAGGTGTAAAGAAGGGCAGCTTAACCCAGAAATAGCTCATTTTGAATTCTTCCTCACTGAATCTCAATTATATGTTTTTTGTAGAATACAAAAGCACAGTGCAGTAATATAATGAGAAAAGCATTAATAATTACACTGATGACAACAAGAAGAAAAGAAAATACCTGGTGCAACACAAAATGAATTAAAATAACCATTACATAATGGAATGCATCCAACTGTATAAAATATATATATATATGCAAACAGATTTTTTTAACACAAAGGGAGATTCAAAAACAGTAGAGAGAATTCATTAAAAAATGCATATTAAATTGAATAAAGGACAAGACAGGATGTAGTTAGTCAGAGATGTTACTGAGATGTTTTTCAGTTTTATTCAAATTCAATAATATTTTTTAATTATTTTATTCTCTATTAATTTGCATGACTCTGAAAAAAGTAGGACTTCATGTACCTTATTTTTGTCAGTGCGAAAGCTCTCATTACCTTGTTAAGAATATGATTTTAGTTTCCTGTAGTTCTTTAAGTACTTTTCTTGCACAGACTTGGCTTGTGAGCTCTTTCATTTTAATCCATTTAAATGGAGTCAAAAAAAAAAAAAATACCACTCAAGACAAATAAAAACATGGTTGCATCTGTTCCTCAACAGACCAAAATTGTCTGATAGGTCTTTTACACTCATTGTCAAAAAAGAATATTTGGAAAATGTTCCAGGGGTCTTTGAATCTTTGTGATGAATTTGTACATCTGTAGTGCAACTAATCTATGCTGCACAACAGTTTTCACGTTCCTATCTATGAGCAGGATCTTACCTTACTCTTTATGGATTCTACCTTTCTCCAAACCCTTAGTTTTACTATATTATTCAACATCCTACAGTCTATTCATCACGTCTGTCTTCCTGACACTCTACTCTTTGTGAGCTTTTTCCCAGTTATTTACCTTTCCCTACATGCTCGCTTAACCTTGGCTGGCTGGCAGATATTCACCCATCCATTCTCTCTCTCCACCTCTTCAGCAAGACAGAAGGAGAAAATGACAAGAAAAAAGCTTCTGTGTCAAGATAAAGACATGGGCAGCACTTACCATTTGCCATCATTAGCAAAACAGACTCAGATTTGTGAAGACTGATTTAATTTATCACCAAATGATCATGATAATAATAATAATTAATAATAATAATAATAATAAAGGATAGTGAGAAATAAAAACAAAACTGAAAAACAAACAAATTTTCCCCTACCTCCTTCTTCCGAGGCTCAGCTTCTACTCTTGATTATTCTGCCTCCTTCCCCCCGACGAGCACCGGGGGGTGGGGAACAGGAGTTGGAGACAGTTTACAACACTTCATCTCTGCTTCTCCTTCTTCCTTGCAGTTTCCTCTGCTCCAGCTGGATACAGTCCTTCATGAACTGCTGCAGCGTGGGTCCTTTCTGCAAGAACTGGTCCAGCAAGGGTCCATACCACAGGGCGCAGTCCTTCAGAAACAGACTGCTGCAATGCAGCTCCCATGGGTCACAGTTCCTGACAGAAAACCTGCTCCAGCATGAACTCCTCTCCACACACTACAGTTCCGGACAGGAGCCTGCAGAAGAAGACAAAGACGAAGACGAAGACGAAGACCAAGACGAAGACGAAGACGAAGACGAAGACGAAGAAGATGGAGAAGGAGAAGGAGAAGGAGAAGGAGAAGGAGAAGGAGAAGGAGAAGGAGAAGGAGAAGGAGAAGGAGAAGGAGAAGGAGAAGGAGAAGGAGAAGGAGAAGGAGAAGGAGAAGGAGAAGGAGAAGAGAAGGAGAAGGAGAAGGAGAAGGAGAAGGAGAAGGAGAAGGAGAAGGAGAAGGAGAAGGAGAAGGAGAAGGAGAAGGAGAAGGAGAAGGAGAAGGAGAAGGAGAAGGAGAAGGAGAAGGAGAAGGAGAAGGAGAAGGAGAAGGAGAAGGAGAAGAGAAGGAGAAGGAGAAGGAGAAGGAGAAGGAGAAGAAAACTGTGATCTGTTCTTCTAGTGTTTATGCTTTTGAGAGGCTTCTGAATATATAGAGAAAAAGAGTTTCTTTTATTCTTATGTAATGATGTCTGAATCTTTCCCTTTGTTATACTTTAAAGTGCCGAATTTTTCTACCATAAAAGGAAAATGAGAAAGTATGATCTTTTATTTTAATGATCTTTTTAAAGAAGTAAACAGTGAAAAGACAGTGAATCAAATAAGCAAAGATCACCCTATTTTAATCTAATACTCTTATAGTGCTATTTGGTAGTTCAGTCCCAAATCAGAGAATGTATGAGACAGGAGATGGCATATTGTTACATAGCAAATGTCAGTAGAAATATTTTATGGAGTTTAAAGAAATTTTATAATCAGAATGCTGCATAAAATGATTTATCAGCACAGCAAAGTAACAACAATTTTCGCAAATTGTATGCACACAAAGAATTCCTAAGTTTATGACTACCTACCAAATACCAAGGACCTTAGCCTTTTTAAATCTCTGCATAGCAACTAGTCATATTTTGGAACATTTTAAAAAGGTGGTGAAACAGGTAGAATAATACGAAAACATAAATTCATCTTTCCTTGATGAGCATCAATTTATTTTGCATTTTGATTGCAATGGTAAAGGTAGTTTTCTTGGAAAGTAGAAGATACATGGGAATAGCTGATTCTCAGGTCACCAGTAATTATTTTTAAAAAGTAAAAAAATAAAAAAAAAATAAAAAATGTTTGAATAAATGTAAGGGAAAACTGCAAGTGGTTTTTTTTTTTGTTTTTGTTTTTGTTTTTGTTTTTAAAGTAAATTAATTAAAATTTAAGTGGATTAATTGGAAACTTTTACACCTAAATAAAATATTTGATTATGCTTATGGAGGATTCTTATTTTATGCAGGTTTTAATGCTTTCTATACAAAAGGACATTTTAAATCATTTAAATATTCTTGAAGATAGAATTGCAAAATATTCATTGTTGCTCTCTTCTGTCTATAAGTAGTTGCAGGAATAAATGAATGTAGTTCTGGTTCAGAAAAGAACTTGTTAAGAATGTTCCTTGCTTAAAAATAAACATGTGAGATCAGCTTAGAATCTAACATATCATAAATATATATATTTTGAAAGTCAGCAGGAGGTAAACTCTTAATTCAGTTTAGTACTTTTGAAAAAACAGTGCCAATATGCATCTTGAGATCCATGAGGATGTCAGGAAAAAAATACTTTTCTATCCTGCTTTTTAGTTGACACAAAAAAATGGGTTACTTTTTTTTTTTTCCTTTTTTAATAACAAGATTACATTGCTTGCACAATAAAGAAGACATATTTATCAATATGTCTCTAATACAGAGCACTCAGCCCTTATCTGCACCAGCTAACAAGTTCTTACAGGGATGGCAGAATGTAAACAACCAGCAGAATTTCCTTGTTATGAAGTAAAAGCTATTTTAAAGTATACCATGTAGGTCAAAAAGTTGTCTTTTGCAGGGTGCATGGAGAGAAGAAAAGAGCATACGAGGAGCATATGAGAAGAAAAGAGGCTAAGGTATCTGTACCTGAAACCAGAGTTGTTTAAATATAGCTTTATTGTTATACTGTTTTTGCCAGGTTGCTTGTCTAATTATATAGGGTAACATCTATCTTTACGAAGGGCAAAAAAGAATCAAATCTCCGAAGAGCCCTTTGATTTCTTCCTTTGGAAAAGACAATGAAGAAAAGAAAATATGCCACTAGGGTCTTCATCTGGCTTCTGTGAGCATGTTTATTTACTTTTGACAGATGGTAAATGTTTTGATAATAACTTTTAAAGTGAAGTTTCATTTTGCTTGTTTTCTTTCTTCTTTGAACTTCTTTTAAATTTGAAACATGCTAGAACATTTAAGAATTAATGTAGAACAATTACTCCCACAACAGAGGGATCAGAACAAGAGACTGAGACATGTAGTTGAAAAGAGCAACAAAATACCCACACAGACAAATCCTTTCAAAGAGATTTAGGACTTTATAAAATATGCATAAATTGAATGAGGGATTAGTTAGCCTTTTTAACATTAACCTTCCCTCTAGCTATTCTTTCAAAGAGTTTGTCCTTTAAAAAGTAAGAGTGTATGGTCACCCAAGGCAAAGGTACCTTCTTTGGAGGTTGCGTGTTTTTGGTTTAATACAGCAGAGCAAAATCGTGATAAACTGCATGCTAGTTCCACACACCTTCAATGCACCTTCAGCCTGATCTGCAGGGCTCAAGCTGTCATAGTCTGAATCCCTTCTGGATGGAAATGCCAATCATGCTAAACCATGTGAATGGCTTAGCGACAGACAGATGTTCACAGAGAATGAGACAGAGACCACCAAACTCACTCATTTGTGAATTAAACAGGATTTGAACATAGGCCTCCAGTGTGAAAGTCTGCTTCCTTAATGTGGTAGTTTCTTTAAGTTGTATTTTTATAATATATTTTGTTAAAAAAAAAAAAAAAAAAGCCACATTAGTCACGTTCCAACTTTCAAACTCTACATCCTTCTTTGTTATTTTGTGTAAATTCAGAAAACCGCCTAAGCTCTGAACTGTGTTTCTCCAAACTACTTATTTCAGTGGGAGAGAACTATGACACTGACATTTCAATGTATTTCAAAATGTATTTTTAATAGCAAGAGAGAATCAGGAAAATGAAATATTTTAATGCAAAATCTAAATACAAGAACACAAGAAGTGAATATCATACAAATAATTCTGAAATATGTGTTTTTTCAGGTGATATGTTTATATAGGACAGATTTTCACTCAAATATGGAAGAAATCCAAAAAGATTCTTGATGACTACAATAAGAAGAAAAATATATTTAAAGCAGTTTATGTCTCTATGGTAAGACTATAGACATTATAAATGGAACAAAACAGTGAAGGTGGTATATATAACTTAGCTAAATACCCAAACACTGCACTTTTTATAACTATTTTTAGTGAGCACTAATTCTGCTTCATGTAATAATATATGTTCTTTTGTCATAGTACCATTTGTCTGAGATGACTTTCTGAACTAAACTGTTTCCCCCCAAAAAAAACTTACACAGACATCCTTATTGAAATTTGCTTGCTCAGAGAACATACTGGACTCTTATTTTGAATAGAAAATTGCATGTCTATTGAAGTGGAGAGAGACCTCATGAAACTAGTGACTGTAAGAGTATGCTATGTGTTTACCTCAGTTAAGTCTTCATTATGCAATGGAAAGAAATAATTTAATGGTGAAAGACTGATAAAGGATCACCATATCGTGCTGTATACTGGAAGTTAATGATTTCAGTAACCTATGGGAAAATGTGAAATTGAGCCTACTCACAGTCATGGAATCACGGAGTGGTTGAGGTTGGAAGGGACCTCTGGAGATCATCTAGTTCCATCTCCCTGCCAGACAGGATCACCTACAGCACATTGCACAGGATCACGTCCAAAGGGGTTTTGAATATCTCCAGAGAAAGGTACTCCACAGCCTCTCTGCACAACCTGTTGCAGTGCTCTGTCATCCTCACTGTAAAGACGTTTTTCCTCATATTCAGATGAAACTTCCTCATGATGAATCTGTCCATTCACAAATGAACGTTTGAAGTTACCAAACTCATAAACACTGAGATGGTGAATGATTACTGTCTATAATTTGCCATGTGTTTGTTTGATTGATTTTTTATTTACTATTTTTAATCAGTAATTGCAGATACTCTAAGACTGACAGAACATATGCAACACACAAAATGAGTTGAGAGAAGGAAACCCAGATTTAGGTCTTTCAATTCAGTCACTTTCTACTAAGTACTGAAAGAGTTCAGTTTTAGTCATAAAAAAATATTAAAAAAAAAAAAAAAGTAGAAATACATTTGGTAGATAGCTGGTTTATCCAAAGCTAGATAAATATTTAAGCAAGTGTCAAAGATAGCAGGTTAGTTACATTCCCTTTCTAATTTTTAGTTCAAAACTACTTTATAATTCTAGTATTTAAATATATATTAAATTAGAAATCAAATTTCAGATGGCTTGATTTTCAAAAAAAAAAATGTAAAGTGCAAAACATGAATAATTTGTTTTTTCCTCGCTTTTTATTTCAAAAAAAAAAAATCTATCTCAGGATTAGAAAACTTTTTCTTGCTTTTTTTTTTGTTGTTGTTAAAAAATGCATACTTAAATGTTAATCCTTCTCCAAATAATCGCTAATGAAATATTTCCTTCTTATGTGAGGATTCAACCTCCTAGAATGCAGTGTCCATGATAACTACTGACAGAGGGTAGATTAAACATTGTTTTCAGACAAAAAATGAAACAATTGTTGAAGTAAAAGAGTTATATACTGTATCTGGAAGGAATTCATTTACATACTTTCATTTTGAGAACAGGCTTCTTGCTTTGAAATGGAAACAGTTTTCCAACTTAAAGTAGGTAATTACACACTCCATTAAACAAGTAATTAACAGATTACAATTAAAAAAAAAAACTCAAAATGAGCAATTCAGATGCTAAATGCAAAGCACACTATTATAATTAGCATAATACTTTTTGAAATGGATTAACAAATACACAATGAAAATGAAAAAAAATCTGTTCTCTGTATGCAAATCATATGCAACAAATAGCATTTTATAAGCCAAACAATACCATAGGATAAGAGGAAGCTAGTGCTAATATTTCACATTAAACTACTTAAAAAACAAACCACACACACATATTCATGCACATACGAAAAAAAAAAAAAAAAAGCATTGCTGGTGCTTTTTCTTTTATGAAGAAAACAAGAGGTCAAAAGGTCAAATGCTGTTTGTTTTTTGTTTGTTTGTTTGTTTGTTTTTTAATAAGCAAATGTTCTTCTTTGATTACCTTGTAGATGTGTTTTGCCGTGAAATGTATTCCAGACAAGAAATTTTACCTACCACAATTTTGTAAATCGGATTACCATAAAATAGAACCATTACCTGATACTTTATGTTTTTATTCTTCTGCTTGTTTTGTGCATTGATTAAGTTTCCCAAAATATGTCCAGATAGAATGGTGAAAACCATGAATGGATTTATGAACTCATTTATTCAAGTCACTCCAGCTAGCACATACTGTCCACCTATCCATTCCTCCAGCACACTAAATATCATTAGCAGACTGTTCAGCTGCCACTTTGAAGCAGTGGTAGCTCTGCTTTGAAATTATGGCAAAGGACTTTAACAGGAGCCAAAATCTTTTTATGTAGCTAGGATTTCTCATCCTTCTTACAGTCGTCTGAAAAGGTGCTAAATATCAAGGGTAGACATAAAACACTCCACCCAGAACCACATTCTCAAAACAGTTTAAACCTCTCTCCAAAGGTGTTCAGCTTAGTTGTTCTCCTAAATTCTCATTTTGTAATCATCCTTTTATTTAGAGAATAATAAAAATCAGACTAACACCATCCTTGAACAACTTTTAATTCTCCTTACACTAACAATTCTTTTAACCTACAGGAAGCTTCTAATTACTGAAACATATGTTATTTCCTCCATAAAAGGGAAGAATTAGAATAAACCCAATGCCAATGTTCAATTTTGATCAATGTTCAATGTTCATTAAAAATTAATACAATTTTATTATTATTATTCAAAAGACAGTAGAATGAAATAAGCAGTAAAAAGCCTGCAAAAGCAAAATTCCTGGGATATATTACAAATCCAGTCCAAAACTCAAGATAATAATAATGATGATAATTAATAATAATAATAATAATAATAATAATAATAAATCTGTCACTTCCTTATTTTTTCATTATATTTTTAATGAATTCTCCAGTCCAGCTACTGGCAACACAACCTTACTTGGTTTATAGGACTTAACAATTAGAGCCCATGGCAATATGGCTGCACAGGAGCAAGGTTTTGCTGTATGCATTAATGTCGTGATAAACTGAATCATTCTTTTGCTAATGAAGACCTCTTTTGGTGTTTTTGTTAGTCTGGACAGGAGAGAAATTCAAATATCCTGGAATCACTTGAAGCTTAATCTGCATTGAAACAAAACAACTACCAAAACTAACACATAAATTAAATTAAATTAAATTAAATTAAATTAAATTAAATTAAATTAAACTAAAAATTAAGTATTTTATAATACTGTATCCAATGCTGTATTTATGATCAAACAAGACTTCAAGGCAGGCAAATCTTACAAAAGGGACTTACTATAGAGCAAATAAATATGTCACTTGTCATTGTGATTGGTTGCTACTACATACAGCACATCAGTTTCTCCCACTTTCATTTACCCCACAGTTATTTTGATGAAATACCAGCTCATATGGCTGGAAGGAAAATGGCATGAGATGGAAATGGAAGAACAAAGGCAATTATTCCTCTTAGAATCAGAAATAATAGTAACTTTTCTTTAGCATGTCTGATGAATAATGCCAGTGCCTAATGGGCCAATATTATAAAGTTTAGTAAAGGTCACAAGGCTCAAGGCATGGTATGGTACAGTATATGCAACCAAGTAAATAAAACTGCCATTGGTTTCTTTATTACAAATGAATCTCACCTTTGTCTTGAGCCACTTTGATCATATAAATATTACCATAGATGGTCCTTCTTCCAAGATCATGCATGAAAGTAATGGCAATTTAAGTCTCCCTTTCTTTTTTCCAGTTATGATTGAATGCTACAAATAAATGTGAAAATAAATTTAGAGATGGATTTTCTCTTGCTCTGTTGTTTCTCTTTCCTCTGTGAAAGAAAGATTTGTATGGAATTATTATTTATTTTCAAACTTCAAGCATGAACCACTTTGTTCAATAGACACATATTGTGTTGTAATATGCCCCAAAAGTCAAAAGATTAGTAATTTGATTTTTACGTATTTATTTTAAATCAGATATAATTCAGTAATTGTTGAATTTATATAGCTTTCTAACTTACTGTTGCCTTTCTCCACGAGTACAGAAAGCTGTTATGGCGGTAAGGGAAATCTTTTTAAATTGTTTATGTTCATTAAATTCATATAAAAATAATATATTTTATAGATCTATTTAATTTCATAGAATGTAGCAGAAACCTCAGTTAAAAAAAAATCTTATTTGTAAATAATTTCTCTCCAAATACATGTGATTTAAAGATATATAAAAAACAATTATTTCCTAGTTATTTCACATATAGCTTTATTGGACCCAGAGCTTTTGCTCCTGAAGAGAGATTTCTGGTGAGTTTGTATAATCTTCCTAGAACTATGCCCCATATATTCTCAAAAATGAATAAATGTCCAAAAGTCCTAGTGTTTCTGCAGAAAATAAAACAATCTATTTATTATCAAAATTTGTTTTATTCATTTTGATTTCCACCATATTTAAGAAAAAGGAAAAATATTGATAATAGAACTATTAGACTAGGAATTAAGTAAATACTAACATTAGTGACTATAATGGTCAGTCTTAGATGTTATGAAAGCTATTGCAGGCAAAATTTTAATCTAAAGAAGTGCTCTACGCAGACAGTAATTCTTTCTCAACGTGTCAAAGACAACATCCCTCTCACTTTTTTGTGTGGCTTATTTTTATGATTAGTCCTCTTTTCTTTGGCATACTTTTTCAGCTTAATTATAGAGAAGTCAATGCAAAATAACATAAAGAAACACTAGATATAGCAGACAATAAATAATCATTTTAGAAGTAAAAACAGTGCAGATTCACAGCACTGAATGTGGATATCTTTCAGTATTCATTCCCTCTCCGACAATAAAGTAACATTAATAATCCAGCCTTGTTACAGATCTCAGCATAACTCATGGGGCTCCACTGGTCTATAGAATCATTTTGGAAGTACAATCCATAAAATTTGTGGAGGAAATTCAGAAGATTTCTTGTTCAAGCAAAAGGAAATAATTTCTCATAAGGATTGTTAAGAGAAATAACCTTATTGGTTATTTGGAATAAAGAGATGACAAGAAGAAAATTCTGATTTACCTTTTTCTTTCATAAAGTTATATTTTGTACATATTTTTTCACATAATATGCCTTGACATTTGAAATTTCATTTGAAATGAAATTATAAAATAATTGATTTGTTATATCAAAATAATGTTTCAATTTCCTAAAACTGGGCAATACAAGAATACTATATTTTTTGAATTAGCAATTGGAATGTGAAAATTAATTTGATTTTGATTTGAAAGAAACAGACTGTGATAATGTCACCAAAAAATCATTACAAATATCTTTGAAAGTATAAATTAAAAATTCTATTCTATGATTCCCTACTTACTTCTACAGAACACTAGAGGATTGTTCCCTCTCGCCAGATATAACCAAAATCTAATATATAAGCAAGGATAATAAACAGCCAAACAGCAGCTATATGACTTAGTTTTGAAGGATTTTTGCCTTTGACTCCAAAGTGACATAATCTATATTACATTTATATTATTATTATGCCACTGCTGTGGCTTCTGCTGTAATCATTAGATATCAGAAGTCAACGTGTTTTCACACTATTGCCAGCTACTGCAAGTTCTCAATAACTTGAATGCCAAAAACATTATTTCATTTTACAAAATATCCCAGCAGAAATTCTATTCTTTGTAGTGGACACCAATATATTTTTTCTTCATCTTTCTGTGAGGTTTCAGATTGTCCTCTTTATTAGAGACAGATACACAATATTCCCCTACTGAGAAACTACAGTAAACTGTCATTTTACAAAAGTATGGTATCTCTTACTGCTTTCAATCAGACTGTAGCCTCAGGTGACCTTAGCTGAGGTGTCTTCTTTAAAAACAGCCACTTTTTATCACCTTGAAATGAATTTTTAGTGTTAAACTAAGTAAAACTGCTTAGTCAAATGTTAATAAATTCTTCTGCATAATTTTAGAAAAGTCTATTAATTTTTGTTTAGGTCTTCTAGACAGGAAATTTGTTACCTTCTCCGGTTGTGCTAGCCAACAAGATGTGGCAGAGCTCCTTTGTGCAAACTGTTGATGCCCACTGCAGTGAGACTGGAGTATTTCTTCTTGAGATTCCCATCGTAACATGAAATGTAAAATCTTTATAGAACATGAATCAGAAAACATGTAACCAGATCCTTGGTGAGACACAAGAGAAATTATAGTGTACAGTATATACCTGAGTCTATTGTTTGTGTTGCTCTACCAAAGAATGTCAAGATGAGTTAGGAAGGATTTTAACACTATCTGATAGACAGAAGCATTCTAGATTTTGAGCTTCCTACACAACTACGTACACAATTATTGATCAGCCTCCACCTGAACTTTGTGCCACTGATCACAAACCTTTGAATCTATCTGTTCACCTGCTTTCATTTCACTCCATTGTCTAGTTATATGGCCTGTACTTCATCAGCTGCTCTATGAGGATGTTGAGAGACAGTGTTGAAAGCCTCACTGAAATAAAAATAAACTATCCACTACTCTCATCTAATATACCACAATACTCATCTTATCATAAAAGGCTAATAACAGTTTTTCAAATATTTGAAGCATCAACCTCTGACAAAATTTACATGTCTTTCAGACAATGCTAGTGTCCACATCAGTCTTTGAACTAAGTATCCTATAAAGGCAAGAGAGCACTGTGGATTCTTATCCACATGCCATTCTCTAGCAGACCAACAGTCTACAAGGGCATAGATTGCAAATACTCCTATAAGTCATTTCGCTGCATATAATTTTGCATAGAGGAAAAATAGCATTGGTTTTCTTAAAATGCCTGTGTCCAAGAGGAAAGAAAATACAAAAATAACCCCTGTTAGTCCTCCCATCTAGGCATAACAGGCTTACAGCTATAAAATGTAAGGTTATCAAAAATGTGCATCAACTCTCATCAACTGTGTGAATGAGAATTGAGAGAGATAAGTGAAAAAAAAAATTAACAAGTGCTTCAAGAATGAAACAAGAATATTATGAGGTCAAGCTGACTCTCTGGATTGCCATTTATGCCTGCACAAAGCAGGTATAAATTCACTTCACTTGGAGTGAAGTTACTCCAAAAGACTCTCCTATTTTCACATGGAATTGCATCAGGTACAAAGTAGCAATTTTTTTACACATTATTATGTATAAAAATAGGATTTCAGAAAAGATTTGAGTGAATCAGAGCAGAATTTTGGACAAAGTTACAAAACACTTCTAATGTTATTATTTTAATTATTATTTTCAAGGAAGATAGAAATAAATGCTTTAAAGTTTTTCATTTCCAATCTGAGATAAAGTCTAAATATTTAATCAGGCACAGAAATACAAATTAAACTATATTAATAAAAACTATGCATACTTCACTAAAGTTATCTGTAAAATAATTACAGAGACAAGAAGACTGTCAGTATGCCACAGGGGACTTTCCATTTAGTACATTTGAAGCTTTAGGCAAAGCTTTTGGTTATGAAAACTGTACAGGAGATATTTTATAAACTACTGTATCTATTGGTCTGTGATAGATTCAGTGACAAGGACGTGATCCTTCATAATCTGGTGTTCATCAGCAAGTAAAAAAATTCTTTACTGATCATACTTAGTTAGGTATAATGTATGTTTTCTACTTTTTTGATGTCTCAACAAAACTGTCACACAGTACTCTGAAAATTCCCACATTACAATGTTACTCATTAGTGCTACTTGCATATAATTGTTTTCCACATGCTTCAGCCAGCCAATCTATCAGTATTAGAAATATGTTTGGAACACCAGTGTCAGTATTTTGTTACAGAGACAGAAACAAACACTTTGGTTATGATTATCAGTGCTACCCAAGGTATTTGAATGTCCAGTGTCCATCCAAATTAATTGACATCCAAGTTCCCCAAGTGCCCACCTCAGCCTTTACTTTCTGTGAATCTTTCAGGAAAGAGTATAAGCTTTGACACTGAAAAGTTCAGTATGTTTAAATGTTCATATACAGGATGTAAATGTCTTATATATTCTAAAAAATAGTAAGAAGAAAAAATGTTACAAATGCATAATATGCAAAAGGGGAAAAGTTAACATACTCCAGAGATATTAGATATGCTTGTTAGCAATATTTAGTATTAATCTGACAGTTTTCATTACAGTTTCCTCTCCCACTAATTTCTTTTAATATTTCCCCTCTAAAGAAATGCATTCAGCTATGTTATAATTAACTTGGCTGCCAAAAGATATTATATATCATCAAATGTTCACCGGCCTAAGGTAGTCAAAGAGTGGCAGTTGTATTGTTCAGTGCTTAATCAGGTCAAAGCTGTGGCAACTTTAATTATAGTTATTGTCAAGATGCTGTTTAATGCTTGCAACAAACCTTGTCACATGTCAGCTCTTGAACCTTTTCTCTTAGCCACGTATAAGGGAAAAGAATGTCCCTGATAAATTTGACAAGCATGTTTCTATAAGTATTGGTATATTTCTACATAAACTACAAACTGTTTAGACATGTAATATTAGGTCATAAAGACAGGAAGTCAGCAAACACACTTAGGAAAAATGAGATATATAAATATATATGTATCCTAACTCTCGTAGCTAACACAGGACAAGAAGCCAAAGCAGAGAAAGCAAGGCCAGTGAACTACGTCTTTCTTCCATTTATTTTTCTTCTTCTTCTTTTTTTTCTTTATTTTAATTATGTTACATATAAAAGACTATCTTAAAAGTGAACTGTTATCACGTGCCATTACAATTTATCTGTCCGAGTCATCACCTTACACTAAGCATTTAGACCTTCAATCCACCTGCAAACTGGCTCAATGAAACAAATAAGCCTAGTAATAATTTGTTTTTCCTGTGTCCAATTTATAATTTCTCTGGTTCTACATGACTATTAAAGTTCACAATATTTCAGTATTTTTTCCACACTGCCAGTTTGGCTCATTCCCTTTTTAACTCTATCACACTTCCTACATTCTGCTTGACTCCCAGGTTCCTATTTAAAGCAAACAAAATACTTTATTTTGAGAAAAACAACTGAAAAGATATCTGATTTAAGAATCTTTTCCCTATAAATCTGTCGTATCCTAAGGACAGATCAGGTTTTATTCTCTCTGCTTGGAACAACTCTTCAACTTGATTTTAGCATATATCATATCGTATCATAATATGTTTCCACGAGTAATGCAAGAGGCATGAATACCACACTATGAGTGTTATGTCGGGAAAGAGAAGGCATCAGTCTCATTTTCTGTCTGGAAGGACTTTTGTTTTATTATTTTATTTTATTTTTTGTTTTGTTTTGTTTTGTTTTGTTTTTAATGAATGTTTGTTATAAACAGAAACACCTAAAATATCTCAGAGTACAGAATGTCTTAGGTATGAGGAGATGAGGAAGCAAATAAACTCTTTTGTCTGCTCAGTCTTTTGCTGCCATATATATGATGGTCTGGTAGCTTGGCATTGCAGGTTATAGTTGCATCGCAGAGCTCATCTGCTTAACAATTAAATCATTGAGCAAAACTGTTTAAAATGTCAAAAATACTGCTTACATGACCAAACTTTACTTAGTGAATACATTTGTGATCATGAAGCCTTTAACTTCTTGGCTGGAATACCTTAAGAAATTTCTTTGTCAAAAGAAGAGGTCAATGTACAGAAGGAAAAAAAAAAAATCTTTTTTTTTTTCTGGCACAGTTTCCAACTACTGGGACAAGGAATGTGGATGAGATACTGTGGCATGTATTCAAAATTTGAATACATATGTTTGTGAATGGAGGTGAGGAATATCAATTATGTTTAAGCGCAATATGTGAGAGTAACATGGCAGGAAGTGTCTACTCACAGTTTTTTCACACTTTGACAGTTCCTAATGCAGGAACAAGCATTTGGGACTCGGTGAAATTATGGAGTCACTTGTATATGTATGCATATTGTCTGGATAGCACGATAGGACTATTATGTATTGCAATCTCCAGGATGTCAAATCACAACAGGACAATACATTGTAAATTGATATCAGAGTGTCTCAGAAAACAGAATAATTCTGATCAAAGCTGTGTCCATATTTTCACTGTGATAGAGTTAATTTTCATCATAGAGGCTTGTAGAATGCTGTGTTCTGCAGTGTTGGTTAAAGCAGTGGTGACACACCAATGTTTTTAGCTGTTGCAGGGCAGTGCTTACACAGAGGCAAGGACTTTTCAGCTTCTGGTGCTGCCTTGCCAGCTAGGAGTCTGCGGGTGCACCAGGAGGTGGGAGGGGACACAGCCGCGACAGCTGGCCCAGGCTGACCAAAGGGATATCGCATACCATATGGAGTCATGCTCAGCAATAATAGCTGGCTGAAAGCAAAAGGAAGGAGGGGAATGTTCAGAGTGATAGCATTTGTCTTCTCAAGAAACCATTGCACGTGATGAGCTCTGCTTTCCTGGAAATGGCTGAACACCTGCCTGCTCATGGGAAGCAGTGAATTAACTCCTTGTTTTGCTATGATTGCACACACAGCTTTTTTTCTACCATCCAAAGATGGAGACTTTGCAAACTCTCCAGGAAGCCTATTCTGTGATTTAATTGACCTTAGGGTATTTTTTTTCCTTATATCCAGTCAGAACCTCTTCCTTTAATTAAAGTTCATTGTCTGGTATACCCCTTGCCATGCACCTCTATGAAGATCTTGGCCGTGTTTTCTCAATAACTTACTCAATAGGTATTGAAAGGCTGCCATCAGGTGCCCCAAGCCATCTTTTTTTTTTTTTTTTTTCAGGGTGAAAAAGCCTAATTCCTTCAAGCTTTTCCAGATGGAAATGCTTCATCCCCTTGACAATCTTGACATTTCATATTATTAATGTCTTTCTTGTATTGGTAACCTAAAACTGGATGTTGTGCTCTAGGTATTGTTTTATGAGCGCTGCATTGAAGGGAATAATAACTCCTCTCTCTGTGCTACCTCGTTGCAGAGCAACTCAGGAACTGAGCCTCATAGCAAGGCCAACAGGGCAGGAGCCTTTCCAGCAAGGGTGCCATCCCATGGACCTGAGGAAGATAAGGTGGGGTGGCCCAGGGCAGGCAGACAGTGTCAGCCCAGTGCCCAGATGAGGCAGGTCTGAATCAAGCCTAGTGATGTTAATCAGTGTCAGACAGACCAGTGATTGCCAGGCAGGTCTGTAGTGATGTAGCAGGACTGAGGCCAGGTCAGAAAGTCAATCCACAGGTCAAGGCTCATTTCAGCAGGGTTCTTGGCCAGGCACAGGCATGTCTGGGACAGAGCTAGAGGCAGGCACACCTGAAACATACCTCAGGCAGGGACTAAAAGCTCAGACAGGAGCTTAAATGGAGCCGTGGGCCCTGGGGCAGAGGTGTGACTAGAGGCCAGAGGTAAGTGTGGTCAGAGCCATTAAGGCCTATCACTGCACTCAGGGTCCTGATATGATATGAATGAGCATTAATTTTAATATGATGCAACAAAATCTAGAAAGCTAGCTTTAGATTACCTTTCTAATGATTGATGTAACCTATTCAAGTTAACCTCAGTGTAACTTTTTCCAGGCATCATTTTCTCCCTCAAATAAAAATAACAAGCCTCAATTCCCAATTACATAAACTTCTGTTTACCAAAGTCATAATATGAAACAGTAGAAAGAACAGTCACCTGGATGTCCCTTTCAAAGGCAGAGCTGTGATTCCTGGTGATAGTGGCACTAGAAGACAAAATTTGTTTTGTATCAGAGTAAGTTCTCCAGTTAAATTCACCAGGCAGTATGTTTTTCCAAGAAGTATAGAGGCTTAGAGCAATAGAAAAGGCAGCAAGCAATATCATAAAGCAAGTAAGGGAGGCTATCCAAAATTATTTTGCCTTTTGTTGTTTGGATTCTGTATGGTGCTAAAAGCATCATGGGTGTAGGCAGTTTGGGTGCTCAGAAAATCTTAACAAGATTAGGACTTCTGAATTATTTATGTTGATTTTATAAATTGGAAAAGTGACAGTTGGCTTTGGAAAAAAAACACAAATGCTCATGATTTTTAAATCTTTATGTATGTATTAATAGGCTTTAAAAGAGCATACTTTTTAATTAATGTTTTTACTAATATTCCATTTTAATTTTTCAGTTTGCAGTTTGAAAATTCTTCTGTTCAGCATAATGAATGGAATTAATAATTATTACTGGTACTTGTTTGGAGAATAGCAAGGTTTTACTGGAGTCAGAAGAAGTTATTAAAGGAGATTACCTTTAGCTCTTAATCTGTTATCATGATTCTCTCTCCAGAATTAAGCATGTCATATTACCTAGATTTTAGAAAATAGATATGGACAGAATGGATCTTTGTCAATTACAATTCAATTAATTTATACTATTGCTATGCAAAACACTATGTTTTAGTGTCTTTCAGGTTTTATTTTCTTGATGAGTCTCTTGAAAATGTGTTCTCATGTTGTAGCTTCTTATTTTTCAGATAATGATGCACATGCTACTGGAAAAACAATTCATATTAATTATCATAATGATAAATAAATTATATTTATATAACATCTTCATCTTGACTGAATATCCAGTATATGAGTAATGCCTACTTTATGCTGCTTCAAACATAACCCATACCTCATGCATACCTTCTCTAAGTGCTAATTCCTGTTTATTGTGAAAGTAGGCAAACAGACAGACAGTTCTTCACACATTAAGAATTATTTATTTATTTGCTTATTTTGAAGGAGGCTTGTTGTAACAAATTTCAGTGGACAGCTGGGAATAATAGAACCGTTTATAGAAAGTTCTAGCTGCTTTTGAAATGTCAGAGTGGCAGCTGTGTGCTAAGAAACATTCTGAGGATATATCAATGGTAAACCAACAAAGAGTTATTTGAAATGTGTTCTTTTTCTTTTCCTTTGGGGTTGGTTTTACATAAAAATTTGTGTCAGAATAGATTATTACTAAAGTAGTAATTAGTATATCTCCCTTATGTTGCTGAGTAATGCTTATCATATAAAGAAATTGAAATTTCTTCATATATTCCCACTGACTAAAGAATTATCACATTTATAGAGACGTACAAGTTTTCCCAAAGAAAGCTTGAGCATTTGCACGACTGGGTACATCTGAAAAGCATCACAAATAAGGTGCTCATGAGACCACAACGGTAACATCAAAGAAAAACAACAAAAAACAACAGCAACGTTAACAGAGACTTCCCTTTCCAGATTGACCATAAAATAGAAATTGAGGCAGTAGATCCTGATTTAAGTATCATATATTTAACAGCTCTGTATTTAACAGCTCTATCCTCTGGACAGTTTTATCCTTCAGATATCTTGGAATTTGGACTGATCAGTCACAAATGTATGTGCTGTAAAACTGAACTGTTAACATTAAAAAAAAAAAAAAACTATATTGAGAAAGATACAATGCAGAATGTTAAGAATGTTATAGTTTATAGTAAATAGAATTAAAATCATATTTCAAATATTTTTCTTCTCTGAACTGCAGTGATATCTAGCCTTTTAGTGATCATCTGTAAAAGAAATGTTAGTAATCATTTAGAGGTTAATCTCTCAAAAGTAATAATGACCCAATCTACATTCACTAAAGATAGTGGTAAATTTTCATTGCATGCAATGGGAAGAGAATTTGGCCTGTGCTTTAAGAACTCCACCTTTAGGCAAAACATTATTCAAGTGCTTCATTAAAAATTCTGCTTGTTTTCTACTTGGTTATTATTCCTATGGTGAGCTTAATTGCTATTATATGAACAGTGCATTTGACTGGAGATATTTATTAGTTTCCAGTTGGTAAGCATTCACTTGCTATACACAGTTTGCGGTAAGTTATGTTAAACAGTACCCTACTTCTCTGACTGTAGTTCATATGATGCATTCTGTTAGTGTGAAACCACATAGAACAATTAATTTCTGCTGTCATTAACAATGACAGCAATACTGTTATTCTTTCAGATGCTGCAAACTCCTGGTTCCTCTACCTGCATGATTAAGTGTTATTCAGGCACACCATTATACTCAGCATGAGGTTGGGGATTTTCAGAGGTTTTGCAAATTTCATATTCCATATGTGTACAACATGCCATTCCAACCAAATTCATGCTGAAAGGATTTGGTTTTACACACCATTTTTCCCCAGTAGCAATCACAGAAAGGACCATTATAATCATAATGGTAGGCAGACAAATAGCAACAATTAATATAACTGACATAACATACAAGAAATATTAATTCTTCTAGTTTTTATACTTCAACTATATGCTACATATTTAACTATTAAATGTACTTGCTTTCAGTCTTTAGAATTTCACATAAGCATTTATTAATTCTTTATTATTATTATTATTATTTAGTATACAGTTTTGGTATACTCCCATTTCCAATTTCTTGTTTAGCTATGGTGTCTTGTCAGGAACATTGAAAACAACCAGATCCCAAAAGGAGTTGGAGGACAAAAGGAGAAAATAAGCTGTCATACACCTGCATTTTCTAAAACATTCACAAAATTGTGAAGTGTTCAGATGAAAGGTATATATAGCCAGTGTACCTATTTAGCCATCATCCCTCTAATAAAATGTCACATTAAGTTACATGTTATACAAGTATTATATGTTATATAGTCTTTAGGACATGACACTCAAATACCATTTTCAGAATTCTATAAGCAAAAGTATATCTTTTGGACATACATTTATTTAACTTCCTACGCTCTTTTCGTATCACTTCAATACAGGCACTACTTGATGATTTTCAGTGTGTTTCTGTATTCTTTTAAAGGTCTTGACTGAAAATTTCTGTGTAGATTTGTATCTTTTTCCTTCTCATAAAATCATTCAACATACTGCAAATATACAAAAGCTGGAAAGACAGATGTATGTTATTATGCCATATAAATGTTAATGCTAAATATACTTATGGAAAACTTTCTGTGTTTAAAGGATAATGTTTTGCTACATGTTTTGATTTCTCATATCTTGTGACCAAAGCTAGATGTATTTTTTTGTGTATATTTTCTTACAACATTCTCTTTCATTCTCTTATAGCACACTGTTACATCAAGCAATCCATTATCATATCACAATTCTTCTTCAGGAAAACAGTGTTTTCACTTACTAAATACCCTTGAACATACTCCTGAAGTTTGTGTGCAGTTTTATGTATTACTTAAAATGTCAGCTTTCTGTACTGTGTCTCTTAATTTCAAGGTACATTGAATTTCATACATACAAGGACAGCAAATATCCCTTTTGTTTCTTTTCTGAGTTTAACTTGTGTTTAACATGAGCCATTTTAAATCATTTTCTCAGGGAAACAATTTGCTGTCTTAGTAACCTAAGAGAAAAAGATATATTTGTAAGTTTCTAATATGTGGGATTTTATACAATTTAAGGTACATATTCCTTAGTAGCTCTGGTGAAGTTTCTAGTTTAAAAAAAGAGTTGCAACAGTGTTAAAAGTGCTAAAACAGTAGTGTTTTCTAAGTCAAATGATTCATTTAAATGCACATTCTTCTCCGTGACAGGTCCACCAAAAAATAAAAAATAAAAAATACCTACACTATACAAAATAATAAGTATCTATTTTCAGTGTGTTTGTCCTGGTATACGGAAAGTCTTCCTAGGACACAAGAACAGGTTAAAAACTAAATCCTCAGATATTTTCATGGAATGGACAGCTTACTAGGCAGGGCCAAAGGAGAGGCAAAGACAGCTGAGAGGCCATTATGTGAATTAATTCAAAAAGCCATTTTAGCCCTTGGAAGATATCCCAGTGTCCTAGAATTAAGCAATGACAAAATTGAGCTTTATGTGTCTTGTGTGCAATCACTTACTTCTCCACCTTTCAGCTGGCATTGTATGCCCTTTGGCCATTACTGTGAATGTAGCTGAGTTTTAACTCATTAATGTGATAAAAACTCAGCAGCTGACATTGGAGGCCTTGTGCTTAATAGGCATGTTCACTGAATTCTAGTGAGATTCCTTTGTGGTAAGTGAGAATGGATCAGAGAGAACAACCTGATTGCTCAGTAGCAGCGGCAAACATACCAGCTCTGTATGGGAGAAGTTCTGTGAATGACTCATGCTAGTTGCTGAAGAGGTGGCAACTGTGACTAACTGCTTTAATGCCTCTTTTAAATAGTAAAATTTTAGTGTGACTAGGGTGAATGTAAGAAATACAAGGAAAAGGAAAAGGAGCTGGAAATATTAATACAAAGTAGTCTTATACTCTTCTTTCTGGAAGATGTGCTTTATTAATACTGTTGACTCAGGTTTATCTGTTTTCAGTCATACTAACATGATGTCAATACGAAGTACTACACTAGAAAATTGGCTGTCAACAATCTTTCAAAAAACAAGCAAACAAAACTCCCTGAACTGTGGTGTTAAAGTCTATTTTGGCTGCTCAGCACCTCAGGTATTTCATACTATCTGAAATATAGTACTGTATTATGTCTCCGCTTACTCAGTGAGGCATACTGTATGCCATTTGCCCTATTTATTCTCTTTAATTGCACAGTCAAGGATATTTTTTTCTTTTATTGCTGAGATTTGGACTAAGCCTCCCCTATTACAACTTACCAAGACACTTTTGTATAGAGGTGATAGCTCCTTGACAAAAGGAAGTTCTTTTATTATGCTACACTACAGATAGCTTTATTTTTTACCATATTTGACCCTACATTCAGTAGTAGTGACCTTCACTAGTAACCACCTTTAGTGGTTTAATGACACAACTCCTACAAATGAACAGAAGAGCAAGGTTCTAAATGCATATACTGTGTGTGTACAATATGTTTAGTGTGTGTATCTCATACAAAGCAGACCAAAGTGCTGGATTGGAGGGCAACAATCCTAAGTCAGTATGGGTATAAACAAGGGTAGAAATCTGTACAGTGTCTATGTTAAGAACAGAAGCCTGTAACTAGGGACAGGTTTCTCTCCAGAACTCAGGAGCAGATGGATTTTCACAGCTTGACATTTTGAGCAAGAGTGTTTTTGTTTGTTTGTTTGTTTGTTTGCTTGTTTTTAATTCCCCCAAAGCTTCAATAGAAAGTGTCCCAAAATGTTACTGTTTAGCATCATTTTAGGAAAGCTAGAACAGTCTGGGAATATTTTGCAAAACAGTTGATAATTTTTGCCTAGTTCTACTTATATTGAAGCAAATAGTGAAGACAGTAATATATGGTTATATATCTTTGAGCCTTTTAATATGTGCTTTAACATTCAAAATGACTTCTGCTTTGGCAGTAGTGAAAGTGATCCCCAGTGGCATAAAGAAATGAGTCACAGTACAGATGAGCATGTGGTAAAGTGTCAACACCAATACAGTTCTTAATCAAGTGAAGTAGCAAATTCCATCCTTCCTGCCAATGTAGTTCTCACCTCTTAAGTCATTATCTAGTGAGTTTAAATACCTCAGGGCTGGGTTTTTCCACAGAAACCCCTTTCTATACTTTGGCATCTGTTTCAGGTCATTTTTGTCACCAGCTATTGATATGAATATCAAGCTACATAAAATTCTTCATAATAGAAATGGTGACACATATCATTCACTTGCTGAACTGTAGAAAAACCATATGGTCCATTCTACTGTTTTCTGCTAACAATTAACACCAGATAAAACTTTAAAAAGTTAGTTTGGAAAAAGATCCAAATTATTATTTTATTTTTTTATTTTTTTTATTATTTTATTATTTTTTTTCTATGTTTAAAAACTATAATGAAATAAAAACCACCTCACGATAATTCCAGTTATTCCCCAATAGGAAATAATGTAAGAGTCCAAGGGGAAATCTCATTCATGTAATTAGTCCCATGGAAATCATCTAAGCTGTTGACATGGTGAGGATGTTTAATATGAGAAAGGCTTGCAAGATCAGTCACTTATGTATGCTCTATTATTAACTAAAAAAAAAAAAAAAAAAAAAGCCTAGAAACAAAAGCCAACTGAAAGTCTTAAATCTTTAGAAGCATAGTGTTGGTAATATTCGTGTTCAATCTGTTAGTGGTAGATTATTTCTAAAATGACAGTTTGATACCATACAGTTACTCTAGGGCAAATCCAAAATACATGAATCTATCAGTGAAATAGAAACATAACATGTATATAACATGAAACTCAGCAGTAAGGCTGTGTAGCATACATCACAAATTTAAATGGTTGTGTAGCATCATGTGTCTAACTGGTAGAGATTTTGATCTCTGTAATAATTACATGCTATTGATTTCAGAAAATTTGCTTCAGAATGTTCAATTTTCAAAGAGGCAAAAATCATATCCTGTGGCTTTTGGGAAGGATGTTTTGATTTTATGGTTATTTGGGTTTGAAAACGCTAAACCACAACAAAATTTTAAGGTTTTTGTAAAAATAGATAGATAGATAGATAGATAGATAGATAGATAGATAGATAGATAGATAGATTAGGTAGGTAGGTAGGTAGGTAGGTAGGTAGGTAGGTAGGTAGATGATAATCAAATAAAGGTGAGAGGAAGAGGAGAAAAAAGCCCTGCCATGATGACTGGGATCATAAAAACCTTCAATGAACTATTTGTGGATATATTATGATGTTCCTGGGATTTGGAAACAATGTATATGAGGATAGCACTGAAGTTACAAATGAAAGTGCTACCAAGAAAGGTACAGAAATAAACTGCAAGCAACTTACCAGTTCATGGATTTTGTATCCTAAGAGAATCCTTTTAGAAGTGAACATTGAAAGTTTAGCAGCAAGCAGCACAGAAATAAGCATTTCACCATTTCTGATATTTGATTTAAATTGTCTTGCAATAAAGATTAATATTTTCTTTTTAATATTGTATAATATCTGGCAAAAATAATAAAAATAATGAAAACTTTAAATGGCTTCTGTTAGGAAAAGGAGCTGGTATTAATGAATGATTCAGCATTTGGCAAACAGTATGCTTATCAGTATTGACAACAGACTGGCAGTATAGTGAGTGAGCAGAGATTGTCACTGGAATAAATCAGTGACAAAATTGTTTGGATCAATCTGGTTAGATTCCCATGGAACTCTGATGGAGACAGAGGATTTTAATATAGTCATACAGCAACTTTTATACCATCTACAAAATTTGCTTCTGAGACCAGCATAGGTATTGTCATTTTGTTGTTATGGCATATGCATATTTTTATTCTTTATTTACAGATGTTCTTGACAACAATTTAATATTAGCTTACATCTTCATTTGCTCATATGTATTTTCAGTGGTTTCTAACATTATTACTAAGAATTGCACAGGGTCCAGGATCAACTGAGAACCTCAATTCCTTTGGCCTCTCTCAATTTTTATGACTAGGGGAAAAATATAAAAACATATGAAAAAAGTTTTTAAGAGCAGTATCACAGGTGATATTCTGTATTATTCTGCAGTATAACAGTTTGTCCCATTACTTTCACATTAATAGTTTTGTTATGTGCTTTTTCCCCCTTCCAGTCCTAACATTTCTTAGCCCTAGCAATTTTGTATGACCTTTGGTGGTGCTTTTACTACTCTCTGTCTCTCTGTCTGTCTGTCTGTCTGTCTCTCTGTCTCTCTCTGTTATTTTATATAGAGCTACACTGAAGATAAATATGATATACTGAGCATTAAGTAGAGGGGTCCAGGTTCTAGAAAATCTCATAATATATTGGATTGAACATTGAATAGATTTGGGAACAGGTATGCCTATCCTAGCAGCTACTTTCATCAACCCTTGGGATGTTAAAAAGAGTTGAATAGTGTAGCTACCCATGACATAAAATACAAACTTAGGGGTATAGATTCCAGAAGAGTACAATTCCATAATAAATGTATTTTAATATGCTACCCAGAAATAGAAAATTAATCTATCTCACAATTTATTCTTCAAGGTTTGCTTTGTGCGTTTTCTTGATTGTACATTTGTTTGGATTGATTTGACACTTTTTGTTTTCTTAGTGCTTTTTTCCTGAATGACACAAATGTAGCTATGTTAAACAACAGAAACTATAATGATAGATATTCCCTAAATATGCAGAGATATAATGCTTGTACATTAATCTGATTAACTACTTTGCATCAAATGAATGAAACTGAATCAGGCTGAATAATTATAAAGTTCATTGTACCTCTGTTTATATAAAAGTTTTCTCTAAGCCTAGAGCCTCAATGAGGTTAGAAGATCAGCCAAAGAACCTTTTCTGGTTTTGAAGAATATACTGCGGGTGGCTTTTAATATTCTGAACATCACTTTGGCCTGTGAGTTGGGGATAATTCAGAAATTTTCATGGACTTTAAAGTTTACCTTTGAAATTGTTCTACAACATTCCTTATCTCATCAAATGTAATGCATATAGTAAAGTAAGTGCTTTGCAGATTTTTTTATTTTTTATTTTTTTAACAATATACTTCCAAATTCAAGTTTCGAAGACTTATGAACACTGTGTTCAGTGCTTTTCAGTCAAGGAGTATATTGCCTTTAGTTGTACTGTTTCATTATTTTATTACTTTATTGGTAATTGTTTAAATTTTAACATCACTCTTAAACTTCATTGCATTGCATATACAATTTAGTGTTTTATTTATTGTAGCTCAGTAATGGTTCTTTAATGTATGCACAGTTAAAGTAATAAAATTACTGTAGCACCTTACCTTGAGAGCTGTTACTGAGCTACTGTTTTCTTAGACCCTTTATTAAATTGCTGTCACTAAATTTGTTGGCTGCAGTTACAGTGGTCTCCTACTGAGATATTCTGCCCTTCTTCCTCTCTGGATTTAGAGTTTTCATGAGACAGAGTTGTACATTAAAGGTCATTTTAGTTGAATGTCAGGAACCAATACAGGCATGTGCACACACCTAGCTGCAAAGAAAATGCTGCTAAAAATAAAGATGTTTTTATCTTGGCAATGATATGTCAGCAAATGAATTTTAAAATCCAAGACATTTCTGTTCTCTTCTCTTTTTATTCCCCCACTGTATTTTACTAGTCCTAACTGTCTGGTTATAAGGATGTGAGGAGGTTTTTCAAATGATCTTCTCAATATATCCTTATCAAGAGTAAGCTACTATGTGTCTATATGTGTTCATGCTTGACTGAAGGATCAGTATTTAGCCTAAAAAGAACACCATGGTGCAGTTACTAACAAAGATAACAAGGAAAGTTTTTGCATAATATTTATTGCTACTTTTTCTGCAATAAAATGTTTCAAATCACTGTGTTTGTTATATTGTAAATGGATACCAAAGCTGCATCAGAAAAGAATTTGGGGGGCTTTGTTTTCTTGTAGTTTCAGTACCACTTCACAATACGTTCTGCATTAACAAGACATTGGGACTGATTCTCTCTTTATTTAATTCTATTTCATGCTGATGCATCTCTGTTGACTCTGATGATTGTAATAAAAACACTAGGTAGCAGAATGTCAAATTAAGTTCCATAAGTGCTACGATTATTGGATTTTATCAGAATATTTTGATATGTCTACTTTTACTTCATTAAATTAATTAATTCCTTGAGGGAACACAGCAGCTATTTAACTGCTTTCAGTAATAATAGATTTAAGGTTAGTCTTAATATGAATATGCTACCTTCATGTAAAGCTCCCCTCTCAACAGGTAAGTTGACTAAAAATAACGTACTTAGAATCTGGCCAAGAAAGTAGAGATAAATCAAAAGGCGTCTGAATGAGAACACTGCATTTAGAACTTCAGAAGCTCTTGTCAATGGTCTGGGATTTTTGAACCTTCAATAAAATTTTTAATACATTGAATTGTCTTATCTCATTTTCTCCCTTCTAAATCCTGCAGGAAGGAAAGAACTGAGCTTATTACATATACAGGTGGCTGAACACTTCCAGGGAGGGGACATCTACAACTTTTCTGGGCAACCCGCTCCAGTATCTAACCACCCTCATAGAAAAGAATTTCTTCCTAAAATCTAATCTGAATCTACTCTCTTTTAGCTTAAAACAGACCTTGTCCTATCACTATGTACCTTGGTAAAGAGTCTCTCCCCATCTTTCCTATAGGTCCCTTCTAAGTATTGGAAGGCTGCAATAAGGTCTCCCCAGAACCTCTTCTTCTCTACACTAAACACCAACTCTCAGCTTCTCTTCACAAGACGTGTTCCAGTCCTTTGATCATTTTCATGGCCCTCCTCTGGACACACTCTAATAGGTTCCTGTCTCTCTTGTGCTGAGGGGTTCAGATCTGGATGCAATCTCCAGACAGAGGAGAAGAGGAGTTGGGAGAATCACCTCTGTACTTATTTTGATTCAGCCCAGGATACAGCAATGGTAACCGGTAAGCAATCTTGCTGTCTTTATTGCAGCCCATGAGTTTTCTTGCTCCTGTTTTGCTGTGGGTTTTTTGTTTGATTGTTTGTTTGCTTTTCTTTTTTTCCTATTTTCTTCCCTCATCTCACTGAAGAGTGGCTATTTTCTTCCTCTGTCCCACTGATTGAGCAGCTGGATGGGCATTTAGCTGTTAGGCAAGGCAAACCCACCACAATACTAGAGCAAGGACACTCTGTAACTTACAGAATATAGCAACAGGATCACTGCATGATGGAGTGTGGATTTTGAGGTGGAAACATGGAGGAAGAGAAATGGATGGACTAGTCAGCTGAAAAGTCTGTCAGTCAACACACTAAAGAAACTGAAAGGAAAAAAAAATGCAGGATGATATTCATTTAAAATTCTAGAGGACCTGACTGCATTGCACTGAATCAGATGATTTCTTCTTAAATAGAATTGTGTACATATTTATATATGCTTGCTGATACTTATCAAGAGTAAGATTAATTAACTTTGCCTGCTTTGAAAGATAAACATGGCCTCCCCGTTTTTTGTGTTTTTTTTTTTTTTTTAATTTATTTTTAGCTCTTATTGTTTACTTATATATATATGACAAATAGGTGAGTTGTGTACTCAAGTTATACTTTTGGTTCTGGATTTATCCTACTAATTTTTGCCATAATCTGAAAAGCTTATCCTCTTTCACTACCTTTATAAACAATGGATAGGTGGCTGAACTGCTCTCTGCAGATATCTCCCTTGGTTGTAGAGACAACTTAGGCTTCAGGTCTTCCTGCACAGATTCTCCAGTTAAATGCAATAAATTATATCAAGTGTTATAAATATGGGTCACAAACTGAATATTTTAAACAAATATGACAAATAAAAAAAAAAAGAGAGATGGATCATTCTGAAAAATCCACTTCAATATAGAATTCTTACAATGCAATTTCATGACATGAATTATAGCAACTGAATATTTTTAGACCCTTATCAAAAATAACTTTGATGGACCTGTTTAGAAGACTGACAAAATAGGGTAATTTCAAACTTTAACTTTAAAACTAGGTTTCAATAAACCCATTCATTAATGATAGATTTTGTGCTAATGTTTAGTTCTCACACATTAGTAATCATCATTACTATAAATACAGAATTTTAATATTTTCAACAGTTATATGTTGAATTACCTATGGATATACAATAGCCCAGAGCTGCGTTCATACAGTTGACACTAATGGCTCCTTGATGATCTTATCTTCAGAAGTCAAGGTGATTAGAGTTGAGAGCTCTGAGAGAAGTTAGAACTGCTCTGGGCTTGTCTTCTTCCTTCTGTCTTTCCTTAGTCATTGTTACTGCTTTATGCTTTTTACCTCGTTTCCCTTCAGAAAGGGATGTCATGTTGTGTTAACATCTTTTTGACTTTATTAGTCATTGTATTTGTCATTGCATTGTGTATTAATCAGGACATCCTGCTTGCTTGCAGCACTTTGTTCTTACATTTATTTCTCGTCAAAACTTGTATTGTCCTACCTGCAAATAGACTCAAATTTGCACCTTTGGAGGTCATATTGGTAAAGTATGTATGTAAAGTCCTTACACATTGTGTTTGGCTACGTCATCACAGTGTTAGAAACTCTTTAAAGACAGCTGTTGGTTACACTACTTTTTGTATATATATTCAGGTTCAAGGCATGCTACTATTAATTATATACTGATTATATCCAGCTGTTACAGGCTTATGTTTTGGATGCAGAAATAACAATGCAAGGTCATCAAAAGTCAATTAAACTAGGCTATTGTAGAAAGCTAATCTGCTATAAAGAAGCTAGCTTTCCACTGGATTAATAAACTATGTAAGCAACATCAGAATAGCAAAAGGAAAGGGCATGGTCTGATAGCTGAGAGACAAAGAGAAAAGGAGGAACAGGTAAACAGAACCATCTTTTTTCAGCACAGATGAGCTGTCATTTGAGATGAGCACCTCACTTGAATTAAGGAACTGAACCCCTGAAGTTTTCTGACAGCGATATATGGAAAGATTCTACTGTTTCTGTTTAGATCTCTGACATTCCTGAACTCACTGAAGCTAGTAAGTAGTGCTAAGTGGGTGCCAAGCAGGCTCCTCGAATTGAGAATTTGATCCTTATGTGTAACAGAACAGCTGTAGATTCCAGTGCAACCAGCCAGAACAACAGGCTGTCTGAGCTATGGATTCTATCTGAGCTAAAACAAGTGAAGCTCGAATTATTCCTTCACCAACTTTCTAAATATTTTGGCAAAGCATCACAGTGGTCAGAATATAGTTAAGTGAAAATTTATAACTCCCTCCAGAGTTGGGGGTTGGGGGGATGTCAAGTAAAGATTCTGGAAATGAAATGAGTGAGATACTTCAACTACATGTAGATATCTAGTTTTGGGGGTCTGCTTTAGTGTGAATGAAGAGAAATTATCATAATTCATATTATTGTAAAACAGATGTGTAAATAGATGACTTCCACCCTAAAGTAAATATTTATTTCTGACAGTAAAGAAAGCCTCTGGTAACCAGCTCAGATGCAGATGTCTGTGCTGGGTGAAGTGAATCTCATCCAGATTCTCAGATGTATTTCCAGATTTCTAAGCACAGAAAATTGCTCTCTGTAGTGCTTTTACTGTGTTGAAGGAAAGATCATTCTAGAAAAAAAAATAAAAGCATCCAAGAATTATTGATTTATAACCACTCTGAAAACAAACCTCCTTGACAAAGCTTTAATATTGGAGCTTGACCAAAGTAACGACAATACATTTTATTAGAGTTTAGTAATTCTTCATCACCTACACTGGAGTAAAGTTGCATTTAGAACTTCAAAAGCTGTTGGTAAAAACAGAATGAAAGACAAAACAACTGAAAATAGTTTTCCCAGGATGTCTGAGATAAGAATCCCACAAATATGCAGTCATGCATGCAAATTTTCTATGCTTCTTTGGAACAAAAGTTCATGATGTAAAGAATTCTGAGAATATGGAACTCCAAACAATAAACAAACTATTTAACGTTCTGTGAGCTTACAAGCCTCAAGAGAGACTCACTAAATGTAATGGAGAATTGAAAACTGGACAATAAGTGGGGCCACAAATAAATAATACAATTCTGCTATTTGAAAACAGTATAACTCTTAGCACGTTGACTATTTATTTATAATTATGTTATAAATTAGTTTTGGTAGAAATCATTCCCGACACATCGTGGGTAAGGTAGATCGAATTTCTATTTATTTGAGCAATTCAGCAAGCAGCAATAAGTAAAACAGCGCTGGGCGGCCGGGGAGTCTCCTGCTCCGCCAACGGCGCGCACCTAAGCCCGCCAGAGTCTTGATTTATAGCCTAGTAGTTCCGGGTTTAGTGGCACATCCTGGTGTCTTCTTACGACTGCGAGGCCTGTTGCTAGGGGGTCTTCGTCAGTCCTCTGGTGGTCATGGGGATGAAGATCGTCGTCTTCCTCTGCGTTGGGGTCGTGACTTTGCTGCTGATATGTGTGTTCTCATGCGAGGGGGAATGCCATTTTGCCCTTTTTTGGAGCTGGTTTCTACTGCAATTGTTAACTTAACAGGAAATTCCTATACCTGTTTTTTTCCTTCAACAGGATATTGGGGGTATAAGCAGTTAACCGTTGAAAACCTTCCCATCAGCAATATTTAATGAACAAACAAGGCTTTACCCATTAAAATTATTTATTCTGTTAGATTTAAACAGTCTTTGTTAATTCTATATTCCAGTAAAATAAAAATAAATAAATAATATTACTCTTATATTCATACTTCTAAGTTACTTACCTTCTAAAGTAAAGGTCATATATGACTGTTCAACAACTAAGTAACACAGCTTCATTGTGGAGGAGCAAACATTTTTCAAGGAGTATAAGCACTGTATTTATCAGTAAGACAGAACAAAATATGTTTATTCTGCCTTATTTCTTATTTTGAAAGTGATAGGTAGAATAAGGAAAGATGACAACAGACAGATACTTTTAACCAAATATTTTATGAATAATTTTTTTTCTTAAACCTATTTAGTGACAAAGTTGAGATCTGGACATAAGTAGGCCAAATGGAAATCCAGCCACAAGCATTGTATACAGCAGAACATATTTATTCATATTTTTAATGAAATATATTTTAATATATAATATATATAGTACTGCATAACTTCCAGTTAAAAAATTGCAAATAAATAATAAATCTTAGGCCACACAAGAGAACTGGATGTCAGCATGAAACAGAGATCCCCATGTACCCATGGGGTAGTGATTTCAATTGTGTTCTTAAGAGGAAATACAAAAATTGTGTTCGCCCTTTCAGCATTGTACTATGCTTAGTAACTTTTTTTTTTTTTACTGGCAAAGTTTGACAGAGGTATTAAAAGACCTAGAAAAATTTTATTGAGAGCAAAATGAAATACTTTTAACAGGCCAAAAGAAGTGAAATGACATTTGGAATGAAACTGCAATCTTGTTTCTAAGCAGCATTTCTGGGAGTATCTAAGAGAGTCAGCAAGCAAGTTTACATAAAATACTACTCTTTTGTGTGCTTAACATCTGGAAAACATGTGTGGCATGCAGGAATTACTTTACTTCTTTCATGCTACTACCAGAAATTATTTGACCTAATCTTCAGTGTAAATAACCTAAGTAGATAAATAAATGTAAGGTAATGAGCAGTGTGTTATACAATAATTTGGCTCTTCTACCAATAAATAAATAAATAAAAATTTAGCATCTAAGTTCAGAGTTAGATCCCTAAACAAAAAAGAGTATTTCCATGCTGATGCCTAAATCCCCAAGACATCTAAAAATATCACCATGAATACTGACTTTACAGCCACTGGGATTCTAAAGAACTTATGAAGTCTCAAAAATACCAAAAAGCTCAGTGGCAATTTTAAGCCTACATTCCAGCATTATTCACAGACAAAAGCCTTCTTTTTTCTTAACTCGCTTGCAGGATTTGGGCCTATTTTCTTGTTCTGAACAAGTATAGTTTCTAGTGTGAGAATCCAGGACTTGCCTCTCCCAGCTAAGTGCTCTAAACTCCAGGCTATACAAACAGCTGATTGTATGAGTAGATAAGCATTTTATATTGAACAATTTTACCAAAGGGTGTGAAGAACACTTCTGCTTTTCATTTCTAAACTTGAACATCTGGAAATTGGATGCCAAAACTGTCCTTGATGAAAGTCCATTTGACTTAATGAGTCTACTCTGTATTAATTTTTTTTTTTTTGCTTTAAAAGCTGTAAAAGGTTATGTCCCAACATTTCCATGGAAAATTTAAAATGACCTTCTAATTTAAGCATCTTTTTAAACTTAGAATGTTCATGAGTGTCTGGTATGCAGTGAAGTCTCAGGACACTTTTTTTGTGCTGCAAACAGAGCAAATAAATAATCATAGAATCATAGAATCGCTCAGGTTGGAAGGGACCTTAAAGATCATCTAGTTCCAACCCCCTGCCATGGGCAGAGATGCCACCCATTAGATCAGGTTGCTCAGGGCCTCATCTAACCTGGTATTGAACACCTCCAAGGATGGAGCAACCACAACCCCTCTGGGCAACTTGTTCCAGTGCCTCACCACCCTCTGAGTGAAGAATTTCCTCCTAACATCTCATCTAAATCTCTCCTCTTTTGGTTTAAAACCATTCTCCATTGTCCTGTCATTTTCTGATTGAGCAAAAAGTTGTTTTCCACCTTTTTTTATAAGCCCCCTTTAGGTATTGAAAAACCACAATAAGGTCACACCAGAGCCTTCTCTACTGTAGGCTGAACAGCCTAAGCTCTCTCAGCCTTTCTTCGCAGGAAAGGTGCTCCACTCCTCTGATCACCTTTGTGGCCCTCCTCTGGACCTGCTCTAAAGGATCCACATCCTTCTTGTGCTGGGGGCCCCAGACCTAGTTGTAGTATTCCAGGTGGGGTCTCACGAGGGCAGAGTAGAAGCAGGCAACCACCTCCCTCAACCTGCTGGCCACGCCTCTGTTGATGCAACCCAGGATGCAGTTGGCCTTCTGGGCTGCAATTGCACACTACTAGTTCATGTCAAGTTTTTCATCCACCAGAACCCCCAAGTCCTTCTCTGCAGGGCTGCTCTCAATGAGTTCTTCTCCCAGTCTGTACTCATGTCCAGGATTGCCCTGGCTCAGGTGCAGCACCTTGCACTTAGACTTGTTGAATCTCATTAGGTTCACGTGGGCCCAATATTCAAGAATATTCAAGCATTTCCAGGTCCCTTTGGATGACATCCCTTCCTTCTGATGTATCAACAGTACCACTCAGGTTGGTGTCATCTGCAAACTTGCTGAGGGTGCACTCGATCCCACTGTCTATGTCATATAAAAATATAATAGATAATAGATAAATAATATAACAGATACATAATATATAATCCTATATAACTATTTCTCAGTGGCTTGTGAGAGAAACACTGTTCTAGGCATGTGCCAGACCACTGCAGTATCACTGTGGAGGTGCATCAGGTCTAAAATAATACAACTTGAGTGTCAAAACCAAACAGGTTTGCTACGTGAATGAAAACATTACCTGTATTTTTGTCCTGTGATCAAAGGGAAAAAAGAAATATGCAACCAACAAAACTGAAAGAGGAGCTTTCATATTTGGTTTAGGTGCCCAGGCGTTGGCAGCAGGGGCCTGCAGGGGCAGCCTCTGTGATGAGAGGCCAGGGGCTGACCCAAGCCAGACACAGCCAGATCCAGCCAGCTCCAAAGGACACACCACTGAGCACAGCTGAGCCCATGAGCCAAAATGGTGGTGCCTCTGGGATAACATACGTTAAGAAATGGCAGAAAAAAAAGAGATACAGGAAGAGGAAGTGGGAGAAAAAAAGACATTGAGAAACAGCAATGCAAACACAAAGAGCAGAGAAGGAAGGGGAGGAAGTTGCTAAGGTGCCAGAGCATGCCCTGCAGCTCATGGAGAGGACCATGGTGGAGCAGGTATCCGTGTTGGACTATCTAGCACCTCTCTCTGCACAGATATGAAATAAACAAATATCCTGACTTGGTGTGTTAATCAGCTCTTTGCACACCAGGTAACAGAATCCAGGTTTTGGGAAACCAGAAAGAGCAGCAGAAAGTCGTATGTACCGATGACGGCCCTCAATTCCCTATCTTCTCATGCTGCTCAGAGTGGGGAGAGAAGCCAGGAGTGGCTTATTGAGGATGAGTCCAGGTGAGTCTGGCAAAAGGGACAGATGGAGAAGGTAGTGGTTAAAATGTATTTATTTATTTATTGTCTTTGCTTCTCATTACCTGACTCTCTTCTGGCAGTACATAAAATTATTTTTCCCCATATTGAGTCTGGTTTGCCCATTACAAAAATAATTAAAGAATTATCATTTTGTAAATGATAATAGATTTTATATTCTTATTCTTATTTTTTTATTATTTTTATTTTTTATCTCAACCCATAAGCTTTCTCATCCTATTTCCTCTCATGTTGAGGAGGAGGAGTGAGAGAGCAGCTGGGTGTTTTTTCTGGCTGCTGGGCAAGGCCAAGCCCACCATAGCTTTCTAAGAAGCAAAATATTACTCAAGTTAGATATAAGAGCTGTGTGTGTGAAGAAGAGGACAGTTACTAATGTTAAGTGCCAGGACTAACTCTTCAATGAAAATGTACCAGAGGAAAAAATAATACTGTCAGTAAAATAAGACAGACAAAGCTTAATTCTCCCAGTAGGATTCAAAAAAAAAAAAAAAAAAAGAAAGATATAGAATCATGCTTACTGAAGGGCATAATAAAATCTTTTAAATGTAGACTGCCATATAGCAAAGTGAATTCCATTCCGTTAACTCACAAAGACAAATTTACTGAGCTAGATCAAACTCACAATCATTTAAAATCATTTAAAAAGGTTTGTGTGTGTGTTTGTTTCCTCATTTCATTTATTTAGAAAATCAGATTTTGTTTCAACTCAAAGCTGGTAGACAGCAAGTGGTTTCATTGTAAAGAATCCTCTGAATTCACACACAGGAAACCATAAATCTTTTTTTATTATTATTATTTTTTTTCCCTTGGGGTAAGAACAGGTACTTAATTCATGAGTACTGGAGTTTCTGACCCTTTCTGTTTTACTTTCAGACATAGTGATACTATTTCCACCCCAGCCCTATTCTAACGGGAGAAAAAATATTTTATTATTGTTTATTATTTTTAGCTTTATATTAATGTATCTCTCTAATACAAACAATAATAATTTCAGCAGGTGTTCATTGCTTGTTTATAGTTGTGGTGTTTTTTTATTAATTTTTTCTTCAGGGACTATGGCCACTAGTGCTTACAGCACCACAGGGTACATTACAAACAAAGGCTGCCCACAGTGACAATTAAACTACTGAAATGAGAGCTAAGAGAATCTCTTCAAGAAAGAATTACAGTTTGCCTCATACTGTATGCAGTATTTTAGTGGAAGCATCTCTCTCTATATATATACAACAAATGCAGATAATATGGCTGACTTTAAGTGTATAAATGTGTTTTTGCACATGAAACTCAAAGGTGTGGAAAAATGAAGGACACAGAAATAAGAATACAAAGAATGAAGCTTGTGAAATGGTCTATATAAATTTGGGGCTGGGTATATGCATTTGTAATTGAAATGTTATTTGCTGTTGTCAATTATTCATTAGTAGACTGTGTTAATTCTACCAATGATATTTTGTTTTCCTAAAAATGCCTTGTTTTTGGTTTTTTTCAACTTTTATAAGCTCTAGATGCATTTCTAGTAGTAACAGCTCAGTGGTTGTCCAGCTTCCATAACATTACTGGGAAGCTGAGAAATGTTAAAAACCTATGTTTACTCTATGAAGTGCATTAACTGACACATAAGCCCTATTTAAGACACTGTATTTTAGGCTATTTATTATTTGTATCTATTTTTATTTGTGTCTATTGTTTCTAGTAACTGTAGCTGCAGATTTTATTCTTCTTGTCTATTGTGTAATTTCTCTATGCATTCCTTTTTTTCAGAAGCTATTTCAAAGATGTATCCATCTATTTGCATATATGGCCTTTCATTACAGTATTTATGAACATGTAAATGTTACTAAAATTGCTCCCATTAGTTTTTTGTTTGGTTGGTTCTTTGTTTGTTTCAAATAAGAAAACCTGATAGTGAATAAGGTAAATGACAGCACTATTAAGGACTTGCCCAAAGCTATGTAAGATGTATGAGGAAGTCAAGAAATAAGTATAGATCTGATCTTTAGGGTTCTAGAGTATGGCAAAAAATGCAGCCTGTGTTTCTTAGACTTATGCTAATATTCTTTCTTAACTATCTCAGTGTCATATGTCTGAATAGATCTAGTTAGATGCAGTAACGTACCTCAGATTGACTTAAACAAAGAATGGCCTCATTCATATTATGGATTAGATCAAGTTATGTCATTTTTAAACGATTTAAACACAGTGGAGGCTAAACTAATATTAACAACCTACCTGTACAAGGAAGGAGTAAGAGAGAATTTGTCACAGAGAGAAAAAAAATGGACAAGGCATACTATAATGCATCCAGTAAAGCTAAAATAGATGAATGAAATGCCTCAGATAATACACCACTAACTGATAAGGTGAATTAATAGCCTTTTCACCTACCTTTTGCAATAATGAGGACTGAAAACAATCTCAATTGTCAGTATAAACCAATGCTTTTAAACTTGGGCAATATTTTCTTTCACTATAGAAGTATTTGGCATAATTAATGCTTTTCTCAAAAAAAATATATATATATATAATATGGTAATTTTTCTAAAAGCTTTTGTCGTTTTCTGAATAAAAATACCACCTATTCAATTTTCCGTGTTTTCAGTGTCATAGGGAAGCAGTCATTTCCGAGCTATACCTTCTGTAGACTTGACATGATCTATATCAAGCTACTTTAATATTTTTTTTTGCCAACATTTATTTTGTTATCATCACATGTTTGGAGAAAAATGTTTTTTCCATGTTGACTTGCTAATTCCATCCATAAACTTAAATCACCATATTGTATACTAAAACATATGATTTATACACATGGATGACACTGAGCATATTACTAAAATCATGAGTGCTGAATCTAACATGATAATTATTTTTATTATTTTTATGTATTGCCAGAGTGACATGATCAGGATAAGAAACCAATGACAGCACTGAGAAAGATGAAATAATCTATTATTCTTGTCTTGATAGAATATACAATAAAATATGACTTCTACTTCGAGTCCAAGTCATTTTGAGAAAGTTAAATAACTGTAAGTACCAAGTATATCTAATACATACCAGATGGAATGGTTCAAAATACAGCAGTGTTTATTTTCTTTTAAAACTCTGTTTGGAAATTGTGGTGATGCCCATTGTCCTGGTTTCAGCTATTTATTTCTTTATAACATTGTGGGTAAACTATTCATTCGGGGATAAGATACATGAGCTTAATGCTCATATCAAAGCCTCATTCCCCAAATTCCAAGAGAACAACTTAACAACTAAGCCAAATGGTAGGGAAAATCTTTATGCATTCCACTGAAGTTGTGAATTTACAGAAAATAAGTTGTTGTTGTTTGTTTATGGAAAAGAAAAAAAAAACATAAGAAAGGACAAGATTATATAAAGTGCTTTGAACTGTACTTTCAACTACATAAACATGATTTAGTTATTAGATAAAATACAAAGACAGTAATAAGATGTTTTAGACATAAGACACCCAGACCAACAATTCTAATCCACAATGAGAATACTAACCATTTGTTTACAGAATCATACTCCTCTTTATGCTTTCCTGTTTCCCTGTTAATCCCTAAATATTTCCTATGCAGTAGCACATCTTTAGAATGAATAGACTGCATTTTTTCCATTCAGACTAGGTGATTACTTGACAATGCTTTTTGATATTGTGGAAATGAACTCCTCAGCCCTTAAAATCAAATGCCCTTTTCCTAGGCAAGAGATCTAACCACTAGGCATTGCATGAAAGACTGATGGTGAACACTTTATATTTTCCCATCAGTGCTATTAAAACAGGCAATTTGTTATGCTCTATTTCTTCCCCAAAATATAGGTGCTATGGAATGATTTCAGACTGTGGATGGATCAACTTAATCAACAGATTAGGAAATTCCAAAAATCCTGAGTTAATCGTTTAACTCCAGGAAGATGACACGAAACTGGGAGTGGCTGATATGCCAGGGGGTCATGCTGCCATCCAGAGGTACCTGGACAGGCTGGTGAAATGATCTGACAGGAACTTCCAGAAGTTCAACAAGGAGAAGTACACAGTTCTGCACCTGGGAAATCGCAGGCACCAGTACATGCTGGAAAGCAGCTTGGCAGAAAATGGGGTCCTGGTGGACACTAAACTGAACATGAGCCAGCAATGTGCCCTTATGGCAAAGAAGGCTAATGGTATGCTAAGGGGACAATTGCCAGTAGGTTGAGGGAGGTGATCTTTCCCCTGCTCAGCACTAGTGAGGCCATGTCTGGACTACTGTGTCCAGTTCTGGGTTCCTCAGTGCAAGAGAGACTTGGAGCCATTAAAGAGTTCAGCAAAGGGACACGTATATGATTAAGGGACTGGTGCATCTCTCCGCTGAGGAAATTGATAGAGAGCTGGTACTATTCAGCCTAGAGAAGAGAAGGCTTAGGGGGTTCTCATTAATGTATGAGAAGGCAGAGTGCAAACAAGACAGAGCCAGGTTCTTTTCAGGGACAGGACAAGAGGCCTGAAACAGGCATTTCCATCTGAATATTGAAACACTTTACTGTGCAGGTGACCAAGCAATGGAACAGGTTGCCCAGAGAGGTTGTGGAGACTCCCTCCCTGGAGATATTGAGCAGCTGCCTGGACATTGTCCTGGACAACCTGCTCTAGGTTGTTCTACTTGAGCAGGGGGTGTTGGACCTGATGACATCCAAAGGTTCCTTCCAATCTCAAAACATTGTATGATTCTGGGAATGGCTTAGATTTCAGAAACAGCTTTCAGAGGGGAGGGGAGGAAAAAGAAGAAGAAAGAAAGAAAAAGAAAGAGAAAAAGAAGAAGAAGAAGAAAAAGAAGAAGAAAAAGAAGAAGAAAAAGAGAAAGGAGAAAGGAGAAAGAGAGAAAGAGAAAGAAAGAAAAAGAAAAAGAGAAGAAAAAGAAAAAGAGGAAAAGAGCACAATTTATACTTCAGGAAATTATTCCTTTATGTGTTTCTGAAATTTCAGATTAATTCATAGGCATTGAATTTTCTGAGCTCATCAGACTTGTCAGTTAGCTTGATTAACATACTCCTTTCAGAGCATTATTCTGAGGTCTTCCTGAAGATGTTTTTGTTTGTTTGTTTCAACTAGCTTCATTTCCCTTCAAACTTAGTGTTTCAGACTTATGTTTTTGGTTAGACTATTCTCTAACTACACGGTTAAATACTATATCCACATTATTTTTGACCTAAAGAATGGAAAATAGGTACCTGAGCCTCCAGTATCTTATTGCCATTTACAAAATACTGAAATATAGGAATTTTGTAAAATTAGCTCCTGGCTTACCACCACCACCTGACCTTGAACAGCCCCATTCCTGCTGCTCCATTGCAGGAATCGCATTGTTTTGGCATTGCTTATTGTAGCTAATTCAGCTATTCTTTGCTTTCCATTTCTCAACTGTGAAACTGGAGTAACAGTAGATCCCTACCTCACAGCAAGTATGGATTAAAGAATTCAGAATGCTCATATATGATCCTGAGAAATGTCATATAAATGTATTTGTATTGACACTGTAGTATTTTTATTTTGTTGTAATACATTTCAGCTATGAATGGTGACAGAGAATAGAAAAAGAACAATAGGTTTGAATTAGCACTAAATTCATCCATTTTGGGGTTGAAATACTGCCTTTATGGTAGTATTCAGTGTTGGTACATGTTAATAATAGAAGAGCCGATGTTCTAACTACTTATCTGTCAAAGTGAACAGGTGAATTAAGTTTACTAACCACAATCGTCATAGTACTGGAAGTAATTTTTTTTAACATCTTGTCTCTGCCTGTGAACAAAGTTTTCCTTTTTTAATCCCAGCACATTAACAAAGAACGAACTAAAAACTTTCATTTTGCAGAGAAGAACTAGCAGTTAAATTCAGCAGGCAGAGCTTTTCTTTTACTCCACTACTCATGAATAAAAGCAGAAAGCATTTAATATGTCCAAAATAATGGAAATCTTCCCTAGGGGGTATCTTCCATCCTGGCTTTGCCATCTTGCATTCTCAGGCTCACATTACTTTGTAGGTTGTTGTTGTTAAGGTGGAAATATAAGTGTTTTAAAAAATAATATCCACTTCATTTCCTTGGAGACTATTAGTGTTCTTCACTATCATGTTTTTTTTCTTTCCCTTTTTAAACCAATGAAGCCAATTTCCTTTCTTTTTCATTTAATTGTAAAATGCATAACACTAATGGATTAAATTAATTTCTTTCCATGTTACATCTAACAGTACAGAATAGTTTATACAGTTTGTTGCCTTAAAAACAGAAAAACAGTGGGAAAAAAAATTAACGAGCAAAGGCCAGTTTTATCACTTATATCATTAATGAGTAAATTCATTGGCACACAAGGGACAATATTGCTGAAAATTGCTTTGGCAAAGCCAGATCTGTTTCATTTAGTGTTTGAAAACCTGAGTGACAGGCAATGAGATGTTATTTGATTTGCAGCTAAGAGTTAAAAGACAATGGATGAGCACACAAAAGAGGAGAAATCGTTAGTGTGGAACTGCAGCTGGAAGGAATGGAAAAGGCACAGGCACAAACATACGCATTGCAAAGGAAAAAGGTTTTTTTTGTTTGTTAGTTTGTTTAATACATTCTTTTCAGGCCTTGTTTTCCCAAAACAAATTGCTTTAAATTAGTTCCAGGGGCCACTTTCTTTAGCATTGTTACAGCTAAGCACATGTTTTTGTGTTTCTCTCCACTTCACTTTTCATGGTAAAATAGGAAATAGGATTATGGTGTTTACTCATCTTTCTAGATTTAGCATCTGTACAAGGTAGAGCAGAAACAGATCTAAGTGTGGATGCCTGAATATTATGAAGGTGTATAAAGAACACTTCAGGGTTTTCTCTTCTCTTCTCTTCTCTTCTCTTCTCTTCTCTCCTCTTCTCCCTTCCCTTCCCTTTTTCCATTTTAAATAATCAGAGATTAACAGAAGATCTGTTGAGTTGTCTAAAAATTTAACTGAACTAAAATTGCATTACTGGGTCTGTGCCAACCATTCAATATCTTAAACAGCATTTCTTCCCACCCTCTAAGGGTATTCTATATATTACAAGGCTTCTTTTGAATGGTCACTGACTAGTTTTGACCAGCCTAGCTGAATGAACAAAGCTATATACAAATCATGCATGTACAAAGAGATTATGTCCTTATTTGTAGGTGTACTGTTGCCAAACTATAAAATAAAGATGCATATGAAGATGCTTACTTGGCAGTTGGAGTTATAAAATACAAGTTTTATTCATATTCACACATATGCAACCTTCCCTGAAATTATTGGGGCTGTGGTGGTTGAGAGGTGAGAAAAGAGTAAGAAATTGTTGTAGTCTGAGGATTTGTGGCAATCACAATCTCTCTGCTATACACCAGATCTCAGCTGTTTTATCTCCTTTTTTATTTATTTATTTTTTTCTCTCTCCAGCTGTGGTATAAACAGGATTTACTCTGTTTAGGAAATTGTCTGTTTTGCTTATGTGTACCACTTTAACAGACTTTGTTCATTTTCCTAACTTCATGAACATACAGAAAAAAAACAAGTATGAATTCAGTAATTCAAAATGGCCATTTAGCTCATTAAACTCACCAAGCAATTATTAACACATAATTCTATTTGGCAAGTTTTGTTGTCCTTAATGCCACCATTTCCCTACAGTCAGGAAGAAAATTATATGCTTGATGCAGAATCAGTGAGGTTTAGGTTTTCTCTTATGTTACAGACAGGTTAGAAAAAGACAAAGTTAAAAAAGACATGTTCTGGCTAATGCTGCTTGGTGAATTTTAAATTTTAAAGTATCGCTTTAAGTGAAAGCAATTTTCTCTAGTAAGTCTAGTATCAGCAGTTACAATATGAGAACCAAATTCCAGTGTGTTTATACATGCAGAGTAGCCCAGTGACCAATCCCTGACTTCAGAGGACTAATTCACAGGTGATACATGTACAGCTAGTTTTGCTTTGCATGCAAGAATACCCAAATTAATCCTAAATTATGAAAATATTCCATGGAATGTCTAAGGAATAGGAATTCCACCTCCCCATTTCTATGTAAGAATGTACCAAAAATAATACATTTATTATCTTAAATTATACAGTGAAGCCTATGTAAGGATTTAATATAGATCTGGGAGTATGAGTAGGAAGAGTCCTTATTTAAACTTTAATTATCTGAAATTAGTACTATCGAGAGTGTGGGATATGCCCTGAATGTTTAATTTACTGAAATATCAGGTATATCTCCTCAGAGATAATCAGAAGTAATTTGTGTAAAGAACTGAAAAACAATCAGAAGTTGATGTTCATGCCAAGCCAACAGTGTCTACTATCTGAGGGATTTTAACAAAAACCTTTTAGAAAAAGAAGCAAATGGATTTTTGTTCAACCACAATGCATGAGTAAAAAAACATAAATTATTAGGTTAAATACTTCTGTCCATGTCATACAGAAAGTCAAATAAGATAATCATAATAGACCATGATTACCTTAAAATGCATTGCATTATTGCAAAGATTTACTAAAAAAAAAAAAATCACATTCAAAACAGTAAAATGTTACTGTCATACTACATCAGACAAGTGAAATAGAAAGAAGAGACACACGGGGAGCTTTCTAATGACAGAGAGTTTAATATTGATTGGAAGTAGATTGGGAATGGTTGGGGATAAAATTCACATCTGGGAAATGTTCTGTCTCATCAGATACAGTATAATTGTAGGCTTATCATAAAACAAAAATCATAAAGGATTTATTCCCCAAATGCCTAAATTCTAGGTGCTTGTTCCACAAAATGGAAGCAAATACTCTATGACTATTATTTAGGCTTAAATATTTCAGAGAAACTGTTAAGAGTCTTATAAATGGATCCAAAATAATTATATCACTAAGACACTTAGATCTTGCACTCTAAGGAGGATTCTTTTCATCTAACTTTCGATAGTATAACAAAAATGAGGCTTTTTAAAAATAGGCATAATAGAGAAATAGTAGAGAAATAAACATCACCACAAGGTTTCTTATCCAATGTATTTTAGAGACCTACCTTGCAATAGGGTGAACCACCTTCTGGAAGTCCTGCTCTTTCTCTTCTGACTGATGAAGAGATTCTAGTGAAGTCATTCATTCTGACAGTAATTGGTGAGCAATCTCCTTGTCCTTATCACAGCCCTTAAGCCCTTTTACATCATATTTTCTTTCCCTCTTTCTTTGAGGATGGGGAGTGAGATAATAGTTGTGGTGGAGTTTAGTTGCCCAGTAGGGTGAAACAACCACAAGTCCGTATCTTCTTCTGGTTAGTAAATGAAGTTAAGTTTTTTATTTGGGCAATATAGAATATATGTACTTCTTATATAAAATAAAAACTTGAATTTGCTCATTTTCACATGCTGTTGGACCATTGGTTTGCTCTCTAACACAATTTATTTTTAATCCTTTTTTGCAGAGTAACACACTTTTATATGTCTGGTGGGAATGGGAAGAAATTGATTCTGGCTCTGAGTTTTCTTTGGTGAGAAAAGTGCTGTAGATACAAAGTAAAGGTAATGACAGTACCATAATTGCCCTACTTATATAGAAAGCAATAGTTCTACCTCCAGTTTTCAGGAGCTCCATGCTAAGTATGCTCTGACAAATGTATGAGGGAAAGATCCAGAAGAACTCAGAAATGTTGGGGTCCTGACTGGGTGTTGGAATGTTGTTATTCTAAGTTGTATAGACAAAGGGGCCTGGTGCTGAATGTTAATCCAAAATGGAGATCAAAACTTACTCATTTTAGGTGTTAGCTGAGTAAGAGCTTTTAGTATCTTAATTTTCAAATCAGCTACATTAATTTAATTGAATAGTTCATTTAACAATAAACAATACTTTTTTTTCCTTAGAAATAGGAATTTAACTTCTTGAACCCAGTACAATAAAGTGTTTATTTAAGCATATGAATGATGAGGATATCAAGAGAACATTAGTATGAGACATAAAAGATAGCAAGATCTATTAAGAGTGGAGCTAAAAATGACCTCAAATTGCTGTATACAAACTAGTCAGATATACCATTAAGATAAGGATTTTATTCTTTTTTTTTTTTTTCAAATAATTTTCTAGACAGCGCAAAGGTAGAAACAATCTATATGCAGCCTAAACTTGTTAAGAAACTTTTCCAAAAGCACAGAGTGTAATGCATCTGGGTTTGTAAGAGGTAAACTACCGAGTCCCAAGGGCCTGTGAAGAAAATGAGCTGTAGAAATAAAAATAATAGGCTGGAAACTAAAAGCAAGCAAATAAAAAACTCCCAGCTGTCCATCAGCCTTATACAAGGATTGAAAGAGGCCCAGAAGCAAATTAGTTTTAAGACAGATCTTGATCAAATTTGAAATAAAGCAGTAAGTATAGTACAGTTAGCATGGAACTGGATTTAGTAGCTCAGGAGACCCTATGGGCTTACATTTTCCATATAAACTCTCTGAATAAAATTGTTGGAGTTAAAAAAATATATAGATGGGTTGGTGTGGACAGGGGAAATTGATGGTCCTTGAAGTGAGGCCCAGTGACAGTCATGTTACCTTTAGCCATGGCTACGCAGCCCTGGTGGGGAGTACACAGGCCCATCAAAAGCAGTCTTAAATTCAGAGAGGTCCAGTATTTTGCCACCTACTACAGCCACGATGTTTTAGTCTACTCCTTTGTTAATGACCGTGTCAAAATTATTTTTTGAATGGGTGGAAGCTTCTATTTTTTTAACATGACTCATGCTTCTTTTAGCTGTCATACTGCTCTTTAGACTACTCAATGACTCTCAAAAAAAGATAAAGGCATCCTTTAATGCTAGTTGTGGGTTTACTTGGTTTTTATAAGCTTAAATAAAAACTGTATATAATACACTTCTCAAAACACTACAGTCTATATTGTATTTTCCTCATATACAATATTTAATAAAATCATGAGAAAAAAAAAAGAAAGCTGCCAGTTGAAACTCAAAAGATCTGGATATGCAATTCAATGTGCTTAGGAAAAGATCTAAGATATTCAGTGCTGAACTGAAGAACTTAAGCCTTAAAAGCTACCATTTCTTATTGTGATTTCCCTAGTGCTATTACCTTCCAATGTTCTCTGTGACTTCTGAGATTCATACTACTCTTAGAGTCTTACTTGCCTTCCTTTAGTACCCCCTAATCTTAGCATCCTATCAATACTTTCTCTAAACTCCTGATAAACTCCCTTAAACTTTGCTTCCTTTACTGTTTTTCTGAGAGGCTCCATGCAATTTGTCATCAAGCAATGAACTCCAATTGACACCCCTTTATTCCACTGTTTATGCATCATGTTGCTAGCAAGTAGCTTCAATGTGTGTGTGGAATTTTGTTTTTGTTTAGATGGTGTCTGTATCCAATTTAAATTCTGCTTGCCTACGGGCTTTCCCTGCTGCAACTGCCCTAAACTTTCACACCTGTAGAAGCAGTATTTTCCCTTTTAACCTTGACCCATATCTTAACTGCATATGATTTAAGTGAGTGGTTCTTGTAATATCCACATTAATTTTCAAATAATGCAGTCTGGAACTGTTTATAAGTCCTTAGACACAGAGAGCTATGCAGGAATATTGGATGTGACAGGATATCTACAAGTCTTGACCTTAATTCTTATGCTCTAGTATCTAGGGAATTCTGAATAAAATTCTGTGAGACTGAAAACATAAGAGGAGTTTGTCATTGACATGCACAATGTAAGAAGGTAGCAAAAAGCTCTTTAAAGTCAAATTAAAACAATGCACTTGCAATAGTAGAAACCATTTCTGGCATATCTCTTCTTACTCCCTTCATTGTCCCCCCTCCCCACTGCACCCTCCTCCCCCCACTAGCCAGGCTTGCAGTACTTTTTATTTTTTTGTCATAATTACCACATATAAAGACCTTCCACCTGAAAAGCTGCCTCACACTTTTTTTGACCATAATCTCACCTTCTGATTTTACTATAAACATTTCCTGATCTCTTATTATCTTATAATAAGTGTCACTGTTTTGCAAATTATGGTGAACATGGGTAAAAAAGACCCTTTGTATTATACACCTCTGTGGGTGACAGCAAGAATCTTGTCAGTCTTTAAATACCAAAGGCAAACAGTAAGTGATTCTTAGAATAACCTGACTTGCATTTGTAATCTTATTAGTTATAATCCTTAAATATAAATTGTTTGCTGAAATTAAATGATACTCATATGATCCTGGAGTGAAACTACTCTCCTGAACTTGCAGCTAGTGTATCAGTTGGTCCTTTTAATGTTTTACTTCATATATTTATTCAAAATGTTATTCTCTTGCCACTCTGAAGTGGAATGAAATGGTATGAAGATTCTGAGCTTGGAACACAGGAAAATAAAATAGTCTGAGTGTCCTGATGTACATTTACAAGTATGTACACCTGCTGGTAAAGCACTTGAGAGAGACTGTTGTTATACTAGGTATGATAAAAATAATAATAACAAAAAATTGTTTGCCATTAGAAGAACCCTTTAGAAAGCCATGTTCCAAAGCCCATCTGAAGCTATCTTGGGATGATATTGATTTTAGAGATACTGATAGATTTCCATATACTCTCTGCCAAAAATAATAATAATAATAATAATAAATGTAATACTTGAATAACTACAGGATTTACATATAAAATTCTGTATAAATAAAGGTATATGGCCATCTAGCTCATTCTGGCTTTATCAGGTCTACATAAAGAATAATCTTTGAAGAAGTGTAGCCTGCATTTAAGTTTAACAGCTGTGAGATTTTGCATTCACTCTTTCTTCATGTTTGCAAGAGCTATGTTCTTTGTAAGCCTTCCCTTTTATGCCATTTCATAAAACTGATGTTTCCCATTAAAGATTCAAACTCTCTTCTGGTCTGTAACCTTAATGACACAGAGATCTTTACAATGAGATTTCTAAAAATGACAAAACATATTTTGTTTCGTATTTCTCTTGTTGTACAGGAATATATAAAAGGTAAAGCTACTGGCTATACCTTCCCTAGTTATTAATAAAGTTTTTAAAAATTCTATTTTGTGTGAAATAATTTGTTTTAAAACAGCTTTATGCTATTACTTGTCCCTGGGTTTGGATAAATTTGAATGTTCTGGGAGGAAATAATAATATATTCTATAAGTAATAATAAAATACTTGCTAATAAAGTAAGACAATATGCAATGATACAGATTCAAGCCCAAAATCAGTGATCTTCATGAACTAAGACAAAAAACTAATAAATAAAGCCACATAAATATATAATGGTGGTATAACGGTGGTCAGTTCTGGTCCTCTTATGGGCTTAATAGCTTCCATACTAACCAGGATGCTAAGAAGGGAAGGAGAAGAAAATAAAGTGCGCACTATATGTGGAACCTGTAAATCCATAAATCCATCATAATACAATTAATTTAATTTTTCCCACCAGAGTATCACTGATATATATATATATATATATATTTACACATTTATTTACTTACCCTAGGTAGACCAGAATGTTCTGAAGATTTGATCACTCAAAATAAATTATGTATCTTTTCTAAAATTCACAACTTAAAGTAGGACAGCTTCCTGAAAATATTCTGGAAAAATACCTTCCATAGTAATTTCTCTGTCAAATGTGCAATACTATATGAGCTACAGCATATCTTTCAATAGAAGCGAATATTGATATAAAGATAGGGAGTGATAGAGAATCCATTTTTCAATGCCATAATTTTAAAACCTTTTCATTACAATAATTATAAAGCCTATTGAAAACAACTTAGCCTGGAATAGGCTTTATCAAGTTAAATTTCAGGGGATTTCACTGAGATCAAAGTAGTGGATGATTAATACCAAACTTAAATGTGATTCATTTTTTGCTACTCTTTAACAGAACTTAAAATGCAATTCAGCTGAGCTCCAATTTGAAATCCCCAGGAATTACTTTGTCAGAATTCCAGGTTCTGTCAAGCTACACTTTTCTGTTGCTAGTGTCAAAATTCAGTGGCACTGCAGCACAACCAGGCTTACTTAACACAGAATATAAACTGACCTGAACAGCAGTACCTAAAACTGCTACATGTACAGATGCACATCATTTTGCAGTTAAATCTGAAAACAATCAGAATATATATTTTTGTTGAAAATCAAGTTGTCTAAGGTTAAAAGCAACCTCTTCTGCAGGACCACAAACTTAAGCTACTCCCTTGAGTTATGGAGTGTTTTCATAGGAAAATGTCTTTTATGCACGTGTGTGTGTATATATATATATATGTGTGTGTGTGTGGTGTATGTACTTTATATACTTTATTATCCCTTATTTTACTGCACCCTGATGCAACTTCACTTTTTTGAGCACACATAATTTTTTGATAATACACACGGTACTTTTTCAGTATTGATTCTTCTATTTAACCCTTGTCCCCAAACACAATGAAAAAAAAAATATTCTTCACCTTCTGTTACTCTTCTTGAATCAATTCTGTGCCCTAAAAGCTTAGTTCTTCTGTTTTGATAAATAATTAATCTGGATGAGTTATTCATTTTTTTAAATTAAATAGCAGGTGAAAAGTTCTGGCAAGAAATAACTAGTAATCTGCCCCACAGCAGAGGGAAAGTTTTCTGCACTTGTACAGTATGGTTACAAAGCCTGGATTTTACAGTCAGTATCTATATGAAAGTTGAAAATTCATTTTAAGCTAATGCGATGCAAAGTGGTCTCGCTAGGAAGTTCAGTTTTCACTCATCAAGATTTGCAATCTCATTTACTTGCACAGGCTCACTAATTTGATTGTAATCATGTTACTTATCTTTTAATTTTGTGTGTGGCAGATGTACATCAGAAATGACATGCAGGTGGGAATATCATATATTAAATCAATTTAATCACATTTAAATATTTCAAGGTTTGAGGAAAAAAAAAAACCACCAGTCATAGTTAGATAACTGTTTCTAAGCAAAGTGAAAATGCTTTAACGTGATAATTGACCTTAAAATAATACAATTATGCCTGCAATTTAGAAGATGCAGCCAGCTGTTTGATTATTTTAAGAGTGACAGAAGAATTTTAAGGTTTGCTGAAGCAAAAATACATTTTACCCCTGTTCAAGAGGAAATTATAAGTCCTAATAAATGTATATGAATAATTTGTTTGTTTTCACCTTGAAAGATATATTATTATGTGCTCTCAGACACACATGCGCAACATTACATCTTGTTTGGTTACAGTCCAAGAAAATGTGGACTCAGATCAAGAATCCAGGGAAACCATTTAAGATCATTGCCTGATTTCAGGTGTACCTTAATTTTCTATAGCAGCATCATTTGCAGTGATGATAATTCTGAAGACAAAGGGTCTTCCAGAGACAGTAAGGCTGGGCGTACTTCAGGTGATACCATCCTTATCTTGTCTGTCAGTCCCTTCATGACTATCAATCTCTGGGACATTTTTTGGAAGCACCTTATTACTGCCACTAAAATTTTTCATGTCTGGGCCTACTTCTGCAAAAGCAGGTCTAACAAATTACGTGGTTTAGTTGTTTAGTTAAGAACATTCCGTGCAAGAAATATTTTATTAAGAGTACATAGGTAATAAAATCATTTTATGTAAAAAAAAAGAAATTACATGTCCTCCCCCCAAAATTAATAAATGCATTTAAAATACCATATGTAATCCTTATGCAGATAAGTCAATTTCATCTTATCTAAACCAACCAACAGAGGCAAGGCTGTCACAGCTTCATGCCCCTAGGTTCAACTAGGAGCATGTATTCCCAATAGATGCACCCATAAACACACATATACAATACACATTCACATGCATACATAGCAAGCCACACTGTATGCATGTGCATACAGGCACATGCAGTACTTGCAAAAATACAAACAGTACAAAGAGCCTCATCCTGTTCCTTTGTGTGGCTGATCAGGATGAAGATCCAATAGTGAGAATACATACATGTATATAATCCCTCCAGCAGCTGGACTCAGACAGTCTTCACAATAGCTGCTCCTGGATCCCAGTCTTCTCAGTTGCTCACACCTGGGCATGTCACCTCCAAAGCCACAACCCCACTCCAGCTGCCTGTGCTCAGACTTACATGTACAGTAAGCAGTAATGCATTAAGCAGCACTATAGGCACTAGTGCTCTCCCCCATTGTCTTCCATGTAGATATGCATGCACACAAATGGGTCTCCCAACCAACCTCCACAGCCCACAGTCTCTCCAGCAGCTGGCCAGGACTCCCCTGGTCTCTACAGTAACTGGCTCCTTCAACTGCCTCAACCACAGACACACACATATGAATATCTGGTCCCAAGGGAGTTAAGCTACTCCCTGGCTAGTCTGACTTGATACTTGCTCAAGCACTGACTTGTGTACCCTCACTCACTACCATTGCTGGCAACCCAGACACACAGGCTCTCTCTGGCCTATGGTTTCACTCCAGTCACAGGAATTTAGACCTCTGTATACATACATTCATACACAAGAGTCCCATTATATAGAAGCAGAGTTTTATGGGAAGACAAGGTGGAGTATGGTTATGGTGTGTGTAAAACATGGCTAGGCATATATACTGACCATATATACTGACCAGCACAGTTTACAAGCAACAACTCTCTTATCCCCTTCTCCCTCTATTTTCCATGCTTTTTCCTCCCCAAAACACTCAAATCACCCTTTCCTCACCTTTGGTCCTTCCCTAAACATCCCGTTGTCTTGTACAATCCCCAAATGTGCTTCCCCTCAGCCTGAGATGCAAACCAGAGTTGCTCCCCTTGACTCATCTGAGAGAGTGTCACAGCTGAACACCGGAACTGATGGTCTCTTGAGATGGCCAAGGGAGGGCAAGTGAAGGATGTGCATTTCTCCAGCTTGTTTGAGAAGTTTCCTCTGCAAGTTATTGTTCCTCCTTGCTCTTTCATGTTTGTGGAGATGACCTTTCTTATGGGTTTATCACTCTCCCATGATAGGCCTGGGAACAGCCGGGTAAGGGTATAACTTGGGTTCCCCCACGTGCCATTTTTCCACTGTGCTCCTTTGTGTGTGTGGAGATGAACTTATTGTGTAACTGGACACACATCATTCAGCTGTACCTCAGAATGACTAAGTGACTCTGGCTGCCTACCACCAAATGAAAATGAATGCCAAAGACATTCATTTATAAGCCGTTTCAGAATCTCAACAAACAAGCAATTGATTATTGTGCTGTGGGTTCTCCATGATCATTAGGTATGCTTTTCCTATAAAGTTTACTTTTCAATTAGTTTATATAAGATCAGAGATATTTTACTCACTTTCTTGTAGGAAAGCTGAACAAATCTTGCAATGACAACTGCATGTTTCTCTTCAGCCTTTTTCTGCCTCTTCCTTGTCTTAGTACTTGCTATTGATAGGATCAAAGTCCTACAGTAATGGAAAAACATCTTAGAAGAAATGCCACAATAATATGTGCTTTTATCTAGATTTATTATATTATGAGAAATAATATTATATTTTTATTTATTAAAATCTGTACTAATATTAAGGAACATTCACCTGGAAATATAGATATATAAAAATACAGATTCAATCACAAACAGTTAAGGATTTATATACAGAACAACTTAGAAAGCAACTTTAATTAACCTAGGTCTACATTACAAACTAAAGCTAGCATAGTTATGTCAAACAGATTGTAGGCAGCCATCACGCTACAACTGGCATGCAGGTGGAAGACCTCTGTTACAGTTATGCCCTCCAGCTGCTCATTATTACCCTTTTGCCAGGAGAACTGGGAGGGCAGTAACCTCCAGCAGAGTGGTTCATGTGAGTGATCCCTCATCCACTTCAGGCAAAATCACCCAGGTAAGCACAAGCAATTTAAATAGTTGGCTTGAGGCTGCAGGCAGATACCCTCTTTCAGATCTAGCTGTGTTGACAATTGTTCCTAATCCTTTCTGTGCTGGAGTCTGTGCCACTGTCAGAAAGTTCAGCTAAATTGTAGATGACTTGGGACTACTTCTGAGACAAGATAGTTGAGACCTACATACACACTTTTTAAGCTCAATTGCTAACCTGATGGTAGTAATTCTGTGGTGGTCTCTGTTATAAGCAGTCTGTTTTTTTTAGTTTTGTTTTGTTTTGTTTTTCTCTGTATCATCTGAAAATTTGACTGACTTTCTTCTGAACGTGGATTAGACAGAATTTGCCAGAAACACTTCATGAACTGAGCTGTGGAAAGGAGTGAGCTCTAGCTAATGGAAAAGGGATAGATAACTAGGACTGGTATATCATCAGCAGCAGAGGTGCCTGTTTGTAGCTTCAGGCAGCTAAGAGTGACAAGAGATTCAATCCCTTACTGACATAGTTTTGCTCACAAGTGAAGAAGAGGCTTTACAGACACCATTATAAGACTGCATTTGTTCCGTTTGAGCCACATGTTAGAAAGGCTTTCTACACTTGTACAAAGCATGGTTTTTCATCCATGTCAGTATCATGCTGCCAGTAAAATAGTTGATACTGCATCTGATCCCAAGTTCCAAATATACTACCAAAAACATATGCCCTACTAAAAGAAAACTGCAGTTAAAGCAATATATATAAAGCATTTTACTTATATTCTATTAGCTGGTATCAAACCTGAGCCTTATCTAATTTAGTGCAATTAAATGTGACGATGTTAGGAAGCATACTGAAAGTTTTGCTGAACCTGTCTATTCAAAACATAAATTCTCCCAGTTTTGTTTATATTAAAGGCCAGCCTTTTCAGAATGTAAGCAATGAAGATTCATCATGTGATTTTAAACAGTAATAAATAATTTTATGGATAAGACTAACCTATATTTTATTGAATATAATAAAACACCTTAGAAAGGGAAAAGCATTTTAGTATTTGTGACACAATGAACAAGAAAGATTTTGTTAGGACAGAGTGCATTATAAATGTATTACCAATAAATATTGTGTTCATTTTGTAACTGTTAAAACTGCTGCTAGGCAGCATTGTTGCATTGGTCTGAAGGGATTTAGCAAAACAGACGGTTACTCAGACCTCTTCCAACCACACAGTAAGGAGGGGATGGGCAGAGTCACAGAGATCAGCTGCAGTGCACACCTGCTAGAAAAGTAGCCCCTTTTGCCAGTGTCTTTCAGTCACCCTAGGTCAGTGTGTAATCACAGTATATTTAGTGCATGTGCCAGCAATATAAACAGTCTGTGACTTCAGTCAATGATTCTTTAACTGAAATGAACATCACTGAATTCAGAAGTACTGAATGCTTATTCAGTATGATTCAGGGAAAAAAAAAAAAGAAAAGAAAAGAAAAAAGTAACAAAATTACATGAGCTTAAGTTAGCTAATAAAGAGGCAACATGACATGAATGCAGGTCAGGGAGGTCTTCAGAATGGTTAAGCAACTTTCTGGGAGGGTTGGGGTTGTTAGCAGAAACTTAAGCAGATGAGTCCATTGATAGTATGAGCTAAATCAAGCTGGCACTTGTCAGTAAACATGCATTGTAATCACACCGTCATTTTGTTATACGGAAATACTCTATTTTTTTTGTTTGCCCTGCAGTGGCATTAATTCTACTTTTACAGGTGCTCACGTCTCCTTTGCAATATACATACAAGGTGAATCAGTTATATGTTGATTAACATCGATGCCTTTCTCCAATAACCCCATGAATAATAAGTGAAGTAATGGAAGTGAATAACTGTCTTTAAAGATAAGTTACTGTAAAATCTTCAACCTTCCATGCTGAATACTTTACTGAAATACTTAGTTCCACATACCATTGCTAGCTGCATCAGTAGCAGATTAACTTTTACCTTTTACCTTGATTACAACTTCTTCTTTAGTCTCTCTGATGCTAATCTTAGCTCTTTAATCTATTCAAGTCACAGCTCCTAAAATTATCTTCTTCATCTCTCATTTCTTCTTTTACACATCAGTGAAGAGTCCAGGTACTGATGCCCTTTTTCACAATGCAATAGATATAGGATCTCCATCTTGAAGACCTTATACAATGTAGACTTAATTTTTTACTTTATCTCTTCTCTGCATTGCTACTGATGGTCTTAATGTTCTGTTCTCTCTCCAAGTTCTGCTTCAGGTTTTAATGTTAATTTATTTGTAAGTAGTATACTCCCTGATCCAAATTTTTCTCATTTAAAACTTCGTAAAAAATGACATTCTTCTATGAAGTTATTAATAATTACATCAATAAGAGAATGGGAAGAATAAAATCCAGTGTGGTAAAGCTCTGAGTTACTCATTTCTTAATTTTATCCTTATCCTTCTGAGAATATAGTATTGCCATATTTTGTACAGTAAAAACATGTTATCAATGAGAATTAGTAATAAATATTGATTGTTAACAATAATTTATAGTACTGTACTTGCCCCCATCTGACTTACTCATGGAATACTTCAATAAAGCCCCTATTTAGCAAAATGTTTTTCTGTCTTGATATGAAAGAGAAACTTATAACCCCCAAACAGATACCTCAGGTTAGGTCCATAAACTCTTATTTGGCTGTGTATACTATTGGCCTGCATTTTTTATAACATCTGGGTGTTTAGAATCCTTCACCAGAGTTGATAGATGAGCTTTCCAAATGGCAAGCCAAAACCATTCCACTGCTTTCTGAAACTATTTTTCCTGTATTATGTACATGTGGTAGCATTAATTGGCTTACTCATCTGTTAACCCTCTTTGCAGCCCTCAGTACAAAATGTCTTTTGGAACATATTTCAATATTCATTAATTCTGACAATTTATCATCACTACCTCATAGTTACTGTGTCAGTGACAACAAGTGTCACAGAGAACTTCTAAATGATGTCCCTTGGGATGACATTCCATGGCATATTCAACCTTGCTGGTAAGGTCAATGACACAGATTTGCTTTCAACAATGTAATCCAGGCCAAGAGTGACAGCCAGACTATGCAGCATGACAGAAGCAAGGAAGGTTTGAAAAGGCTTTTCATTTGTAAATGACAGAAACAAGTCTTACTGGGAATTCCAAATTTAGCCAAGCTAGGAGCATCTTTAAACAGAATAGATCTCTACTTCTCGAACTTGTTTGGGATGTAAAAGTTGAGATACTAGCGTTTTGGCTCTGTCATTCCCAATATATACTGCCTTCTCAGTGATTCTGGCATCAGTCTATGTATTTATAATCCCTTTGGAAGCAGAGGGAAACATCACTTGCCATTGATAATCTTTCTAGTATTTTTTTTTTTCCCCACACTCCTTTTTTAGCAACCACAGATACTTTTTTAAGCTCCATTTGATATTACAATTGTGATGTCTTCTTTAGATGTGAACTTTCTGGGTCAGCATACCCAAATGTTTATGTATTAAAAAAAAAAAATCCTTAACTCATTGTAGTGGGTTTATGTGGCAAGGCTTTGGTAGCAGGGGGCTACAGGGGTGGCTTCTGGAATCCAGAAGCTGCCCCATGTTAGATAAGGGGCCCTCCGCTAGCCAGAGCTGAGCCAATAAATGATGTTGTTTGCGCCTGTGTGAGAGCATATTTAAGAAAGGAAAAAAACTGCTGCTCAACAGCAGCAGGGAGAGAGATGAGTGAGAAACAGCCAGGCAGACACCAAGATCAGTGCAGAAGGAGGGCAGGAGGTGCTCCGGGCAGGTGGTGCTCCAGGTACGGAGCAGAAGTTCCCCTCCAGCCTGTGGAGAGGCTCCTGGTGTAGCAGGCTGTCCCCCTGCAGCCCATGGTGTACCACAGCAGAGCAGATCTCCACGCTGCAGCCCGTGGAGGAGCCCTTGGTGGAGCAGGTGGATGTGGCTTGGAGGAGGCTGTGGCCTGTGGAGAACCCCTGCAAGAGCTGACTCTGGGTTGGAGCTGTAGCCCATGAAGAGGGAACCACATAGGAGCAGGTGACCTGATGAGAGCTGCAGCCCATGGGGTACATATGTGTCTTGCCTTTATGTGTGTCTATTGGGTAGTCTGACTTTTTGTTAGCTGGACCTGGGAACATGGAAATATCTCTATTGTCAACAAGATTTGAGAGCTTCTGACAATTTCTACTTTAATTCCTCTTGTCCTTGCAACTTACTCTTTTCACTGCCGTAGACTAGCAGGTTCTCCTGTTCCGCAACAACAAAGTTTGCAGTGGCTTTATCTAGTGGAATTCAGACCTATACAGATATCACCTAAGGGTGAGACAAAAATTCATCTCTTAGTATAATTGTTTAGATGATGGATATCAACAATACTACAGCAGCTGCAGGGCTGGCTTTAAAAACATGTAGATACTTTTATGCATTTTATGTAAAGCCCCTAGTCTTTCAAAATAAACCTTAATATACATATATATGTCATCTGTCATATGTTGAGAAAAACATGATTTAAATAAAGAATTTAATTTGAAAAGGAAGTAAATATGTAGACATGATTATGAATTGTATAAAAACATCGCAGATATCCTCTGATGTTACATGGACTCTCTTCTAACAGACACTGAGTAAGAAGTCTTAGTAGTAATGTGCTCTTACCACAATAATCTCAGTTATGAAAGCTTTTAAGCAAAACAGTAATGACTACTGTGTAATTAAAAAGAATGCAAGGAAATTGTTCTCTCAACACTGAAACAAATGACTTCCTTGTCATCCTGAATTTAGCAATTAAGTTTTCACCAATTAAAAAGGAAGAGAAATTATAATAAAAGATTTGCCCTATCATGTTAAAGAAGCTGAATATCTTGCAGTTCATGCTAAGAAGCATGATTTCATGTCAGGTCATGGTAAGGAAAAACACTTGTGATTGAACATCAATACATTACTGTATATGTCTTATGTTTTCAAATAGTAATGCTATCTAGTCACTGCAATAAAACTAATAGAAAGGACTAGATGCAGTATAGTATGTAGTCATATCATAATACTTACCTTTAGGCAGTCATTGCCTTATCTAAAATCCTGTGTCAGGTGGTTGGGCTCCTCAATGTGACAAAAACAAGGTACCTCAAAACTGTAATACAAAATACTACCTGAGTAATAAGTATTTATTTGCCCACAAGTTTACTTAGAAGTGTCTCACAGATCACTATAGAACAGTCTGAAATCACACCTCTCCTCAGTTCTAATAACACATCTTAGTGATTCAATACAGTGAATGTCTGTGCTACAGGCTGACAGAACAAATGCACTAATTTAGGGTAGCTCACAACACTACCAAAATTAAGATTTCTGGGGAATGTGTGCAAACGTTTGCCACATGGATGCAAAGAAAGGAGGTAAAGGATCTATCCCTGCTACCTGCAGAGCAGAGGCAGTTTAGAAAGCATGTTCTTACTCCTGTTAACTGCAGTCACAGTTCCCATTTGAGATCAGGTAATTGACTGTGGTTGAGCTTCTCTTCTATTTAAGTGCAAACCCTACCAGATTAACTGAAACCACCAAAGGCATTGTAAACTAATACATTTGACTTTGTCCAGAAAGGCACTAGCAGCATAAACACTGCCAGGTATGGATCAGAGGTAGTTGAAGCTGTTTTTCACTGGTTTTCAGACTGTAACTGCTAGGTCATAGATCAGAGAAAGGCCTAGCACATCAGCCATGGGTTTGGATTTGACTTGCGAGCCAATGTCCTGCAGCTGAGATTAACATCAAGGAGAGGTCATGAAGAGAATAGTTTAGGAATATCCTTAAACTACTGAATCAGGAAAACAGGAAGGTTCCACCGACTCATACACTGAATTTTTATCAAGAAGATAGATGTCTGGTGTTTATATACAGTTTCTCAAAGGATTCAATAATGTCTTTACATTTAAACATGGGCAAGGAGAAGAGAAAGCCCTCTACTATTTAGATTTAAATTAGATACTTTGCAGGATAAAACATTCTTCCAGAAAAATGAAACAATAGGGTTCAGCCCTGCTGTCGTTCTCAATTAACTCAGATCAGTGCCTTCCCTGAGACCTCTGCAAGATTAAAATTATCAGATTATGAGCTATGTAAATTCTTTTAGTGTCTCTTTCTGGTGTTCTGCCATGAGCCCAACTATCTGAGATTCATTCCTATCATTGAGAATGATGTCAAATCTTTTCCCTGCATAATGAATATTTTCAAATGCAATATGTCGTATGCCATCAAAAATTGCTTGTCACATTGTCATTTGTACTGCTTCTTGCAACCTACCCTTTTGCTTCTCTATTACAGAGTTAAAAAACAGCATGGTAAACGGCAAATGATTAAGTGGTTCAAATGCACTATTAAGTAGCATTAGAATTTGAAGATAATTGAAAAAAAATATAATGCAAATCTTCAACAATTTTAGTTAATTAAAGGTTTTGTGTGTGTGTGTTTTTTTCCCACTAATTATGGGTGTTGGTTTTTTTTCTTTCGCTTAGGGGGGGAAGTTTTTTTTCAGTTTGAAAGATGTGTATATTTTATTGAGTAGAGCAAAAATAAAAAAAAAATATGTTCATATTAAATCAGACAAGCCTTCCCTGTTAGCTCTGTTAAGAGGTGTTTCATATACTTCATATCAATGCACGTTTCAGTGATGGAGTCAAATAATAACAATAAAAAAGATTATAAAAATAAATAATAAACAATAAATACAAACAATAAATAAAAAACAATAAAATCCTGATCCTATGGGATCCATACATGACTTGGTGTCATATTTTCAGAGATATTCAAGTGTGCCATTTAGGCACCTGAACTGGAGTTCCAAACTAGAAGTGCCTAAATAGCTTAAGAATCTAACTCTCACTGAAAATGAACTAGTAATTTTTCTCTCATTTTTCCTTAAATAACTTCAAATACTTTCTGCATACTTTCATTGTCTCGCAGCATATTCTGAATCCACATTTCAGATAATTTGGAACATTCAAAATACTTAACTAGGTTTCTAGGTAATATACGTTTTATCTCCATCCAAGAATTCTCCAAGTAAAAGACTTTCAAACACAGCACATAAACTTAATTGCTGTAGTTGTATAGCTTCATAATTTTAGTGAGTGCAGATCAGTTTGCAGAGTTGCATTCATGGTAGCCTCATTTCAGATCTTTATTTCTCTTTTACTTCTTTTTTTTTGGGGGGGGGGGGGGCAAGGGCCTGGAGGCAGTAATCCGTGTCTTAAAGGCTTGCTAAATTAGGCATTATTTTAAAATTTACATGAATTTTACAGGCAGCCTTTAAACCCCCCGATGAGCATTTTGAGGAAACAAATAATAATAATAATAACAATTTAAAAAAAAAAAAACAACAGGTTTATACAAGAGGACTTAATAGTGCAGTCTGGCTACCACCTGGCAGGCTTCAAAATACTGCTAAAGGTGTTTCCCTGCAAGTCAAGATAGTTATTTCTAAATTAGTGACTAGAAAATTGGGACCATGTGAACCTAATAAGGTTCAACAAGTCTTAGTGCAAGGTGCTGCACCTGGGCTGGGGCAATCCCAGACAGGACTACAGAGTGAGAGAACTCATTGAGAGCAGCCCTGCAGGGAAGGACTTGGAGGTTCTGGTGGATGAAAAGCTCACCATGAGCCAGTAGTGCGTGCTTGCAGCCCGCAAGACCAACTGCATCAAAAGAGGTATAGCCAGCAGGTTGAGGGAGGTGGTTGCCTGCTTCTATTCTGCCCTTGTGAGGCCCCACCTGGAGTGCTGCATCCAGGCCTGGAGCACCCAGCACAAGAAAAATGTGGATCTTTTAGAGCAGGCCCAGAGGAGGGCCACAAAGTTGATCAGAGGGCTGGAGCACCTTTCCTACGAAGAAAGGCGGGGAGAGCTGGGGATGTTCAGCCTGAAGAAGAAAAGGTTCCAGGGTGACCTTATTGCAGCTTATCAGTACTTAAAGGGGGCTTATAAAAAAGGTGAAGAGCAACTTTTTGCCGGGGCAGATAATGATAGGAGAAGGGGGAATTGTTTTAAACTAAAAGGCTTAGGAGAGATTTAGATAAGATGTGAAGAGGAAATTCTTCACTCAGAGGGTGGTGAGGCACTGGAACAGGTTGCCCAGAGAAGTTGTGGATGTCCCATCCCTGGAGGTGTTCAAGACCAGGTTAGTTGAGTCCCTGGGCAGCCTGATCTAGTGGGTGGCATCCCTGCCCGTGGCAAGGGAGGTGGAACTAGATGATTTTTAAGTTATCTTCCAACCCAAGCTGTTCTGTAATTCTAAGAAGTTAGGTGTTCTGTAAGTTAAAGACTTGTTTCCTTTTAGAGACTGACCAAAAATGAGTTTACTGGTGTGTTATATCTTTTGTCTAAATAATACATCTGCTCAGCCTTATTAAGGTATTTGGTGCTAAAGCAGCTGGGGTACGTGGCAAAGGGCTTAGCTACCCTAAAGGAAGGAGGCAAAGGTGGAGGTGTAGATTGTGTAGGGCAAAGTCTGTTGTAATGAAATTGCGAAATGTACTGTTTTTATTGTGTATCTACAATGAACTTATTTTGTGTTGATATATTTACTGGGTTGGCATAGCAACTCAAAAGGTAATTATGTGTCTTTGAGAGTCTACTATCTGCTTTCGCTGTTGCATTTTTTTTTCTGTTAAAATAGGGAGAAAGCTGTCATCCAAGTACTCAAATCTGCAAGAAATATAAGCTAAATCTGTTGCCTAATTTTCTGGGTTAACCTGAGCTCTTAAGTAGTTCTCTGTTTTCCTTCTGCGTGGTGATTGGGATAGTTTGGTTCTGTTTTACTTGTTTTCTGGGTCCTAGGAAGGTTTCAACAGTAGTTATGCCTAGTATAAACAAATGAATTACTTGAACTTATTATGGACTACTGGATTTTATGTCATGGTATGTCTCACTAATTCTTATCTAATAATCTACTGGCTTGAACGTGTGCTGGGGAAACAAATCAGAGTTTTGTGCCTTCATTAAAAAAAAAAAGAGGGATCAAAGCTCAAACTTGTTTAGGACACAAATCAAATATTTTTTTTTCCTTCTTCTGAAGTGATAGCTCTGCATAAACAAATATAAAATTGAGAGGGTTGTGAACCTCAGTTGATGTTTTGTAGTGCAGTGGCTAAGTCAAGCACAAACAAAAAGAAAATTTGTTTACTAGTAAATAACAGTTACTGTTGATGTGCATGCAACTCCCATGTAGAGTAACCCCAGAGAAAATGGTCCTGTTTAAATGCCTCACTTATCTGTAACAACAAATACAATGCAACTGTTCTCCTGTTAATGTTGAAGTTGCTTATGCTGTCTGAATGCAATATATGAAGAAACATAAATGTCTGAAGTGGGAACTAGACTGCAGGAACAGTTATTTTGTCTGACTGCATTTTGGCTCCCAAGCAAGTTGGTACTGACAGCTGCTCTCTATCAGAGAATCCGAGACAAGCATTCAAGGAATTGCTAGTCTGAACACTTCCACAGGAGTTAGTAACTCTAATTGTATTTGATCCTTAGTGACAGTATTTTAATAGATGTTTATTAGTTTGTAAAAGAGTACTCTCTTCAAGCTATAAGGGACTCCAGGAAGGATTTTTCTGTTTCTTTTCTTCCAAAGGAGATCAGTTTTCTCCTCTGTTCCATATCAGCTTTCTGCCTCCTTCTGTATACTATTCTAGTGGGTAGAGCAGTTGAGAAAGTGATTATTTCTCATGATGAACATTCAGTTTTGCAAATTTCAACCGAGTAAGTCAGAGCACCTTACTGGAGAACTGTTTTGGGACTAGATAGATGAGGAGAAAAATGATGCCTAAGGTTGCTGCTTTTTGGGCATCCATTCTGTTTCTCTAGTAGATGGGAGTGTACCTTAGCCATCGTCTTGAAGGAAACAAAATCTACTATAGTAATCCTGTTTGATTTATGGAATGCCTCTTCCAAAGAATTATTATTTCCCTATTAAAATCCAGCTTATTGTGGTTGGAGGTCTGATTCTGTTGACTCAGTCTACCATATTTAAGCTGCATAAATGAAAATTGATTTTTATTATAACCATTTGTTCAGCATTGTCCTTAAACAATTTACGTGCTATTCTTTTGGAGCATGTTCCCAACGGTTACTCAAAAGCTTACAGTTGGTAAACAAAGCCTCCCGGGTTTGTTGGATGCTTGTTTTTGACTTCAATATTTTTAAAGCTGATGATATCTCTTTCAATATAGAAACAACAGTTCTAATCAGAATAGTTTCTGAAATTAACTGATGCGCATATACATTTAAAATGTGACTGAGAAACCCTTTCCTAAGATGGCTTAATTTTCCTTAAGTTTTATCATAGATTCATAGAATATTTTTGAGTTGGAAGGGACCCACAAGGATCATGGAGTCCAACTCCTGGCTCCACACAGGACAACCTAAAAATCAGACCATGTGTCTGAGAGTGCTGTACAAATGCTTCTTGAGCTCTGGCAGGCTCAGTGCTGTGACCACTGCCCTGGGGAGCTTGTCCCAGTGCCTGACCACCCTCTGGGTGAAGAACCTTTTCCTAACACCCAGCCTGACCTTCCCCTGTCCCAGGTCCATGCCGTTCCCTCGGGTCCTGTCACTGTCCCCAGAGAGCAGAGCTCAGCACCTGCCCCTCTGCTCCCCTCGTGAAGGAGCTGCAGGCCTCCATGAGGCCTCCCCTCAGCCTGCTCTGCTCTGGGCTGAACAAACCAAGGGACCTCAGCTGCTTCTTGTATGTCTTCCCCTCTAGAGTCTATCTTTGCAGCCCTCCTTTGGACACCCTCTAATAGTTCTATGTCTTTCTCATATTATGGTGCCCAAAGCTGCATGCAGTACTAGAGGCAAGGCCGCACCAGAGCAGAGCAAAGTGAGACAATCACTTCCCTTGACCAGCTAGCAGTGCTGTGCCTGATGTACCCTTCCATATGCTTGGCCCTTTTGGCTGCTAGGGAATGCTGTTGACTCATTCAACTTGCTGTCAATCAGCCTCGCCCCCCCAATCCATTTTTGAAGCGCTGCTGTCCAGCCTCTCATCCCCCAGTCTGTATATATAACCTGTGTTGCCCCATTCCAGGTGCAGAATCCAGCACTTGCTCTTCTTAAACGTCATACAGTTGGTGATCGCTCAGCTCTCTTATTTGTCAAAATCTTTGCAAGGCCTCTCTACCCTTGTGGGAGTCAACAGCTCCTCTCAGTTTAGTGTCATCCGCAAATTTAGTATACTTTCAAGTCGTATCCAAGTCATTTTTGAAGACATTGAAGAGAACTGCCCCTAAGATGGTCTTTTGGTCTTTTTTTCAGAATGCTTGTCTGATTTCCTCCCTCCCCCCTTGGTCTGTACAACTAATCACCAAACAAAAAACTTGGGCAGGAACTGCTTGCCATTACTCATGCATAAATGAGGTTTCTATATCCCTTAATAATACAAGGAGTTACTGATTGTCAAATTGTTATTTCTAATGACTGTTAGATTTGGCTTATAGGTATATGAGAAACTCTTCTCTAGGGAGAAGAGGGGAGCTCTTAGATTTACCATTGTTGCTCAAATGGTCATGTAACATATATCCTAATAATAAGGTTAAACAGTGATGAGTTAAGTCTGTTTCGGTGATAAATGTAGAGAAATAAATAAGAATAGCAAGTTCCATTTTTACTTCTCAAACAGTTAGTTTCCCTGTTGTAAATTAAGTAGCTGACCATCACTGCAGACAGGTGGTAAGCCTAAATTCAGGAGTACCTGTAGACCACCAGGACAAATATTTAAAATTGACATATCGTAAGACCTTGTTGCCATCTAGCTTCCCAAGGTCATATTAATTTAGTGCAATTTACCTTTAACATTAACAAACACTTGAGTTTCTAGAGTAAATTAATATTAAAGGTGTGCATATAGTCTAAAAATATGTACTCTTCTATCTGTCTTACTGAAGTAATAGCATATAGGTATATATTCTTGCTAAATAATTAGATAATAAATTGGCACTGAGATAATTTTCAGACTTCAGTGTGGAAACCCTCTAGAAAGATAGACTTCCCTTCCAAAACAGGTTTAGCCATGTTTTCCCTTTGAGCATCACTTGTCTGCTGAGTAACAACTGAAATTTTGATGTAACTTGCATTTGTATGGAAAATCTAAAACATTAAAGGATATAGCTGTCTGTGCTCAATGGCATTTATGGTTTGAACAACTCGTTTAAGTGCCAGTTCTAACATCAGAAGCCGTGATTGGTTGCTACCTTCAGTATTGTACTCTAGTATTTTGGATGCCTATCTGCTGGCAGAAGCTGCCCTAAATTCAAACTGCTGGCACCCAAATTCATGCACGAGATGAGAAATACTTGCTAACAAGCTATTCCATTAGAACCTAATGTTTTTGGGGAAACGTGGTTAAATGGCCACTGTGCAAACACAGAAGATCTGATTTGGAAAACCTGTACTGCAAACCTGCATTCGATCTCATGCTGGAATGGTACTCTTGAGTAAAGGGCTATCTGGCCTTCTAGAAAGCTTTCTATCTAAAAAGCAAAATTCATGCAAAGGTCTTAAAAATAGGCAATATCAACCTCTGAATATCTAAGGAAGGCTTCTAGCGCACAAAATCCAATGACATTTATTAGCTTCATTATAGCATTCTTTTTCCCTGACTTTATTAGAAGTTGGCTACCTTAGCTGAACAAGTGGGCTTTGAAGAAGCAACATACTTTGGCATGTTTGGTTTTTTTAATTATTATTTCATATATATATATTCATATATATATATATATAAACATTGTCCAAAGGTACCAGATGTGTGACCTTGACTTCAATATGGAAGGTTTTAGTTTAGTGAACCCAAATGACCAAAATTGCTTTACGTCATGGGTTTTGGCCAGGACAGAGTTAACTTTCTTCATAGAGGCTTGTAGCATGCTGTGTTTGGGAGTTTTGACAAAAATAGTGGTGGTAACACACTGATGTTTTCAGCTGTTGCAGAGCAGCACTTACACAGAGCCAAGGACTTTTCAGCTTTTGGTGCTGCCCTGACAGCATGGAGGCTGGGGGTGCACAGGAGCTGGGAGGGGACCCAGCCAGGACAGATGGCCCAGGCTGAGCAAAGAGATGTCCCATACTATATGGAGTCATGCTCAGCAATAACAGCTGGTGTAAAGGAGAAGGAAGGGGGGGGGGCATTTGGAATGATGGTGTTTGTCTTCCCAAGAAACTGTTGTGCTGGAAGTGACTGAACACCTGTCTGCAGATGGGAAGTACAGAAGGAATTCCTTGTTTTAACTTTTTTTTTTTCCACACAACTTTTGCTTTACCTAGTAAACTATCTTTATCTCAGCCCATGAGTACTCGCACTTTAGACTCTCTGAGTCTCTCCCCCATTGCCCCTGGGGAGAGTGAGTGGCTGTGTACTTACTGCCTGTTGGAGTTATACCCTAACACATTATCAAGTTAGCCAGTCACTATGTTGTGAGTAAACCATGTGAGGTTGGATTCTGAAAAGTTTGCAAAACAGTTACTAAAGGTGTCAGTGATAACAGGAAAAAACAGGACTGTTTTAAAACAGTACAATTATGAGAACGGGGAATTGCTCAGCTAACGAATAGAAGTTAATCTGAAAGATAACAGCCTTTCATCATAAACTAGGAAGTTGCTGCTCAAGTTTAGTACCTTAGGGATAAGGTAGCAATGGTGTCTTATAGCTTTTTACAAAGTCTCAATTCAGTGGAGTCTAGATGAGCCAATTGCTGCTTATACTTAGTAATTAATACTTAAGATGCATTAGCTTTGAGGAGGCTGCAAAAACTGTACAAGCTTGCTGATAGTGTGTTTTTAGCTTCTAACTTTAGATAGCTTTTGTGTGTTATCCAGGCATATTATTGTAAATATGCAGTCTGAATAACAGGGACAGTCTTCTTGTTTTCTGCTCACTGATACAATTTCAGTGACATTAGCCCAAATGAGGAATTATAAGCAGGAGCAATACTTGTTTGTCAGTGTCCGAATTTAATGGCAAGGTCACTTCTATACTTCTCTAAAATCTTAAATATTTTATGTATACATTACAAAAAAAAAAAAAAGGCAGTTTCCTCAAAGCCAACTTGTTCAAACAAAATAGTTAACTCCAAGAAATAATTGAACGCAGGACCAAATAAGGTTAAAAGTTGTTTATTAGCTTTTGCTGTTGTCATTGTTCTTCTTGATTTATTATTTTTTTAGCAACACTAACTAACAATCTACTGACACATTAACTAGCAATCATGGTACTGTGCATTCAGAATCAATGCCAACAATACAGCAGTTAATGCAAAAAACTAGACACTTACAAAATGTTGATGAATGACCATAAATTTGTGAGCACTCTTCTTTTACAGATGCCTCAAGGTCTTAATTACATGGACGCATTCACACAGTCACACCTGCACAGTATTACACGTTACCAATAGACTCCCTCTCATGGTACTGCGGGGTCCTCTGCTGGCACGCACTTGCGTTGGAAATGGGGTGCTCCAGTGTTATGCGTACCTGTGCAGCGAGCTCCCTACTACTCACTAGTGTGTATGCAGATGATGAAGCCTCACAAGAGTATGAGTACCTCCCCTCCTTCCTAGCCCCAGCCCCCGAGTGTGGATCCCCACATGCTGCATCCCACACTGTCATTTCAGGAGCTGGTGCAGGATCCTCACATCCTCAGATGGGGTGATTGCTCTGTCCAGCTTGGGTGAAGGCTGTGATGCCCAAGGCAGGCTTCTGGCAGCACCAAACTATTTTGTATGCATTTCTCTCTTCTCACTAACACATTTTTTTCACATTTCTTTCATACTTCTTTTTCAAGCTATTCTCTTTTTTTATTATTTTTTCATGTCTTTCTCTAACAGTTTAATCCAATTGATGTTCATCTTCAGTGTAATTGTTGGTTTGAGTCTTGTTTTTGTTGTTTTGGGAGGGATTTTTTTTTTAAGTTCTGTTCCTATGTTCCTTTCTTATCAGCTATTGTTATTGTCCAGATTATTTTACCAAGACAAAGCCAGTAGGGTTACTCCAAAGGTGTAGTGCTTATAGTTTAAATGCCATCACAGCGTTGTTACAAGAGCAGCCTGAGCTCAAGTGTCAACAGATTCCAACTATCTTGGTGAAATATTGAGGCTTGACTACAAAGGGCAATCCAGATTTCTGCAGACAGCTTAAGTGTCAGCATGGTACCATATATCTCATATTCTGGCTGTACATGCATATGTGGATTCCTTTGGGGTAGTTATCCAGGCTCAAATTCTGTTCTTCCAGCACCTCTGAATGATAGTACTGCTTGTGGCTTGCATTAATACTCTATAAAATGAAGTTAGGCTTATAGTTTCTTTTTGTTTGTTTTCCACAGGTTGATACTGAAAATGCACAGCTAATTTTTAAGGTCATCTTCCAGATGTGATAGAAGCAGGGAAAATAACACTTAGCAGCAGCTACATCTTCAGCTGTTGAAAGGTAGGTGCCTGAGGATTTGATTTCCACAGTTTACTTCATGTACAAGTGTGGTTTTTCTTCTCAGTAGTGAGAGTACACACATTTTGTTTCTTCTCATGTGCTTTATGACTGCTATGATTTTCAGCCTACGTAACCTCAACATCAGCTCTGTTCCATTTCTGTACAAGATACCTGAATTCACATTACCAGACTAATGTGAAGTAAATCTAATTAAGAGGTTTAGATTATTCTCAAAGAC